>NW_004567117.1:11622287-11636522 GCF_000260355.1 Condylura cristata
TCACATATATTTTTAAAGATTTATTTATTTATGCTTACAGAACTGGGGTACAGGCCAGAGGTGCAGAGGCAGTGAGAGGTTTCACCAGAGACAGAGTGGGGAGCAGAATAGGCAGATCGAGGAAGTACACTGCTGAGGGGATCAGTGGGAGAGACAGGAGAGGTGTGCACTCTATGTGGGTCACCTCCAGGGCAGGGGATCGAAATTGCACTGAAGCTGCTCCATTGAGCTTCATGGTGCTGCACTTTAACACACTGCATCACCAAGGAGGCCTGAGGCTCACTTTAATAGATTTTTAAAAATGTGTATTGCTTTTATCAAGCAGGGAGGAGCCAACTCCCTTCTTCTAGCAGTGGTCAATGGGGTAGACCACTTTCTTGACACAGTTTCTTTAAAATTTAGATAAGTCTGAAAAGCAGGACCCATTCCACCTGAACCATGTGGACTGAAGGTAATTACTACTGGATGAGAATGTATATTGAACAGGCATTACCAGTGTTTTCATCCTTGACACAGTTATGAAGGAGTCCATACTATCAGGAAATCTCCAAAAGGTAAACTCTTCCATGTGTATACAATTTTGTGTTAAATGTACTTTTTGTCCATCGTTCTCTTAATGTACTACTGGAGGCAAAAATATGCATCTTTCATAAAGAGGCCAAAATAATAAAACAGATGGAAACAATATTAAATGGTAGGGGAGATATTACTATTGGGTGACTAGATGTATAACTATTTCCTCTTCCTTGCTTGCCTCCACTACACTTGGAAAAAGTTACACACAGCTTCCAAGCCTCCACTCAACCAGGTGGCCGTGTGACAGACACAGTTCTGCAATGGATGTTAAGTTCAAGTCTTGGGCAAAACTTTTACTTGCCCCAAAGTGCAGATGTGTTACACCTCACTATTTACCTTTCCCCTCTTCTGAATATGAATATGATTTCTGAAGCTGCAGCAGACACCCCCCTTTCAGAAGTTCTGGTTAAGTGCAATTTATGTTTGTACTACTTTATTTAAGGTCATACTTGGTAAGGCATAGTAAAAATAAAATCTACATAAATTACAGTCCTAATCTATACCTTATTTCTTGCTACAAAGTTATTCTGTTCCCCCAAAAAGTAGTTTTTGCTTGTCATTCTAGACTTCTTCCCCACTTGCTGGCTTATTTGTTCTATATACAATAATTAAGATTTGTACACTAAGCTGAGCTGCCTTTCTACGGTGGTTCAGACAAAATGCACCTGAGTAGGTGAAAACTAGCAATCCTAAGAATGGAGTGGAAACAGAAAGAGCCTGAATCTCAGATAATACCAGGAGGCCCCTGTGCCTGCCCTGGCCTGCATATCTGGAGACTTCTTGTGATGGAAGATAATTAAGTCCAGTTAGGCAGACTTCCTGTGGCTGAAAGGATTTTTATTTTAATAAATTTATTTATTTCGGGCCTCCCTGGTAGCCCAGTGGTTACGTCTCAGGATTACCACTGCAACAGTCTGAATTTGATCCCTGCCAGGGAGGAGACCCACATATGATGCAGCAGACTTCTGTTTTGCCCACTGCTCCCCAGCAGTGTGTTTCAGTAAACCTGCCTGTTCTGCTCCCCACTCTGTCTCTGATGAATGATCTCACACCCACCTCCCTGCACCTCTGGACTACACCCCAGTTCTTCTATGCAAAAATAAATAAAATCTTTAACAAGTTATTTTCTTATATCATTGTCCATTTTATACATATAGTATTTGATTTCTCCCCTCAGGTGAGTCCCCATAGTTCTCCCAGCACTATAACACCTGAGACCCATCACCATTATCCCTTGTGCTCTTTCCCTGTTTTCACTCCTCTCTCCCCAACCCATGCTGTATGACTCTGATCTATGGTTAGCTTCAAGTTTTGTCTTTTCCATGAAAGTATTTTTACTGAGTGCAAATGGAATGAGCCTAGTATTCTGGAAATAATGAAACAAAAGTTATTTCTTATTAATGCATTCATGAAAGTATATACATTATTTTCTTAGGATTGCCTTTTTGCAGATTAAAAACTCACAAAGAAACAATTTAAAATGGTAGAATTTACTTTAATATAATTATATATATTATGCACAGACACTATTTAAAAATAAGCATGTGAACTATAATCATTATAAAACATAAATCCAGCCTTAATTTAATATTATCCAAGTAGAAGTCAGTCTAACACAGTTGCAACTGCCTTTTAAAGTTAGAATACATAAAATATTTAGCATATTGTATTTTATCTTATTTGAGTTTTCACATTATCGTCATTAAGTATAAATATCTTTAGGAATGTGCCAACTTATACATACATTCAAATAAACAAAATCTCTTAATAGTTATTAAAGTACCATTAAATTACCTAAAATGAGTAATCTAAAAAAATACTACCCTAAATTAAAACCCTGAGGAATTAAAATCTGTTTACACAATAGTTTTGGTTAAGTGCAATTTATGTTTGTACTACTTTATTTAAGGTCATACTTGGTAAGGCATAGTAAAAATAAAATCTACATAAATTACAGTCCTAATCTATACCTCATTTCTTGCTACAAAGTTATTCTGTTCCCCCAAAAAGTAGTTTTTGCTTGTCATTCTAGACTTCTTCCCCACTTGCTGGCTTATTTGTTCTATATACAATAGTTAAGATTTGTACACTAAGCTGAGCTGCCTTTCTACGGTGGTTCAGACAAAATGCACCTGAAGAACTACATGGTAGAGAGTTCATGTCCATGCTCAATCATGGCCTGCACAAACTGCTTGAAGACTCGATCCATGTAAGTGGACTGCCTTGGCCAGATTCCTTCCAGAAAACCAATATGGCCTCCATAAGAAGTAAGGACCAAAGCAACATTAGGGTTTTGCTTAGCAGTTTCTATGGGAATAGCTTTGGAAAAAGGAAGGGAGAGGGAAGGAGAGACAAAAAATATAATAATTATCAATTTTCTGTTAATAAAATCATATGCCTCTATCATTTCCATTTCTATAATTCAAAACATCAAAGATAATTTGTATAACATGGCTAAATGGAGTAAGTCTCACTAATTGATATCAACCATGTATATTCTTTTAACAGTTCATGTTTAATATACTGGACCATCAAGTTTAGATTCAATCTAGGTGTTTAATTATAACATAAAATATAGGTCCAATCATGTTTTAAGAAGTTAAAGGTAATTCAAGAAATAGTGAATACTTACACTATATTACATGATTTCCATTTAGGTGTCACAGAAGGGGAAAAAACCTAATGTTATTACTTAGGTGAGAATTATAAATTCACTATGCATGTCTTTAGTTAATTTTACAATTGGTAGATGTACTAAGGATTAAAAATATAACTATGATTTACATAATAAAGACAGATAATAAGAAAGAATAGATTAAATATTCTGAATTGGTAACAATGTTTATCTTTGTTTTGATAAACATGGCGATTCTTTCTTCTTTGTTCTCTGAATTTCTACTTATAATCAGGAAAAAGAAAAACTATTTTGAAAACAACGTTGCTTTATTTAAATAATTTACCAGTCAGAACAGTGTTTTCATTTGCTTTTTAATATCTATCTTGAGTAAAAACTTGAAATGATTTGAGTAAAAGTTTTTTTTAATTTTTTTTCTTCTATGCCTAAAGTTCAAGGAGAAAATGTTTTCACTTAAGATCTGTGATAAATAGATCACAACCTGACTTGACAAGTATTTTAATTTCAGATACTGCTACATGTTATCTCTTTAATGGAGATAACAGAGTTGATGCAATAATTAGACTTCACATCTTGGGCAGAGTCTACGGGTAATTAAAAATAATATCTCCTTACCCTATACCCATCTAATGAAGGAAAGAAAACTGACACACTATGGAAAAATGGGCGTCTTCCAAACTGAGTTGTTGTTTGCACAAATTGTCTGTCTAAATTTGACCTCTCATAACATTCACTGAAAAATAAACTTAGAGACCCTAAAGAAGGCACAGGGAGTGACATCCTTATTTGAAAGGAGGTCTGAACTAACATCCTTAGCCAGCCACACCTAAAAATGATTATCTCCTATCTTGGGATCAAGTGAGAGCTTAAGGGGAAGAACAGGTAAGATGACTGATACTATTTTAGCATTTCTTCTTACATCATACATTAAGGGCTTAGATGTAAAGAACTTCATTTGCTGCTAATGGAATTATTAAAAATTCCAATTCACACTCTGGATGCACTTAGGAATTTCTCATACTGATAGTTATAGTCTTACCAAAAGACAAAAGGCTGTGCCACACTTGAGTCTTGTGACAGATGCTGGCTGCCTGATTCTCAGAATGCAGACAATAGTCCACTATTTCAAAGTGACAAGACTACATTAAGGGCTTGGGAAAGAATAGGGAGTAAAGAATTTAAACTCTGACCAAGTGAAATACTGGCAAACTTTTCTTGATAAAAAGAAGGGTCAATTAAATACAGAAATAGATGGAAAAACATTAACCTTTTTAATCCAAAGAAATGATAGTAAACAAATTACTATGTAATTTATTCACTATTAAATTCACAATTTCATTTTTCTAATTGGTGGGCGAAGGCCACAAGTTCCCACTATGTTAAGTTACCTGTAATGAATTATAAATTACATGATAGAATGTTATCATCTATAGATATAATAGATGATTTTTAAATATACCTTGGGGGATAGTATGAAAAATTCACAATGTAAATATGTTGTGTTTGTACTCACAATAATTTTTAAATGAAACAATTGAAGAAAATTGAAAAAGAAAATTGTATACTATTTAGTGGGTAAATAGGGAACAATTTTTTAAGTTGTTTTGTGAAATTTCATTAAGAAATAACTAGCTGTCAGTCCACTGATCCTTAAGATAGCATGATTATTTCTCATCACCTTACATTGCTTCAATGCATGAACACATGCATAAATATCTCTGTTAGCAAATTCCATTATTTTTGTTTATTGATTTTTTTCTCTGTACCAAATTCAGCATTGCTTGAGTAAAAAGAACAAGAAAGTAACAAGAACAAGAAATTTTGGATTCATTTTCTTTTCCCCAGAATCTAGTGTGAAAAGGACTATTTCCCATCAAATATGACCTTTAATATGGATGTGCTATATTCCTTGAGATGTTCAAGGATGTAATATTTATAAATTCTCAAGTTCTCTTCTAGACTCAAAGGGCCAAAAAATTCCAAAGTATAGGGAACGTTAGGAGGAAAAAGTAACATATTCTGGAGGCAATGTACTCTTCAGGATTATACTGATACTGTAACATAATCTGTCCAAAGAACCATGTTTTTGACAAGAAGGAAAATTTATTTAAAAAAAAAGAACAAGCAAAAAATTGAGTCACAATTTCTGAGACTCTGACAATAGTCTAAGATAAAGGTCTCTACATTGTTAAAGTGATCTGAGACATTTAGATACTAATTTATGAGTAACTATCATTTCCTGTGTTGTGGGAAGGATTACAAGACTGACATTTTATTTCTTATGACTATTTTCTTTAAAAACAATACTTTGAAAACATTTAATTCATTTCAGAATGTATACAAATGTATAAATTAAAATAAAATATGAATTTTACCATGACTGGGTGAGAAAACATCATCCACAGAATTCAGACACAACACTGGAATTCCTACTGATTTCAGTCTGCGATTCGGACTGGCATCAGTATAATAATCATCAATTGTTCGGTATCCAAACATGACTGAAGTGAATCGTTTATCAAACTCTCTGATAGACTTAGCCTGAAATACAAAAAACAGATTATATCTACTCTCGAAATCCAAAGAGGGAATAAATATATCACCTAACTTTCTCTCCTACCTTCATGACATGATCCATGTCAATTTGCTTTACAAACATATGCCGGTGCCTGGAACAAAAGATTTCAAAAGTAAAAAATTAAGTTCATTCCCATCTCAATCATACCTAAAGTACATAATAACTAACTAAACTGAGTATAAGGAACAGAGTTGGTGTATTCCAACAAATACTTACTGAACCAGATATAAAAGTAGTACATTTATATTTGTTCTGAAGACATTTAATTTATTTTTAAAGATTATTTATTTATGCAAACAAGAACTGGGATATAGGTCAGAGGTACAGGGGAATTACAGGGTTCACCAGAGACAGAGTCAGGAGCAGAACAGGCAGATTGACTGAAATACACTGAGGAAAGCAGCAGGTGAGACAGGAGAGATCTGCTGTGCCATGTGGGTCATCACATTCCCTGGCTAGGAATGGAACTTGTGCTGCAACAGCTGTGGATGACTTCATAGTACAGAGACTCAACCCCTTGCACTGACAGGGAGAGGCCCCTGTCTTGAAGACACTTTAAAAGTACTCTTTTCTTAATTGACAAAGAATGAATCTTTTTATAATAAAAAATGTGTTGTTTCATAACAAATTGTGCCAACACACAGCTGGTATTAAAGCAGTTTTGCCAAAAAGAACTTACTTAAGCCAGAAACTTTAACTAGATAAATCACTTAAAGACATTATTTTTTAAATTTTTATACTGAATATTAAAATTTATAATTTTGGCATACTTATTTTTAATAAGTATACAAAATGTTGGCTATTTTTCTTATATAACCAATAATTTAATTTAAAGTCATCTACACTTTTCTTGATACTGGCACCCATTTCAATGACCACCAAAATGATATGATTCTTTAGTATTGCAAGCAATATTTTATAATCACATGTAATTTAATAACAAGGTTAACTTTAATCCAATGTTTAATTTCAATTTACAAGATAACTACAGTTTTCAATAAGAAATGCACATATCAATTCACTTAAATGCATGGATAAAGTCATCAAAATAAACAATTTTTTTTTTTTGCTGTCACATTGATTTAACTGTTAGAAGATATGCAAAAAATTTCAAAAACACCAGTGCATAGACAATATTTTAGTAGCATTAAGAACTGTGAGAGTGGGCCCCCCGTTGGTATAGGGGTTAAGTCTCAGCACTGTCAGCTCTATGTCCAAGTTCTATCCCGTCATGGTTAGCCAGAGGGCTGACCCACATATGGCACAGACCTCTCCTGTCCTACCTGCTGCTCAGCAGTGTATTTCAGTAGATCTGATTATTTTGTTCTTCACTCTGTCTCTAGTGAATCCTCTCATTTCCCACTGACCTCTGGCCCAGTTCTTGTAGGCATAAGTAAATAAAAATATATCTTAAAAAAAAAAAGAAAGAAAGAAAAGAGCTGTAGGAGCTAAGATTATCGAAGTAAAACGGCAGCCTTGTAAATTTCTTTCTTTTTTTGATTTATGAAGAATCGCTATTTTACATTCTTGTTTTTATATAGGAATTCTCTCTTCAGGTGTGTTCACCATAGTTTTCCCAACACCAAAGCACCCACAGTCCTCCACTGAATCTCCTAACTTTCTAAAACCTGCTTAAGCACAGAAGCACAAAGCTTACAAAATCATATCATTCAGCACTGAAAAGCACTTAAAACATTACATACTACCTCAGAGAGAATTAGGAATGGACAAGATTATCTACAAGTAGAAAATCTGGGAAAATCATCCATAATGTTAGTCATACATTTAATTCTAATGATTTAAGTCTTTTGGAATAACCTAGAACAGCAATAAAATTGTGATCTTCAAAAAGGGAGAACATTCTCTAGGGGTTGTACAAGATAATCCATTGGGGTATAGAAAGAAAACACTACAAATTTTTGCTATATTTGCAGCTACTTTCAAGTATTTTACATATATTTACAAAGTGAAAAATATTTTGGTACAGTAGTATATATCTATAATGTATAAATAAATATGCTTATGTTGACAGTTTAAGCCTTTATTATTGTTGGGGTACATAATCCAAAACATTTGCAAACATCAGGTCTTACAGATGACTCACTTATTAACTGAAGACTGAAGGCAAGTGGTCAAATAGTAATTAAAAAGCAGCCAGTTCAGTGGCTTCTCCAATGACTCTGAGCAAGCAAAAGTATTCCAACCAACTGAAAAAGTTGCAGCTGCCCTCAAAGGAGTTTTTGGCCCAATTTTGCCCAGGTAATTTAAAAGTAGCATTCTGAAATGAAAAGAACAGGAAACTCAATGACTAACTCAGGAAACTCAGTTACACCTCTCAAGGCAACCCATTTCTATCTATGGATTTTATACTAACCTTGAAGAAGAAAATATAAAAGAATATTTAAGTTTTCTATCTTGGAAAAACATGTATTTACAATTCTCCCTTATATTAAAATATTTATCTTATAGTTGATAACACTGTGAATAGTGCAAATCATACATTGTAACTTAGATGTATGTCCTTCTCTAAATTAAAAACATGAGAGAAATCTACCTAAGAGAGGTTTTCTTTTCCTTCTTTTCCCCCAAATGATACTAGGGATTTATAATAAATACACAAATCCCTGAACCTCAATTCCCAGCTGAAAAGTTAAATACAGTACTTGAGGGGTGTTTCAGGCAAAGTCTTTCAATAAATATCATAAATGTTTTGGACTTTGCTAATCATATAACCTCTGCTGCAGCTACTCAACTTTATTATTTAAAGTTTGAAAGCAGCTGTAGATGTTATAAAATGAATAGATGTAGACCAATAAAACATTATATATAAATTGAAATTTAAATTTCATACAATTTTCAAATCATGAAAATCTTTTCATTTTTATTTACCCATTTTAAAATAGAATTGTCAGCTCTTGAACTGCACAAAAACAGACAGCTGGCCAAATTTGGCTTTCCAGCTGTGGTTTGCCAACCTGTGGCATAAATGAAAGCACTCCAATGGAGTGGTTTCAATGTGGCTATATATTGGAATCAACCAGGGATTTTTACAACTACTCTGATGCCTTCCCCTGGAGAGGCTAAGTAATAGGTCTGGGTGGCGATTCTAACCACCTAGGCATTCTTGTACCCTCCTGCAAGTCTCAGGAGTTCCCTAGTCTAGAGTCAGACTTTGTGAGTTGTGTCCAAGCAACTGGCCTCTAAAGTAATTTGTTTTCTCTTCCTACTTCTTCCTGTTATCTGTCCTTATCACCTATCAGATATTTTCCCGCTTATTCTACCAATTTTCCTGACTCTATCCTCATTTTATTTGGTAAGAGGAACAAAAATGAAATTTAATCTAATAACAATGTTAGAAGTTTAACATTCCCAAGTAAGAAAAAGTGAACTATCTTATTGCTTCTCATTGTATTTTCTTTTGTTTATTTCTCCAATTGCCAGGCTCTGAAATATGAGAGATATGTGAAATATGTAAAGATTCTCTTCCTTTTTATGCAACTCAGATGGACAACTCACTTGCATGGCAAATTTAGTGAAAATTCAGAAGAAAAGTGAAAAATTGTTTTGGAAAATGACCCTTCATAACAGCTTACACAGTTCTATGATTATATACAATATATGTATATTGTTATATATAGTTCACTAAGTCATTTTTAAAATAAGGCTTATTCTCCTGTAAAGGGTTCATTCTGGGTCCTAGTTTTGGTGACCTTAATTTTTTGGCTGAAAGTCAGAGACTTCTGTGAGGCTAACAACTGGCAAATTGTAAGGGTTTATAGGTAAGCTGTCAGGTATCAAGGACCAAGTAGGTGAGGATAATTCTTGGTTATTACTAAGGAGCCAAATAATATCAAGCCAAAACCCCAGAACCCCAAAATGGTTTTACTCTGACAGGAAAAGGACTATTTTTTTTCACAGTAAAAGAAAAAAGTTTACCAGAGAAAGTTTGAAAGAACTCATGGATTAAACGGGCTTTGGCTCCTAACTCAAACAAACCAAGCAAAAAACAAACTGATAATTGAGGAAATGTGACAAGAACTAAATATTTAGTGACATTTGGGAATTATTGTTAGGTTTGTTCAGTTGTGATAAAGGTGTAGTACAAGGTGGTCTCCAGGAAAAGGGGAAGTTTCAGGTTCCTTGTCACACCCAAAGAAAGATGGAGCAGAGCAGGGAGGAGAAGAATCTGGAGGGTAGACGGAAGAAGGAAGGAAACAGATGGAGAGCAAGAAGGAAACTTGGAAGAGGCTTGTGGAGCAGAGCTATGTAAAGAAACTGTAATTGATCCTGAACTGGTTGGAACAGATGTGGATGAGAGACTCTTGGGGAGGTTAACCATGGCAGTTTAAACTTGGTTTAGATTTTGTTCCTTCAGCTACTATACAGGATACCCCAAGATTGACTTCTAATGGGAAGGCTTGAATACTGAAAACCCTGAAGTGATAAACTTGTAATTAATACATTTCCAAAGTCGTAGGCTTATAGGATGACAACCTGTGATTTCTGCCAGTAACACTCCACATTTTCTTTTGGAGTTTTAGATATTTTTGAGCCTATCGAGTAAAACTGTAGTACATAAGCTATTCCACATGGCCTAATTTTAAAAAACTGTGTCAATATGTTGTCTGTCTGTATGTTCTTTCCTTTTGCCTATTTGCCTTGGCCTCTAGAGGTTACAGACTTGGTATAGATGGTACCTATAGATACTGTTTTTTAAAAAAAGTGCAGTGGAAACTGGTACAAGTGTTTTGAAGAAATATGATCTGGGATAATTTTGCTTAATAGAGACTATCTTGTAATTTAATGGATTGTTATAAAACATATATTATAAAAATGTATTGGGTATAATTTTATCTCTTGTCTGGGTTACTGATGTTGGATACATAATGTCTTTTAAGTGTCAGGAAAATGGGAGTTTGGAAAATTTAAGGTTGACGGGAGGGGGGGAAGAGTCTCCAGCTATGAGGAAAAACTAAAGGTTGTGGTTTGACTGCTGAACTGAGCTAGAACTTTCACAGAGACTAAATATTGTTGTTGCTGCTGTTTTCTGATATTTATGACAAAGATTCCCAAAAAATCTAAATTGAAGTAAAATTTGTTAGTCGTCATTTGGTTGATCAAAGAAAATTGTGTGAAACCTCAGTAGAGCACCCTTTGTACCACCAGGGAGAGCCCTGAGTTGATAATTACTCCACAAAATTTGGCCCTTTCCTTTTGGGAAAAGCATAAGATAAATTCATCCTATTTGTCTTACTTAATGGAGTAAAACTGAAAGAGAAGCATTGTCACTTGGGAAAAAAAAGCAAAACTTTGGCATACACAAAAATGTTAACATTGGTTTTCTGAAACTTTTATAAAATATTTTATATGTATGTAAATTGTCAATTTTGGTTGTTGTCCTGCAATATTGTATACTTCAATGGTTTGATAAACTGCAGAAATTGTTTCTGAAAAAAATTGTTTCTAAAAAATAACCTTAACTAATTCCAACTGATGGAACTTTTGACAGTGAAAATTTCCTACAAAGGACTAAACAAACTGTTGAAGATACCTGATCCTGGTTGGGGGTCTAACTTGTGCTGAAGCAGCTGTGGCCAGCATGGCAGTGCTGTGCTTTAACCCTCTGCACCACCAGGGAGAGCCCTGAGTTGATAATTACTTAAGCTGGGTGATGAGAGTTGATTATTATTGAAGTTGAACAATGAGTATTATAGAGAGTGAGTACCTCTCTCTACTTTTACATATACTTGAATTTTTCATTTTAAAAACTTCCTTCCCAACTCACTGGAAGGCTAAAATCTGACAGGTCTAGAGTGGCATGGGTTCCTTGGCTAGACTCAGTTTTGGCTCTAACCCCCTCCTTGGCCCAGGCATCACAGGTTTGAGGAATACCCCACTCTGTAGGAGCACTAGGCCTAAGGATCTTCAACAGACTATGCTTTTGTCTGTTGCATCTCCAAAAGCCAAAAAAATGTGTCAAGCTGTAAAACACATCCCCAAGTGGGAAGCCCACTTGGGAACATGTCATAGTGCTAGGCAACTGGAAAGGGTGCTTCCTTCAAACAATTTACAAGACATTAATATTCAACCAGAAGCAAAGGCTAATGGTCAAGTTCTGCCTTCAGGCAGATGCTTCAATCCCACATGAATAGGCTTTTCCTGGGAGTTTCTGAATAGAGAATCTAGGCCTGTTTATGTAAGGTCTGGCCTTTAAAGTCAAGAATTTATATGATTCAGGGGAAAAAAGATCAGCAGGCACCCTGTCCTTTAAGGTTCACATTGTAGGGCAATGGAAAGAGAAGCAAAATACTGCCCACTAAGCATAATACTGAGTTTTCTGCTTCGGTTTTCAGCACTGATTCAGATTTCTTCTTTTAGTAGGTCAAGTCAGACCTTCCATGCTAATTTAAGAAATGTATTCTTTTCGTTTACTTTTATATTTATCAGATTCTAAAAAGCTGTAGCTAAAGTCTATTTTCTAGAATCTTTCATTTGTAAAGCCTGTTTGTTTTCAATAAACTCCTAAGATGTTTCAAAAATTGAAATGACAGATAAATCAATTACAAATTCGAGATAATAGATTACTTCCTGTCTCATGTGTTTGCTGAATTAGTACAGGTTTGGGCATATGTTCAGGGAAAGCATAGTGAAAAGCTAGATTATTCACATCACTAGAAAAAAAATAACCCAAACAATTATTAGTAGAAATGAGCCTAAATAAAAACATGGCAAATGGCAAATAAAATTTCCCAAAGGCCTCCAATATAATTGCTAGTAGCAACAAATTACCACACTGGTCATATGCTTAAAGTAAAAGGGAGAGTAAGGGGTTAATAACAAAACCTCATAGTTTCTGGAGAACATTCCAGGGTAGGTCTATTTGCCCAGCAATAACAATAACAAACACCACTGTAGAAAAATGATTTTGAAAACTTCATTAATTTGAAGATAGTATTAAGTAATTATTTCTATGACTGCAAGGATGAAAGTTATGTTACAAATTCAGCTTTCTGAATGGACCAGGAAAACTCAGTTACAGGGATGACGAGGAATACATCAGGGAATGTGAAGGTCAACATCGCAGCTATTTGAGTAGTAGAAATCACTTTCATGGGGTCCAGACAAGCCTTCATGCTCACAGAACCCTGAATGTCTTCAATCCTTTCTACCAGAGGCCAGCGGTCAAAGGAAAATAATAAAATTCACTTATTTTTTTAATTAAAAAAACTGTTAGGTAAAAAAATTAAACATTTATTTCAAAAGTCTATATAGAAGGAGGTAATCCTCTGAAGGAGACATTTTAGAAAGGAAAAACCTTACCCTCCCATTGAAACCCCTGCCGCCAGAAAAGGGGCAGAAGGGAACAGACTGTGTACGTGGTGAATAACTGTCTCCAAATCTTCTGTGTTAGCACAACAATAAGTTCTTGGCGTCTGTAAGTGGTGACAGGTAAAGCACAAAAATTAAAATTGTGAGGTTAATTATTTGTATAACACAGACATGCAAAAAAAAAAAGCAAGTCATAAGTATGAGAAAATAACCTGTTTGCACATACTATTAGAACAGTAGTTTAATCCTTTTCATATCTTGCAGTCCACATATAATTCACAAAGTGAACACTGTCTGAGTTGTCACTAACAAAGAAAGGCGTGATGGAAATAGAGCAAGGTCAATACAAATACCTTTAATTAAACATATATGCAGTACCTAATTCAAATGTGTTCTTCAACTTAACAGGAATAGTCAATTTAAGAAGAAATGTGGAGAATTATACTTTTTTTTTAATAGAGGTTTAAAAAGGTCAGCAAATAAGAAAGGCTTTTCAACAATGCCACAAAAATTGTGGATCAATTTTAACTGGAGAACCATTTTCTCTAGCCTGAGTGCATGCTGTCTAACAATGAAATAGTATGTTTTCCTGGCACTCCCTTCACCCCAGATAAAGCAGTATCTAGTCTACTTATTAAACTTTTTCTTTTACAATAATATATCCATATACTGCCGTGATACACAGCAACATTTAAAATGTAAAATATGTAAAGCTGTTTATACCCCAATACATAATATATTAAACTTATATTTATGTGGACTTCATCAAAAAGCCTCTTTCTAGCAGAAAAGTTTCACAGTTGCTTTAGTTGAGCTGTGGGAGGAGAGGACAATGCAAACCATAGACTATAGGTGAGGGTATATATGAATAAAGTATCTATAAGACAAAATACCTAGCAGTTTGATAAAAAAGGAATCTGGGGGCCCTCCCTGGTGGCGCAGCGGGTTAAAGCACAGCACTGAGAATCTAAAGCCGCTTCTGCATGAGTTCGATTCCCGCCCACCCCGGAGGTGACCACATGGTGTGGCAGACCTCTCCTGACCCGCCCGCTGCTCCCCTCAGCAGTGTACTTCATGGATCTGCCTGTTCTGTTCCCCACTCTGTCTCTGGTGAAGC
>NW_004567117.1:11636622-11684530 GCF_000260355.1 Condylura cristata
TGATAAAAACAATAAAACCAGTTATCTGCACCATCCTGATTTTAAAATACCAATAAACCATGATCATAATAGGAAGGTGATAGCCCCCACCACTCAGTTGCTAACAAGTCTGGGAAAAATCTCAATTTTCAGTGATCCTTCCAGTTAAACTCAAGCCTAAAACACTACCTATGTCATCTTTTTGAGATGTGTAAATACGAACTCTCAAAAAAACAAAGGTAGCTGGGTAATATTTAATATGGCTAACAATTTTTTAAAGGTAATATTAGTCTACAACACAGTACAGGCATCAAGTGTACAATCTGTCATCTCAGCAACAGTATAATACCCCACAAGTACCAGCAAATGTCCATCATCACCACCACCAATCAAACCCCTGCCGCATAGCTCCCCAATCCTTCTCCTTGATAATTAGTGGCTATCAATTTTTGAACAATTACATTTGTGTCAACAAAACCCTGAGGAAGATCCTATTATTATATCTATATTATAAATTAGGAAAATGAGTTTAGAGGAGTTAATTAACTCTGTAACATATGAACACAGTGGTTATACTGAGATACTCTACAGACATACTTTGTGACGAAATGTTATTAGATTCTAAATAGAGTAAATCCATTAAATAAATCCATACCTGATATTCCTCCAGGTACAGGAGAGGATTTTTCCTTAAATGTTTTTCTCCAAATGGATTACATTAAGATTGAAACTGATATCAATGATATGGATCAAAGTTACCAGAACTCTGATTCTAAATAGAATCTAATAATATCTACTAACATGCTCACTCACAGTCACTGCAAAACTTATCAGCAGAATTTGTGTGAAGAAATCATCCTTACTCAGCAGTTATATTACATGTGAACTACCCACACTGCTTAGCTTTTGAAGTTTCTGAGTCATTTACGAATAGTCATCAACATGTGCTCTTGTTATTCAGGCTTAAAGTGGAGTATGTGTGCGCATATACACATACAAATACATACCTATGAACACACACAGAGAACCTGGGTACAAGAAAATGGCCCATGGAAAATTATTAGGATCAGAGTTTCTTAGTGTCAGGAAGAACTTGGTTCCTTATCATGCACAAAGATGTTAAGGCTCAGCAATTTGCTGAAGGTCATGAAATAGCTGAACCTCGATTATTTGTTTGTAATAAGTAAATTACTTCTTGTACAGCACTGCAATCAATGGGATGCGATAGGTATTTATTAAATAAATCCATACCTGATATTCCTCCAGGTACAGGAGTGTACCTGGTACAGGAGTGTACCTTAAATGTTTTTCTCCAAATGGACTACATTAAGATTGAAACTGATAACAATGATATGGATCAAAGTTACCAGAACTCTGATACTCAGCAAATCTAGGTGGGTTTTTTCGGTTTGTTTTTGTTTTTTAGCATGATTTGCTTTTTACTAGCTGCTCCCCTAGTTTCTTCTTCTGCTTCTGGATTTCCATTTCTTGACCAGTTCTTATCATTCTTCCCCAACCCGAAATGTAAGTATTCCTCACCAAAAGTTTCTATCTTAGGCCTGCATCTGCTCCTCGGCTGGTGAATGCCCAACTGCTGAAGCTCTTACCTACCTCCATAGTTTCAGTAACCACCTGTACCTGATGAAACCTAATTTTCTACCTTCATCTTGAGTTCTGAATCTGAATTTCAAAGTTCTAGCAGGCAGCTTCCCTGTGAGATTTTGACATTACTTCAAACTCAAAAGGCCCAAAAGTAAAAATTTTTCTTCATAAAAACTAATGTTTTTCCTAACTTCTTATTTTTTTTTTCCTACAAAAGACATCTATATTTTCCTTGTCAAAACTTAGGTGATTTTACCCCATCACTCTTTAATCTCCTCCGGTATTTCCACATGAACACAGAAGAGCCCTTCTGTTCATACTGGCAAAGGCCTGGTACATTAGATTCTCTCAGAGGGCCCTTGAGACAAGTATTTGAGAGAAATAGTGAACGACTGAGTTAAAATTTGTCATATTGTGGACAACCTTGAACACTCAGCAGAGGAAGCCTACTTAATTTAGTAAGCAATGAAAGTTGCAAACACTTCATCTGGAAGGTGATACCAGGAATCCCAATAGGGAAGTGAAGTAAGCCACAAAGGGTAGGAAGTCAATAAAGATGTTACCATGCAGTTTGTAATTGTGACCACAAGGAATCAATCCCCCTTGGGGTACTTGGAGAGACTGGCCTAAACATGGCTCAACATTATCCCAGCCTGGTGGCAAGGAAGGTGGGTTATTTATCCACCAGTTCCCTTCTGTCGTTGGTTGAAGAATATTCCCAGAGGATAACTCCATAGCCCTCTGGTCTCGCCCAAGAGCAGGCCCAGCAATCTTCAGTGGCTATAGAATGCCCCTGGGGAAGAGCTATAGGTGCTTCTAGCTGAAAGCCATCAGGTAGGCATTCCTGAGAGTAATAAATGCCAAGGTGGGCCCTCCCTGGTGGCGCAGCAGGTTAAAGCACCTCACTAAGAATGGAAAGCTACTTCCGCATGAGTTCCATCACTGCCCTTCCCAGAGGTGACCCACTTGGCACAGCAGACCTCACCTGACCGGCCAGCTGATCCCCTCAGCAGTGTACTTTGTCGATCTGCCTGTTCTGCTCCCCATTCTGTCTCTGGTGAATTCTGTCTCTGGTGAACCCTGTCACCGCCCCTGCACCTCTGGCATGTACCCCACTTCTGTATGCACAAATAAATAAATAAATCTTAAATAAATAAATAAATGCCAAGGCGGGTAAAAGTGTGGTAAAGGTATGGCTTCAACTGTCTCTACTGCCAGGCTTTTTGCTTCACACCTTGATCACAGAGATAACCTCTTACCTGGTTAACTTCCAGTCTTTCCTTACCTAACCACCTGTATAATTGTGCATCAGATTAACCACACAACAGAACACTTCAGTTCTAATCACGATAGTGTATTCTTCGTGCTTAAAATTCTTTACTAGTTTTCATTATCTACTGAACTAAGCATGAATTCCTCTGCCAAGCATTCAAGGCTGTTCACAATGTGCAAAGCAAACTTTCTGGCTCTGTATGTTACTATTTCTCTAGTATGAGAAATATTTCTCCATTTCTCTGTATATGAGTCAGGTTATGAAAAGCTGTTCTCTTGCCCACTAGACCTCTTTGTCACTTGTGTAACTTTCATTTGCCAAGTGTCTTGGAAATTGTTTACTTTGTTTGCTGAAATTGTGCCTTGCGTAAATGTCAGACAGAAGGTAAGACTTGATACCTAGTCACCGAGACCTCATAGCTTTATCCAATTTTATCCCTAATTTGGCCTGTGCAACCTGCTTACCTTTTCTATCTATGTCAGTTTTTGTTTTTAAAGATTTATTTATATTATACATACAGAACTGGGGTACAGGCCAGAGGTGTGAGGGGGCGAGAGGATTCACCAAAGACAAAGTGGGGAGCAGTGCAGGCAGACTGACTAAAATATATTGCTCAGGGAGCAGTGGGTGGGTCAGGCGAGGTCTGCCATGCCATGTGGGTCACCTTCCCAGCAAGGGATTGAACTCACGCTACAGTGGCTGCAGATAGCCTCATAATGCTTCCCTGCACTACAAGGCCCTTTATGTCAGTTTCTCTTACTATCTTGCTTTGTCACTGGTCTCTGACAGTCAATAATACTTGTTGACTATCACTAAAACACGTAAGACTATAGCTATAGCATACAAGTTCTTGCTACTTGATGAGTTCCAACAGGAAATATCATATGCCTTCTTTCTATACAGGGCTTGAGATCCATTAAAGAAAACATTCATATAGGATACACAGCAAAGACACTTGCAAAAAATTTTCTTCAAGTGGTGATGGTCCAAGGGGTTGAGCCTTAGCACTATCAAGTTGCAGCCACTGCAGCACCAGGTTTGATCCCTGGTTTGGGAGCTAATCCACATGGCACAGCAGACCTCTCCTGTTTCATCTGCTGCTCCCGTAAGCACTGTATTTCAGTATATTTGCCTGTTTTATTCCCCACTCTGTCTCTGGTGAATCCTTTTATCCCCAACCCCTGCCTAGCACCTCTGGCCTGTACCCCAGTTCTTGTATGCATAAATAAGTAACTCTTTAAACATTTTTTTCTTCAGGTCTGAAGATATTAGTAGCAGATTTGTGATAAAAAAATGTTAGTTAATTCTCAGTTGGATGGGTTACTAGTGCAAACAGCATCTATTGTATTGCAATAATTCCTGCCTTTTTCCATGCCAGAAAAAAGAAAGGTCAAGCTACAGCTAATCAGAAAAGGGATGAAGTCCTTGTAGAATTCAGCTGGTGAGCTCATAGCTGTTGCATAGATGACAATTCCGATGGTGAAATGAGTATGAGAAAGGTATTCTGGAAAAATGCAGAAAATCTGAAAGATAGAAAACCTTCCACTAGATGTTTGAGCACAAATATTTTCTTTAAATAAATAATAGGTTTTTATATCATTTTGTGCATTTTTCTATCTCCGTGAGTTTCCCATCACCCATGTGCCATCACCATAGTTCAGTGCAATTCCCTCCTCCCACTGTTTTTGATTCCCTACCCCACTCCACTCCCATAAACTGTCTCTGGGTATATAGCTGTTCATTATTATTATTATCTTCTCGCTTGGTCCGTTATACTCCTGCTATGAGTGAAACCAAAAGGAAAAAGGTATTTTTCCTTTTCTTTCTGGCTTATTTCAGTAAGCACGGTCTTTTCCAACTCCATCCATGTTGCTGCAAAAGGCATGTGTTTATTTTTTTGATTGCTGAGTAATATTCCATTGTGTCTATGTACCACATCTTTTTAATCCAGTCATCTACTTTTGGGCATTTGGGTCATTTCCATGTCTTTCCAATTGTAAATAAAGCAGCAATAAACATGGGGATGCAGGTATCTTTTTGAATCAGTGTTTTTGTGTCTTTTGGGTAGATACCTAGGAGTGGGATTGCTGGGTCGTAGGGAAGCTCCATGTTATATAGGTTGAGGAACCTCCAGACAGTTTTCCATAGTGGTTGTACTAGTTTGCATTCCCACCAGCAGTGCAGGAGAGTTCCTTTTTCTCCACATCCTCACCAACATTTGTTGCTGCTAGTTGTTTTAAGAAGTGTCATTCTCACTGGGGTGAGGTGGTATCTCATTGTGGTTTTAATTTGCATCTCCCTTATTACAAGTGATGTTGAACATTTTTTTCATATGCTTGTTGGCCATCTGCATTTGCTCTTTGAAGAAGTGTCTTTTTAGCTCTTCTGGGCACAAATATTTTAAGTTAGCTAGAACAATTTGGCAATAATTGCAAACCTAGAATTTGCAATGGTTCAATTGTAACTACAGTCAGAGAGAAATAACTCTAATTTTTTCAATGGCTATTAGAAGTTAGTTTTATAATATATAGAAAATACTAATAAAGTAAAATTAACTTCTAATTATTCATATATAAACAGATGAGAAAAGAATAAAGTATATGTATCCTTTTCATCTTCAACTTCTAAAAAGGATACAAAATTATTTCTTCCTAACCTGAAAGATAAGTTCTTTATCTCTTTTAAGATACAAATTTCACTAGAAATTTTTCTTTTTTGATCCAGAAACAAAATAATTTCACTCTGTTAATCAGGAAGCCAGACCCTCCCTAGTTATGCTGGAAGAGATTAATTTGTTAATCTACAGTAGAAGCCAGAATTCAGTACCCTGCTCTCAACGCTGTGGCTGTAATACATCCAATACTGTGATTGACCAGCTAGGATTTTAATTTTGTCCAGAAAAATGAAAAGTGAAAAAGATAAACAACTGTCTTTCAAAAAATAATTTACATGACACATTTACTTAATTGTAATGTCTGATATTCATAAGGAGCTTGAATATTTCATCTTGTAGCCTTTCTCTCAAGTATTTAATGACTTATACTCAAGTATTTGCTAAGATGCTGCTTTAATGAAAACTGTGATTTTTGAGTGGAGACATACTTCCCCCAAAAGGAATAACACTTAAGATCTGTGATAAATAGATCACAAGCTGACTTGACAAGTATTTTAATTTCAGATACTGCTACATGTTATCTCTTTAATGCAGATAACAGAGTTGATGCAATAATTAGACTTCACATCTTGGGCAGAGTCTTAGGATAATTAAAAATTGACAAATTTTGTTTTTAAATGAAACTCTCCCTGGGTCCAGTCCCTAGGGAAATATTCCAATTGTTCTTAGGAAAATTGATCTTGTATTTGGGAGATGAATTTAAATAAGGAGTTAGGGAAAACAAAACTATGAGTACATTAAACTAGCATTACTTTTTAAAATATTTCTGCAATAGTTTACAATTATTTTCTCATTTCATGACTGTTTTCGTTTTATGATACTGTGCCTCAGCATAAATCCATCCTTCCCCCCTTTTCCTCTCCCTAAAACCAGCACTTTAATAATAATAATAAAAATTACCTAATCATGGAGAGTCATACAAATGACCAAGTTTCTAAATGTGCCTGAGATTTTTAAAATATTTAAAATAACTAGTCAGGGCCCTCCCTGGTGGCACAATGGGTTAGAGCCAGGACTATAAAGCTAGCTGCATCCACCTCAACATGATCTTGATCCCTGCCAGGGGGGTGACCCACATGACACAGCAGACTGCTCCTGTCTGGTCTGCTGCTCCCCTCAGCAGTGTACTTCGTTGATCTGCCTGTTCTGTTCCCCACTCTGTCTCTGGTGAATCTTCTGACTGCCCCTGCACCTCTGGCCTTGTACCCCAGTTCTGTATGCATAAAATAAATAAATAAATCTTAAAAAATAACTAATCACAAGACAAAGGGTCCCAAGAAATATTCTGGCCAACTCTGAGGCCAATCTTGCCATGTTCTTCCTGTTGTTTTAACTGGCGATGGCACTTGCTTGTGCCATCATCTGACACATCACACTAATAAATAGGTATAGTTTGTGTATGGCTTAAAGTAGGTCAATCAGGCAGAAAGGAATTATCTTCAGTGCAGGCTTCTAGAACACAAATTTCATGTTCTGCCTTGGCAGGGTTAGGCTGGGTTAGAGATGGTCGGCCTGGACCTGCACTCTAGAGGAGACTGCTACATCCAAAACTAGCCCTCTCCTCACAGTGGTTTTCAGCCCTGGCTGCACATAAGACACCTGGGAGAATGTTAAGACAAACTACAGATTCCACTTCAATCAAATTAATTAGAATCTCTGGGGTATGGTGTCCAGGGATCAGTATTTTTCAAAGCTTCCCAGCAAATTCTAATCTGCAGCCAGAATTGAGAACTAATTGCTTGAAGGGAATAATGAAACAGGGTAAGAGCTGAGCCAAGATAGGAGGATGCTGTAGTGACAAGAATGATAAAACTATCTAAACATGGGTAGAGGGAAATTTAATTCTATGGGGATTCCTTGTAGTGCATGGGGTAATACTGCTCATAGTTTTTTAGGCATTCAATAAATTGTAGTAACCATTTATTGTGATTGTTAGTTCTAAAATTCTTCAGTTATTTAAACACTTTATTTGGAAACTATTCTAAATAAAGAGAATTGTATAGTCCTTTGTGTATCCACCATTTATATCAACTGATATTACTGATCTGGAATTATGTTAGGAAAAATAATAGGACTCAATATATTCACACCCATATATAGCTGAGATCAACCTTGCTAGGTTGTTCTGCTATAGTGTGAAGAATGGACGGCTTTTTTTGTTTGTTTAAATATTTATTGATTTATGCATACAGAACTGGGGTACAGGCCAGAGGTGCAGGGGCTGGGGAGTACCATATTTTACAGAGTCTCAGAGTTATTTTTTGTTGTGTTTTGTTAGTTGTTTTTTAAGCCCTCTCTTTGAAAACCCTTTATATCTATAACTGAAAGATAATGAAAATAAATTGAACACCCTTAGTTAGACATTAGCTCCTGCCCTAAAGGTATATCATCCTACCTCTCCTTATCTATAAAATGAAGTCTTTAGTAGAGGATCTCGGGCCCTCCCTGGGGGTGCAATGGGTTAAAACACAGCACTATGAAGCTATCACAGCCACTGCAGCACGAGTTCAATCCCCAGCCAGGGAGGAGACCCACATGGTGTGGGGCAGACCTTTCCTGACCTGCTTGCTACTTCCCTCAGCAATGCAGTTCAGTACACCTGCCTGTTCTGTATCCCACTATGTCTCTGGTGAATCCGTTCATCCCCTCACAATGCTGTCCTGTACCCCAATTCTGTATACATAAATAAATAAATCTTTAAAAAATAAAAGAATTAAGAATGTCTAATTCTAACTGGCAGAACTACTCCTAGTGCCAGTCCAGCATGAGATACCATGCTGGTGTTAAGACATAAATCAGAATGCTGTTCCTCTCACCATGAGGACGTGACTATGATCAGTGTACCTAAATAGAACTTAGAACTGAAATTGGTTTACATGCTACCGGAGCCCCTCATCTTGTCTGGGACAGATATATCTGAGAAGTGGAAGTGAGTCCCTAAACCAACTGCTTTTATATCTTCTGGCTTCTACTTTCCCTGTTGGCCTCTTTTACTTGCTGAACCAGCTCTAAGTGGAACAGGAAAGCACCTGAAAGAGGGGTTTTCTTCCTTACTGATTTATGAGATAAGATTCACATGCCATGAAATTCACCTATTTATAAATGTACAATTTATGAATTCTAGTATATTCAGAATTGTGTAACCAGCACCACAATTTTAGGACATATTCATTAAAAAGAAGCTCTTTCCCCCAGCTGTAGGCAATCACAAATCTACTTTCTGTCATTACAGATCTGCCTATTCTGACTATCTCATATAAATGGAATCACATAATATATGATCTCTTTCTACTGGCTTCTCTCACTTAATATAATGCTGTTTTTCAGCATGTGCTTATGGGTAGGAGGGAGAGAAGTGAGGTGGGAAGAGAGAAAGGTGGAAAGAGAGAAAGTGTGGAAGAGGGAGAGAGGAAAGTATAATCTTTTCCAAAGTTTGTTCATGTTGTAGCATTCATCAGTACTTTGTTTATTTTTTTTTAATGCTAAATAATATTCTTTTGTATGGATATGCCACCTTTTATTTATCCATTTGATCACAGATAACATATGGGTTCTTTCTACCTTCTGGTTATTACGAATAATGAAGTAGTAAATATTGCATAAAAGTAAACAATACTTTCATTTCCCTTGGATATGCTCCTAGGAGTGAAATAGGTCATGACTTTACATTTAACTTTTTGACTGCCAGGCAATTTTCTAAAGTGACAAGGAAGGTTTTCTTGTTGGGTTTAGGGATGCAGAATTCTGTAGGATCCTAATTAAAATGCAAAGAGGCTCCTATGTTGCTTCCAACAAACTCAATTTTAGCTTAGTTCTTTGTAAGCTAGTATTCCTTGATGAAGGTGAACACATGCTACTTCACAAAGTAATCAATAATACCAGGTAGTTGGCACATAACTTGCACTGATCCTTATCTTTGAAAACCAATCTGCAAAGAGCAAGAAGTACCATCTAGTCCTAGGGTTCCAGTAACCCTGCAGGAATACCTGAGGGTCAGTCTATTGAGACTGGGACTGTTTCCTACAACAAACACCCTCAGGGAAGCCAATGGGCAGTTTTCTCATTTCTTAGTAAGCAAGGCTTTCTCTCAGTCCTGCAGAGACTAATTGGAAATGAAAACAAGTATGGTGGTGGAAAATTTCTGCCTTCTTATCCCCATTTGCAAAAGCTGTAGTAGCCCTATAAATTCTATTGCCAACATGCTACACTAAACCTTTACTTTTGCATTTCCACTCCTTTGAGAACTGCTGACCTTATATTCCATTATACCTTTGTTAGCTTTTTTTGGGTTAATTTCAGTTAGAGACAGGTTCTTCTAGTTTGATTTTTGCTGATTCACCTTTTGTCCTTTTTATGCCTACCCTAAAATCTTATTTACTCTTATTTACTCTGAGTCTGAGTTCCATTAAATTCTTTCTGGAACAAGGTGAGGTATAAATAAACATAGAGTACCTCTAGACTGAAATAACTGTTCATAGCTCTAAGACAGGAAAAAAAAAGGATTGTCAAGGGATCTAAAATCAGAGGTAGCACTAATCAATATTGGTATCTCATTTTTGTGAGCCATTAAGGTATAAGTAGTATATATAAATTATAATTAATTTACTACCTTAAATTTCCTTTTAGAACAGTAGTTCTACTAATGGATATAATTAAAAGTATACCTTGGTTATTTTACATCCTTGTTTTTTTTTTTTTTAATTGGGTCCTATTAGCCCTTGTGATACAGATATATGCTGTGGCTACTAGTTCATCAGAATTCAGCCCAGTGTACAGGCACCAGAGACCAACCTACTCTTATCCTCTCACAATTCAGCAAATTCTTTCAAACAATTTTTAAAAATGTTTATGTATGCACCAGCTCTTCATAAGAATTTAATGTGTTCTTGGAGATTTTACAAAAATCCGATTAAAGTTTATGGATGAGATTCTGGGTTACTTCATCCTTTCAATTTCCAATTCATTAAATGCTAAGAGTAGTAGGCTTTTCAAGCTGCTTCTGCCTCTTTTTTCTCTCCTCTTTCCTACTTGTGTGGCTAAGATGATCTCCATAGACCTCTTCCCATTACAAATTCTCCCTAAGCAATCTCAGCCATTCCTGTGCTCCAAGTTCCACTTGCACAGATAATCTCTTACAGTGATCCTGAGGTCCAGTCTAGTATATTCAGCTACTAGAACTTTCCACCTGCATCATCAAAAAACACTCTAAACATCTAACTCTGAACCTTTTATTTTTATAACACCAAAATCTTTTAAATTAAAAAAATCTTATTTGGCAAATATCAGCACCTTTTACTAGTCAGTCAAGGTAGAAATATCCACTTTGAACTCTCCTCTTCCCACTTCCCACAGTACAAATAACACTATTCTTCCCACTTCATGGATACCCCTTGTTTTTGTCCTCTCCTCTTTCTTCCTCCTACATCTTTCCTCAAATTCTGGGTAGATCTGTATTAAATGCTTCCTAATTCATTTCCAGCTTTTAGACTCCTCCCCTTCGTCACTTCTTTATACTGTGGCCATGTTTCTCTTTCTAAAATATGGCCATAGTAAAATTATTTTATATGTCAATTATACATCAATAAAGTTAATTTTCTTTAAAAGTTGATGTTTGATACTAGGTTCCGTGGGATCATACATACATTTTTTCAAAATCTGTCCCCATCCCCTCCAGAAGAATTTCTGTCACCTCTAAATAATGAGAGGGAAAACAACATGATGGTCAAGAATTTAAGAACATGGTCAAACAACCTGTGTCTGAACCCTTGTTCTGAATTTCTTGGCTAGACTAGTTCTAAACCTATTTATGCCTATTTTCTTCATCTATAAAATGGCAACGATGGTGCTTCTGCTTACCTCAACCAACGCTTATTTCTATTGCTGATAACTAAGAAAAGGCCTAACAGAGACAACCTAAGGATTCAACATGAGATAAAAGTGTCATTATGACTATCCCTCCACATGTAAGTACTTGCTATTCCACGCTCTACAATACCTTATTCTTTATGCTGAAAAACTCTCTCTCCTGGTTCAAAAACACAGTTATTGTATTAGCATCCAGCTCTGCCTCCACTATATTTTTCCAACTCCCCCAGACAGTTATTCCTCCCTTTTGTTCTTTACTAAATCTTTCTATGCTATACTTAATACTTAGTTAAATATATTTTTATATATCTGATACTCTGCTACAACTTAAGTTAAAGCTTTCAGTGGTTAGGATTATATCTAATAATGTATACACTGCTCACCCTATTGCCTTGATTTAATAGGCATGCAACACAGTTTTGTTGACTAAATAGATCTTTGTCACTCATTTTATGGGGCCCAGTGGACTTCACTTTGTATGACATCATTTTCTTGAGAGCCTTGGACTTTGCCTTCCCTATCCTTCTGACCTAGAAGCACCTAAAGGGATACATAGCAGACAAGAATTGCTTAAAACCAATTTGTTTGGTCTAAGGGGCAGTGAAAAATACATTTCTCCCTTCAGAATACCTTCCTACAAGACTCTGAAGTAAGTAAGGAAATAAGAACGCTTGCGCCAAACTATTAGGAGACACATGAGTAAAACCGTAGATACTTTATATTTTTAGCTTTTGAAATCATATTGATCTAGATTCCTCCAGGCTTAAGTCACTAGAAACCAAAGTTCAAGAGTTCTTCTCCCCACCAAAGCATCATAAAAAGCACTGATATTAACAACATGATTGTAAATTTTTATTTTCAGCATGACTTGATATCTTTCTATATTTTTTATTTTCAGCATGACTTGATATCTTTCTATATCAATGACACCCTCAAAAAGTTTCTTTCATTTCTGACAGAGTTGCCTCTGACCTGTTGAAGTGGTGAGGAACAAACAGTTGAAAGTTTCAAGGAAGTTTCAGTGAGTGGAATAGTTCTCATACCAATTCACAGTTTTAACAGCAAATAGTGAATGATAATGTAAGAGGGAGAAGCACCTATTTAGCAAAAAATGTTAGAGGTTGGAGGGAAATAAAACTGATTTATATAAAAGGACTTAAATAAACTTTCCTTTATGTAAACTCTGGTTGACTATAGGCATATAATTCACAAATACACTGTTTCATCACAAAAGTAAATTTCGTGAGTGAAAGAAAGCAATATTGTGTGGCTTGTTTCCCACCTTTAAAAGAAATGGTACTTTTAAAGAAAATGTATTTCACATTAAAATAGCACAAATAAATATGTATTAATATTAAAATATAGTAAGTATAAAAGTTACAAAATAGAACCTTAATTCTTATAACACTAGAATTATATTACATATATTTTATATATAAGATGTGGATATATCTGCTTCTGTAATTATGGATATTACAAATTTATCCTGTTTTCCTTATAAAAATTGCATTATTTACAAAGTAAATTATTTTAAATATTAATATGCTTTTCATTATAAAACTGGATATGATTTTTTTAATTAAAAAATTAAGTTGCCATTAATTTAAAGTTACTTACCAAGAGATTCTCCCCTGCCACACCTCTGTTGTTAAAAACCACACATCTAAAAACCAGGAAAATAACTTCTGTTATTTTTAATGTAATCCTTGCTTACTATGTTAAAATCATTATTTTAGAGCATTAAATGATTATTAAAAAGCTTTCCTAGACATGAGAATGTTTGACAGTTTTATCTAAATGCACTAAGCTCCAATCCAGGTATCCAAACATGGGTTCAAATTAGAAAAGTATATACTGAATTGATGCTCATTTTTCTGACCAAAGGGCAGACTTTTCATCACCTCTTTTTATGCATATGTATAAAACCTTTAGTAAATGTTATTAAAACACTTCTAAATATAAGTCAAATGTAAATGTTTTGCCTCAAGTTAAAAAAAAAATCATGGGCCCTCCCTGGTGGCGTAGCGGGTTAAAGCCCAACACTGAGAATCTAAAGCCACTTCCGCATGAGTTCAATTCCCGCCTGCCCTGGAGGTGACCACATGGCACGGCAGACCTCTCCTGACCCGCCCGCTGCTCCCCTCAGCAGTGTACTTCGTCGATCTGCCTGTACTGTTCCCCGCTCTGTCTCTGGTGAAGCCTCTCACCGCCCCTGAGCCTCTGGCCTGTACCCCAGTTCTGTATGCACAAATAAATAAATCTTTAAAAAAAAAAATCATGTACCCATTCCATTTGTAACATTAACAAGTAGCTATTTTTTTTTTTAAGATTTATTTATTTGTACCTATACCCCTGAACTGGGGTACAGGCCAGAGGTGCAGGGGCGGTGAGAGGATTCACCAGAGACAGAGTGGGGAGCAGAAGAGGATGACTGACAAAGTACACTGCTGAGGGGAGCAGCGGGTAGATCAGGAGAGGTCTGCCATGCCATGTGGGTGACCTAAAGGGCAGGGGGGTCAAACTTGTGCTGAAGAGGTTTTAGCTTCTTAATGCTGAGCTTTAACTTGCTGCACCACCAGGGAAGGCCCAACAAGTAGCTATTCTTATCCTAAGAAAAATCTCTTATTCCATGTACAAGATTCAGCAAATATGGAGACCAGAACTTAATCTCAGCTGAAAATATAACTGCAAGGAGCCTGATGCTTGAGCTAGTAAAATGGGTCCTGCTAGGCTACTGCCTCATGTTCAGTTGACCTCAGGGAAGAAAGACAACCATTGTTTGCTAAAATGCTATTGTTTCTCTTGGGTTAACAGCCATGTAAAGGGTATAGAGTACTGTTGCTTCATAGTAAATATACACTGAAAGTTAGATATTAATAAAAATGATAGTTGCCATGCTTAAAAAAAATCATTCCTCAAGTAAAACTCTCAGCTGTCATTTAACTTTTAATCAACCAGTGCACCCAGATAGGGTTTATTGGGTTTTTTTTGCCATCTTCAAAAAAAGTTTCTAACTGCATCTATATGGGTCTGTCTGGTGTAATGAATCCACAGTCATGTCAATTAAGATTCATTTCATTTTTGTCTGTTTAATTTATCCAATCTACCAACATCATTAAAAGTTCTAATTCTCTTCTTTTAGGGTACTGTGAGCACTCTATAGGTTCTAAGCTGATTGCCTTGCCAAAGATGCATAACTCAGGGCAGTTAGATTTCAATGAGGTATTAAAGAAATATTTCTGCAAAGGAATTCTCCTGGGCATCTGAAAAATCATATGGAGAATTTTACTAGGCCCAACTGAAAGAGGAGAAATGATTAAATATCTTAGAAATTTGATTTGAGAAAAAGCTGTTTTATTGACTAGTCAAAGAAAGTCTTGAAATATACTATTTCAAGCATACAGAAAAGTTGGGGTCAGTAATCCTTAATCTTTCCTTGCTAAAAAGAAGGTGAGACACATAAACAGAATCGAAGCTGGCCTTGTATTGTATTTACACATAAGTTACACACTGAATTACAGTTGAAGTTAACTGTGACCTTGAACCCTGAAGCTTCCATTAAAAAAAAAAAACTTTTAAAGTGCAAACATTAAATGAGGGTAAAAATGGTTTCTGAGGCAAGATAGCCTCATGTGACTGCCACAGAGAGAAGGGAACAGGACTTATGAAGGGAAGGAAAAGGACGATCTGCAAACTCATGAAAAAGCAGCCAATACATCTGGGATTTTCTTCCAAATTGCAGACTGGGATATTTGTACTTTCTTTCAGGCAACTTTGAAAACTACATCACAGCTCTGGCTTCTCTTACTAGAGAAGAAATTGTACTGACCTCTCCATAGGCCTGTGTTCCCCACAATGCTCATTCAATAGTAGTCATCAATGTACACATTTCTAGTCTTGAAATGTAGTAGAGAAATAAAGAAGAATGAAGGAGCAAGGCAGCTGAAGAGGAAGGCAGAATGAGGGCTGTCTTCTATCCCTTTCAGCACTCTAGCTGATAACAAGCAATAAGCTGCTTCTTTCATTTTACCCCTTTTCTACCCTGACACTCATCCAGGAATACAGCTTTATACATGAAGCTAACACAGCTGGTTGTGAAACAACTATGATTTCTAAGACATTCAATAGGCCTCTATTAGCTTCTAACTACTTTCTCAAATTATTTTTATATATTTTTGCAACTGTGGATGGTATCTCTATGAGGAAATTTCTTTGGCAAAATGTACCTTTGCTACCTATTTTAGCTATCTAAACTTCATGCTCAAAATGGTAAATATAAAGCAAAGAAATACCAAAGACTAAATCTGGCATTAAGAACTTTCTGTGACAACAAAACACCGAAAAATACAGGCACGTCTCCTCCAATGAAAGTTAATTTTTCTCTGCATAGGATTTCTCAAATTTTAGCACTATGGATGTTTTAGATAAACATCCCTTGGTTGTTTTAGATAAACAACCCCTGGGGCTCCCTTGGTTGAGAAATACTAAAACAGTCTTGAATCTGATCAAGCTCAAAGATCAAACAGAATAAAGGAATTTTATCAGATTACCTCAAATACTTTCCATCTCTAAGATTTCACAAATCTTTGAGCCAGAATAGAAATAATAATCACCAAAGGGTAGTGTGAGAGGAACATGTAGAGATCAGTACACTGATTTCAGATTAAAGAAGTCATCACGACAGATGGCATATACTATTGTTTATTCTGTGCCAGATCATGTTCTAACAATGCTACATGAATATTAATCTTGGAGTGACTCATTCTTTCAAAAAGTTATTAAACGGAACATATACAGAAGCAAGGACTGAGTTCAACTTGTAGAAAAAAATGAAATAACAATACAAGGTTTGTGTCTTCAAGGTGAGTACAATCTAGTTAGACTGAAGTGTGCTATATTTTCAGATGAGTGACTATAATGAGGCAGCATATGATTCAATGTCCTCCAGTGTTAGAGCTAAAAGAGCCTTACAAGGTAAGGATGGACAAAGTTGATCGGGAAAGGGTTTGTGGAAAAGGCAGATAACTCTTAATTGACACTTAGAAAAGGTAAGGATTTTAGCAGAAGGAAGGTAGGGCATATGTTGTGGATGAAAGGGAGCAATGTGAACAAAGATATGGCAAGGACATACAAAAATGTCCAAGGGATGAGAGAATAGATTATCTTAGTTGAAACATGGCTGCATAGAAGATAAGGATAGGGGCCCTCCCTGGTGGCAGCAGGTTACAGCACAGCACTAAAGCCACTTCAGCATGAGTTAGATACCTGCCTGCCCCGGAGGTGACCACATGGGGTGGCAGAGCTCTCCTGACCCGCCCGTTGCCCCCCTCAGCAGTGTACTTCGTAGATCTGCCTGTCCTGTTTCCCCACTCTGTCTCTGATGAATCCTCTCACTGTCCCTGCACCTCTGGCCTGCACCCCAGTTATGTATGCACAAATAAATAAATCTTTTTTTAAAAAAAAAAAGTTAAGATAAGGATGGAAAAATAGCTTAGGAACAAGATAGGCATAGGATTCTTAAATGCCAGGTTAAGAAAAGAAAATAAGAGTTACTATTCCCAGAAATGTCAAAATAGGTCCTACTGAGTCAACTCTTCTATAGACCAAGATTTATAAACCTTTGATAAAGTATAAAGGCGACAGAAAATAATCAAGAGCAGGTAGTAAAAACGGAATGCAAGTTGACACTTGGAATAAAAAAATAAAACTAAGTAAGGTTTTTATTTAGCTGAACAAAAAAACAGAATGAAATGCTCAGTTTTGTGGATTTGAAAAATCAGTAAATAGAGATTGGAGCAACTATACCGGTTACAAAATGAAAGGGAAAATTTCAGAAAAAAAGACAAAGGTAGTGTCCTAAATTCTAATGCAAAGCTTTAACTGTCCCTTAACCTATACATATGTGAAATAGACTCTAACAAATTCAATTAAGGATTAAAAATAAATAGTGATGTCTCAGTTGCTGTCTACCACAGAGGAGTCTGAGTTATCTGTTTGATGAAAACAAAACTCAATAAATATTGTTTGGAAAATATATAAGACTCCAGAGAGTCTACAGGAGACCATTCACACTGTCCAGTACATAATCCAAAGTTGCTATACCATTAAGAAACAGAAAAACAGGCCCTCCCTGGTGATGCAACAGGTTGAAGTGCAGCACTATGAAGCTATCACAGTCACAGCAGCATGAATTCCATCCCTGTGACCCACATGATGTGGCAGACCTCTCCTGACCTTCTCACTGCTTCCTTCAGCAGTGTATTTCAGTACATCTGCCTGTTCTGCTCCCCAATGGTGAGTCCTCTCACACACAGTCACCCCTGTACCTCTGGCCTGTATCCCAGTTCTTACATGCATGCATAAATAAATCTTTTAAAAAGATGTTAGTGAACATAGAAATACAACATCTGTACTAAAAGCATTTGAATCTTATGTTATTAAAGATATACATTATCCCAATAAACAACAATCATGAGATTTGCGGAGCTAAAACCAAGCCAAAAGTCTGAGATATCACAGGATATAAAAAAGCAACGAAGAGTTTTCAAGAGTAATCAACATCTCAACAGTCCGAATAGAAATCACACATTATCTACCCAAAGGCTGTACAGTTGAATTTCTACCTTGTCACACACTGTCCAATTTTGGTGAAATTACTAACACTGGAGTTCTGACTGAGGGTAGAAAAATGGCAATAATAATATATATTTAGAATTTGGTGCCTATTAAATAAGGTAACCATAGATAGCACCTGGTGGAGACTATCATGTGGCAGACATTCAACAAAGTTAAAGTTGATGATATTAAACTCAAATGGCAATTTTTGTTATCTCTTGCTGATCTATGGCCTTATGAATTAAAAAATAAAAACACACGAGATTAACATTTAATTAATGCACATTATTTGTTAGGCATACCTCAAAACCCATAACTACAAAATTATGTGATGAAACTGAAAATCATAATACTACAAGCATCAAGAGTTCTCTTATACTGATTTCATATTTTATTACATATTTTTTACCATTAGCTTTCTCATTTTTCTAAACATTTACTCAATTACTTTCTGATGTTCTCATATTTTATCTTGCTCATTTGAATTCAAGCTATAGTCTCTAGGGTCTTGTATTTCTGCAGATCTGTCAATAAAAGACCTAGTTGAATTAACCTATGGGAAATCCTACTTAGTAACCAAAGTGTTCTACATCAATAGTGTTGTGCACTATTCTAGTGTCACTATTGGAAAATTTGTTATCTAAAACTGAGTCAGAGCTATGTCTCTGCTACAAACTCCTGGGTCTCCCACTCTAGGAAGGCTTTTCCTTCTCTCTCCCTGCACTACCCATTGAGTGAGGAGGCAAACTGCTCTCTCTGAACCCTCCTGAGTTACTTTCTCACTGAGAGCCTCAGCAGTAAGCACCCATTCCTTCTGATCAGACTAAAAGAGTAAGGTTTTTCCCTAATTAAGCCAACAACTGCATGCTTCACACTTCTAAGATTCCTAACTCACATTTTTAAATGCAAAATATTTGTGAATCAATATACCTGTGTATTTATTTAGATTGTCAACTATACTTAACACACAACTGAACAAATTTTGGCGTGAACTCTGATGTCAAACTGTTTCCATGAAAATCTATAATCTGCCAACTACTAAACGTGTGACCCTGAGCAGTCAACATTTGTTGCCTTTGTGAAGTATAGCAGGTTCTTGAATAATGCTATTTTATTTATTGTTGCTTCCCTATAATGCTGATGAGAGAAAAGAAACCCCTCCTAACTTTGAATAAAATGACATTATTTGAGAGCCCTCCCTGGTGGCACAGCAGATTAGGGCACAGCACTGCAAGCTGGTCACAGCCACCTCAGTGCGAGTTCGATCTTCAGCCCTGGAGGTGACCCACATGGTGTGGCAGACCTCTTCTGTCCCATCCCCTGCTCTGTTCAGCCACTGTATTTCATACATCTGCTTGTTCTGCTCCCCATTCTGTCTCTGGTGAATCCTCTCACCACCTCTGAATCTCTGGCCTGTACCCCAGTTCTATATGCATAAATAAATAAATCTTTTAAAAAATGACATTATTTGAGGACCTATTCCATTTTCTTTCCGTCTGTCTTCTTTTTGTTGTTGATGTAATACTGCATTATAACATAAAATACCTTTCAAATGCCAGTACTATTCAAGTTCTTCATATACATACATGTCACAGTCCTACAAGGTACAGATACCCTCATTGTAGAGAAAACCAAGGTACTGAGTGATTAAATCACATGTCATTGAGAACATAGGTACTAGAAGACAGAACTGAGATCTGAGTCCTGGCAGACCTGATTCAGAAAACCACTAAAGCATCTCACTATGTTGATCCATAATATTTAAACTTGTAACATTAAAGTCTTTTTTCCAAAGAAGACAATTGCTCTGAACAGAATACCTGTTGAATGCATGCTAGCACTGACAAAAAGAGCTCTGACTTTGAAAGTTAGTTAATTGAGCTATCATTTTATAGTGGGATGTCTAACATTTAGTTCCCAAGAGAATGGGACCATTTGTCAGTATCACCATAATTTTCCCCAAAAATACCTTAAAAAAGCTAAACTCTTTGTTTAGTGCTTTCCTGTATGTATCATTTCATCTAGCTTGTCTCATGAATAATCAGTTAACTGACTCATTCTCAAAATTTTTTCCAAAACAAATTATTTTAACAATGAGATCACGATAAAATACTTTTAGATAAAAATATTCTGGTGGTAATTTAAATGACTTCTTATCTGTTATACTGCTTTTAGGCTGGGGTGTAGTCAGAACTTGCCCTTTTGTTTAACCATCTCCTGTTCCTTAGTTCAGCCTCCCCTTCCTTCCTCCCTCAGGATTAATCCTGTGGATGACCTCTCAGTGCACTTCCAGTGCTACAGGAAATGCTAAATGCTTTACCTAAGCTGACTATACACTTGTGCTACCTCTCCTACGTTAAAAATGCATACACCAAACTCCAAGCTAAAATGTAAAGGGACATTTAAGTCAGATTTGAACCACTGTGAAATCATTTCCCATGTCAAGTTTCTCTTCAAAACATACACAATGGATAATAACATCCTCACTACCAATAGGCAGAGCTTGTAAGTACTAAACAGAAGTAGAAGAAAAACATTTCTGGAAACATAAACCTACAGTCTTAAAAAACCCCTTACTTGATCTTTTAGTTTCTCTCCTCTTTCAAACTTAACAACTATGAATTTCCTTCTTGCTCTTATCTCCTAAATTCATCTGAAGTCCCAGGCCTGTGGCTTCCTTCCTCACTGCTCTACTGAATCTTCTCAAATATTGCTTCATCTGTCCTCATTCTCCTTGCCCATTCAGTTGCCTCTGACACTACTGACCCATTTCTCCTGTTTCTCTATAAAATGACACTCTTGTTTTTTTTCTGATATTCCAGAATTCTGGCACTTATAACATTCTGATCACTCAGTGTGAGCTGCTATCAGTTTTATTTCCCAATATCCTTCCTGTCAATAATAGAATATCCCAATTCCAACTAAGTGCCTGGCTTGCCTGAAATAAAGATTTCATTTTTAAGTCTCCTTTGTAGCTAAGGAAGAGCAGACTCAAGTGAGATAAGCAAAAGCCATGTGCACAATGGCTGGGAAACATTCTTAAAGGCAGCTGGTGTAGTCTCTGTTCTCTTCTTTGGGTGTTAGGAGGCAGATATGGTGCTGGAGTAATTATGGGTATTGAAACAGGATAAGACAATGTTGGTTTCCCAACACTACAGAGCACCATAGAAGTCCTGGTATATTTTCTTGGATTTTTACCACTGAGGAAGAGAGATTGAGTTAAAGTTGTAATTTGTTTAAGTACTGTTGTTTTGAATTTTCTCTCACTTATAACCAAATTTAGTGCTCTCTAATGCCATTTCTTTCCTCCTAGCACCTACTCTTAGTCACTTCAACTAGACTACATTCTCTTTGGGAATATAGGTTCTGATACTGTGCTTTACAGTACCAAAATACTTAATGACTGACCTAGATTTCAATGAACTTATTATTAAATAATTCTGGGTAGGTCATTTTTGAAATGGGTAGAATAAAATTGTAAGGACCTCCACAAAAAGGAAAAGTATAAAATACTGGGGCTCCCTGGTGTCACAGGGGTTAACATTTCAGCACTATGAAGCTATCTGCAGCTACTGTAGCATGAGTTCCATCCCCAGTGAGGGAGCTAGACCACATGGCAAAGCAGACTTCTCCTATCTCATCCCTCATCTGTGTATTTCAGTAGATCTGCCTGTTCTGTCCCCCACCCTGTCTATGGTAAAGTCTTTCACCCTCCACCCCTATACCTCTGGCCTAAACCCCAGTTCTTGTGTGTGTCAATAAATAGAGCAAATCTTTTTTTTAAAAAGTACAAATAAAAGTTGAGCTGGAGAGTCTCAGAGTTACTACTTTCCTCGTTAGTTTTAATTACAGTGCTGGAAATCAGTTCAGAGAATGGGGAAAAGATGCAAGAAACTATCATATTGTTCAGACAGATAAAATAAAATCTATTAGGCTGTTACCAAATAGAGAACTTAAAAAAAAGAATCATGAAGGACAGGATAACTGCTTTATTATTCATATGGGTGTAACTTATTAGAAGGAAACGACCTTTCCTCCAGCTCTCTGGTTTCTATTTGGACTTTTCTCTAAACATACTACTGGTCTCCTGGACTTTCTCACTTTATTCACTCTCCAAGAGGTGGAGGGCTTCTCTGATTGATAAAAAGAAGAATAAAGAGCTGTTTGGCTCACAATTCTGCTCTCAGGGACAAGTACATACTACACTTTGCCAGTGAGAACAGATACTGCAGGCCAGTCAAATATTCCTTATTCAATCCTATTTATCTTTGATTTCTTAGTAAGCTCTTTGCTCTGAAGTATCTTTAGTGTAGTTTCCATCTGATCCATTATTAATTTTTAATCGGCAAACCTTGGCAGAAGAGTTTTATGTTTTTGTTAGTTTTCAGGTATAGAAAAAAATAATTGCTTAGCAGCAATAATAGTCAACCTTTACATTGCATTTGTCTACATGCCAGGGGTTAGGTTCTCTCTAATGTCTAAATTGTATCTTGCAAGTAAATCATCAATAATTTCCTGGAGACATGACAGGAGTCATAACTCTCCCTCAACTCACAACCTTTATACAAGATAGTAAATGGGAACCGAAGTTAAGTGCATCTCCATAATATAGGGGAATTCATACTCCCTAAGAAAGTCTGCTGTATAAAGACATTATAATAATATTCAAGCATTCCTACAATTAAACTAGATGTTGTATTCTGAAGAGGTAGGTTTGCTTGTACTTGTGCTTTAAATTATAAAAAATAAATAAAAATATTCTATTCTGGTCAGGAAATAAAAATATATTCCTGAGAGGAGCAAACCTTTCTAAAGACCTCCCTTGTTAGTATATTAAAACAAGTAATTTTTATGTTCTAGTTCACTTAAATTCTCTGTAGTGAGAAACTGATTGGGGAAATTAAAAATTAATGGTCAAAAAAATTAAAATTAATTGTTGAGGGTCATCAGTAAGTGGTCGTTGTAACATGTGAACTCAGGCCTGGCTCCAGAGGTCATGTACATTCTAAGTATTTTGCAACCTCCCACAAACTCTATTAACTACTAGGCCCCGTGCTGAAGTATCAATGACTAGATGTTTTGTCACATTAGGACTCAACACAGCTTTGTACCACAATTTCAAATCCATTTTTTATTTACCTCAGTGGTCTTTGAAATTACCAGTAGTTTCTGAAATTGTCTGTGGCAGATGACAAAAATATTTTATAGTTCTTTTTATCAAGAGGTGGAGTCTATTTCTTTACTCTTTGATGACATGACTCGCTTTGATTAGAGTTTGGCAGAAACAACATTGTCCTCATCTTGAGTCTTAAGAGGCCTTGCAGCTTTTGCTTTTGGAAACACTTGGAATTCTCTGCCACCTAATAAACAACCCAGAGGGGAGCCTGATGGTGAATGAGAGACTGGTCAGACGTGAGAAGAGTCATTCCTACAGAGGGCCATCAAACATAGATTTTCCTTGCTGTCGAATACAAATGCACCAATGAACTTAGCCAAGACCAGCAGAACCACCCAATGAACCACAGAATTGTGAGCCAATAGTTACTGTTTTTAGTCACTAAGTTTTGGGATACTTTGTTACACAGCAAAGGCTAACTGATACACCCTCTACAGCAGAGTTTCAGAGATTCCTTGCAATTAAAAATAAATGGCGTCCCTCCCTGGTGGTAGGATTGGTTAAAGCACAGCACTGTGAAGCTGTCTGGAGCCACTGCAGCATGATTTCAATCCCCGGACAGGGAGCCAACCCACATGGCATGGCAGACCTCTCCTGATCTGCCCACTGCTCCCCTCAGCAATGTATTTCACTCAATCAGCCTGTTCTATTCCCCACTTTGTCTGTGGTGAATCCTCTCACTTCCCACACCTCTGGCCTATACCCCAATTCTTGTATGCATAAATAAATAGATCTTTAAAAAAAATAAATAAATGGAGATAACAAGTAATAATGTAATAATAACTGTACTGACTTTAATTCCAAAGTGTGGTAGTTATGTTAAAGATGAACTAGTTGGTTTTATTGATGCCAATACAGAATAGTTTTTCTTCAATGATACATAAAATATTTATAATAAGTAAATAAATGAAAAAGGAAATACCACAAGACCATTAAAAAGCTTATTGACCTTTGCTTATTTATGCATATAATACAAAAGATAAAAAGCTCCAAAAACTATCCCAGGAATATTAGAATGGACTTTTCCCTAGTGGGACATATGCCATGGTGACATTTCTCAATCCACCTCTTGTGCCCTGTCTGATTCAGTGTTTCAGTTCCCAAAACCCAGTCAGCTGAGTTTTAATCTGGTCACTGTCTTCCCCTCTTATAAGATCTTTGAGTTTAGAACAACTTAAAAAACTCTTGCATCTCCTCATAGTACCTAGAACAAAGACTTTCTTATATCATATTTTTGCGTAAAATTTCTGAACCTTCCAGTAGCTTTTGAAACAGTGTAATGACAGCCTTGGAAATAAAATTTGGCAACTTTTACAAAGGATGGAAGAAAGCCATGCATCCCCAGAACTTATGAGATTTAGTCCTTGAGTTTCAACAACATTGTTTTTAAAAGTACTTTTCTTTTCTTTCTTTTTTCCCCTTGAGACCTTTTGTTTTTACTGGGCACAAGAGGTGGATTGAGAAATGTCACCATGGCATATGTCCCATTAGGGAAATGCCCATTCTAATCTTCCTGGGGTAGTTTTTTGAGCTTTTTATCTTTTTAAATATTTTAAATTTTATTTATGCATAAAAGAACTGAGGTTTAGGTCAGAGGTACCAGGTAGAGGGTGACAGGATTCCCCAGAGAGAGAGGGGAGCAGAACAGGCAGACTCACTGAAATACACTGCTGAGGGAGCAGTGAAAGAGACAAGAGAGGACTTAGCTCCCTTGCTGGGGATTAATAACTTGAAAGCACTGAAACTTTAACCCCCCTGCATTACCAGGGAGCTTCTGGAGATTTTTCTTTTTCTTGGAGCTGTTGCTAAAAGCATTTTCCAAGTCCTGGGAGAAATTTAGCCAAGTAAAGGACCAGCAATTTAAATATGGTCAAAAGGCTATACTTCCTGAGCACTACTGAGTTACAAAATATTAAAACAAGTCTACATCTTCAATGAAAAGTGGAATAATGATGAATTCTTGCTATTGTTTAGTGAAAATTTTACTGGCACTATAATTCTAGAATAGTATATTTTAGTTCTGAAATACTCATTTCATTGACAAAAAAGACCTTATCTGTAAAAGATCAAAGTTAACGTGTGAAAGCTGAATTAACTATTAAAGCATTTTCCTTTTTATATCTAAGTATTTTCATTAATATAAAATCAACATATAACTCAACAAGTTTTTCACTGAAACAAGTGTTAAAGTTCAACAAAAGATACAACTCTATGTTTAATGCAACACAGTATTCCATCATACTTGCCATCAATTAAAAAAGACTGAGGCACAAAAAAGCAGTATCTTTTTAAATGACTCCACTTTAAGATTCTAGAACTAAACTTAAAACTTAAATGTGCTAAGTCACTTGCAAAGAAATAAATTTGTAGCTGGTGCCTGAATTGAATAATGATTACTTAAAAGTGCTGTGGCATCGTCAACCGGACACAGGTGGGCAGAAGAGGTATGAATCACCTTCAGAACAATAAGGATGGCCTCAAAGCTGATTATAAATATTTTTCTACATTTGGCATATAAGCAGATGTGAAAAAATTAATGGATCAGGGCCTGAGAAGGTGACAGTGAAATGGGACATGGAAGCCAATGTACTCTCTCGGGGGCTTATAATGACTGTTCTCCACAGCCCACTGGGGCCTCCATTGGGGTCTACTGCCTCTCAGACATGGCTTTTTTCTTAATTTCTAGGTGATGCTCATTTCATTCATTCATTCATTCACCCAAAATCTGCTGAATGCCTATTATGCTAAGTGCTGTCTCCTGTCCAGTGATTTAATCTGCCTGTATCCGTAAAAGCAGAGCAGAGAAAAAAATAATTTAAGGAATTTCTTAATCTAGCCAATAAGTAACAAGTATTTCTTATACAAAAACACAGACCTATTTGTGCTTCATTCAGAATAAATTAAGTGAAAAATGAAAAACATCTTTTACTGGTACCTGTATCCCAATTCTTCACTAAGTTGGATCATATGAAGGATATATGATTCTTTGCTTGTTCCAGTGAGGCCAGGCAACAGTAAGATAGTAGGTCTAGTGCTGACATCCATATAACACTTATTATTGTCATTATCAAACCAATCCAGTGAAATCTGCCCTCCATCTGCAGTTTTAATAAGTTCACTGAAAGAAATAATTCAAAAGACGTTACATACTAATTACATACTGAGTTATATCTTAAGATTAGTATCTCAATTCTATAAATTTAGGACATTTGTTCATCTCAAAATAACTTCTTTTAGTGTTCAACTACCTGGCACATATACTTTTTTCACCTTTACTATAGGAATTTTATGATGACTAACAGCATAAAGTATTTCCAACAACCCAGGTAAAAGACAGTATATAAAAATGAACTTCCAAGTACTTCAAATGTATATCTTAACCATGTCCTCATAACTCTAAAATATCCAGCAGTTAACCCCTATTTGATTGAGGTCACCCAAATAATTCAAGAGAATTAAGAATAAGTAAAATACTGACCTATCGCTGAGCTAGCTACCTTTTAACACAGCCACCTCACAAAGTATATTACAAAATCTGTTTCCTAAACATTATCAACTACTTCTCACATAGTATCTATGAAGTTACACAATTTTCCCAAACAAAATCTAGGCAACAAAAGGAATTCCAGAAAGACTAGATGACTCAGGGAAATTAATAATAGGTACCATTTAAATCTCTTGGTTACTGACATATTCTGGGTCGTATCTTTCACACTTCAAGGACATTATCATCAAAAAACTATTTGTTTATCAATATGAAGACTTTTTAGAGTTCCAGCACACAAAACCCAATTCACTGCCCCCCCCCACCCAAGACCCATCATTTTATGAATTGGTGCACATCATCAAAGGATTTTAGTCTTCCAGATCAGATGCATGACAAATTGGAAAAAGGTAACTCCCAAACTCTCTCCTCATCCCAGTAATACACCATTTACATGGGGAAAGGGGCAGGGGATTAAGACAGGGCAAGTCAATGCCTGAATATTTTCTTGCAGCTAGATGAGAGCCATATCGTCCGCTTTCACTCTCCTTTTCTTTCATAAAAACTTACTAAACCAGAGGTCTATTAACCGAAAACTGAGAGTAAGCAAAATACTGTGACTTTGAAGAAATTATTGAAAATGGAAATGTACTTACTTCCTGTACTGCACCGGGGGCTTAGAAGTGATGAAAGGTCTCAGCAGTGTCTGTCCTCGACTCTCCCAGCACCAGACTGTCGGGTAGTATGTTTCCGTGACCACCGGACAGTGGTCCTGAAGGAAGCGGCTGAAACTCTCACCCCCGGTCACTAACTGGGGCTTCTGTGGTGGGGGGAAAAAGCAGTATTAGTGAAAGATCGAGAACAGGGCAAAGTTTCTACTAGCCTTAAACTATACATGAACACAAACTTGCCCCCATCGCGTGAGTAAACCCTCGAGTTACATTTCCTTTTGGAAGCCTGAGGCGAATCACCCAGTGAACTTAAGAAGTATTCCACCAACACGCTCTAGAGGAAGATGAGGGCTGAGATAAGGGAACCATTCTCAAAAGTGCTACAGCATCGTCTAGCAGCACTGTTGCATTAGCAAACAGTGACAGGGCAGCGCCACTCGCGTGGAGATAGTCGGGGTTTTTGAGCTGCGGTTCAAGGACCTGGACCCGACCCATGGGCAGAAAGGCAGGGACTGGCCAGTTTTCCCGCGCGAGCTCAAAGGGTGTCTATCTGATGTCGGCAAAGGGCAACAACTGAGGTCGCCTTCAAGAGCGCCCCAATCATTGCCAACTGCTGACCCCGGCTTCGCCCGCTGCTGTCGATCCTGGCAAAGCCGCCCGCGGCCCTGCGCCTCGGGTGCCCGCTCCACCCCCCGGCTCACCTTGGCAATGCTGCTCAGGTAGTAGCAGGCATAAGCAACGCTGAAGCCAAGGATCAGGGATAAGCCCACTCCCGAACCGAAGAATCCAACCCTGACTTGGTTCTCCAGGTAGAGGGAGAGCTCCCGGGAAAGCATCCGCAGGTCCATGGCTAAGCGCTGCGCGGCCAGGGGAGCGCGACGCTCGGGTACTGCGGCGGGAGCCTAGCCAGCAGGCGAGCGGGCGACGGCGGCAGGGGCACCGCCAGCCGGCTCTCGGGCGAAAGCCGGCGCGACGTTGCCGCGGACCCTCTGCCCCGAGCGTCTGCTGCCGGACCGAGCGCGGCTTCCGCCAACGGGTGCGGCCGAGCGGCCCCAGGAGGCGTAGCCCAGCCAGCTGGACGCCGCCGGCTCCGCCCCGCCTTCTCCAGAGCCGCCCCCGCCGCCAGCCACTCAGAACCTTCCAGAGTCGGGGTTCCAAGCTCCCCCACTCGGCGGATTGAGTGGGGTCGCCCGACCGGTCGCAGTCTGACGTGTGCACCCCAAGAGTGGGGAAAGAGTGGGCGCTGACTTTGGAGAAAGGAATTGGGCCTTACAGGACGCTCAGCTCTGAGCGGGCTCCTGCCCCAGTGACCTTGAGCTATTGCGCACAGTGGAGGGTCTTGGTTAATCCTTCTCGTAAACTAGGGGTTATGGTATTCAGGAATTGTGCCTTGGATTAAGGCATACTAATTCAAGATTTGGGGGCATTAATGCTAGAGATATGCTTGGAGGATGCACAACCTCGTGAAAGTATCCTATATTTCCCAGGAAGTTGTGTTGCTCCCAAAGATTGTAAAATTCAACGTCAGGACATCGGTATTAAATCTCTCTGTAAATCCTTTTTGTGGCCAATTATGCCTTAAATGAGAAGGTATATTGAAAAGTAAGTGAAAAGATCAAAAATAGGAATTGGGATTAAAACAATTCTTAAATCTGTTTATGGTATATTTATGTTTTGGCTTCATAGACTTAGGGGAATTCACGGTCACCTAAAGTACACGCAGGAAACCGTTTCTGAAATAGGTTCCCCTAGACTTCATTATGCCAAAATGATTAAAGCTAGAGATAACATCTCTGGAGAGCTTAAATGTATAATATTCTGCTACGGGCAAGACTTCAATAGACCACAGGGAAAAGGGAAAAGGTCGTACAGACCAAAAAAAAAAAAAAATCCACAGGATTGTAAATTAAAGATATAAATTAGTGACAGGAAAATGTGATGGTCCAGAAGTGAGCAATTTATTTGATCATTACAACTTGATGGTTGCCAGTAGGGAGAATAACTCATTACCTTTACTCAGCCTGTTTTGTTTTTCATCAGCTGAATATTAGTTTCTGCTTTATGGAGTTGTTGGGATGATTAAAACAAATAGTGTCAGATTCTCCCCTTTACATAAGTAATTCTCTTTCACCCAGTGACTTTTGCTCCTGAGTACACAAATATGTATGCTGGCTCCATGCTTGACAATTTATATGTAACATTCTTTAAATGCCATACCTGCCATTTACCTGGTTGACCAATAAAAGCATATATATATTTCATTTTACTTAACCTTAGAACAAAACCATAAAGTAAAATAAATTACTTGACAGTGTACAGAAAGAAGGCTAGCCTTGGGATCAAAACCAGGTCTGAATTCATCCACAGACTTAAGAAAATTATTTACTTTTCCAACTTCAATTCTTTGTCTATAAATAAGATGGTTGGGGTGGAAGGTGCTCAAATTTCCTCTTTGTTAGACAAACATTCACATTCGTCCTGAAGATAGAAAGTATTGGTGCAAATTTAAATGAGGAAATAACTCAGACCTTAACATAACCTCCAATGATCTCTTCCTCCTGGAATCTATGCCTTTGTATTGTTCTTTCCCCTTGATTGTTAACGGCAACTGTGTCTAACCCATAGAATACAGCAAAAGCAACGTGATGTCAACATGCCTATTATTATTAGGTTATGTGATTTAAGATAACAGATAAGAGCTAGAGTCTCTCCTGCCTGCATGAGTCCTATGAACTGCTCTTAAAGAGAGCCCCTCTAAAGGGGAAATGTTGGGATCCTCTAGGAGAATATAGTTTCTTAGTCCTATAGTTGCATGGAAATGAGCCAACAAGCTTAGTAGCAGATTCTTCCCCAGTTAAGTCTTCAGATGAGATCACATGCTGGCTGTTTGCTGTGGCTGGACTGTGAGATCCTGAGCAGAAGACTCAACTAACTGTATGTGAACTTCCAACCTGCAAAAACTGTTAAATAATAAATGTGTTGTTTTAAGCTGCTGAATGTGTGGTAATTTGTTATGTACCAACAGGGAATTAATAGAAAATGTTAAAGGTTCCACAAAGCCATTTAAGATTAATAAATCTTACTGCTCATTTTTGCCTACTGGTGTATTTATCATTCGAATGTTTTAAATAAGTTGAAGATTTCAGCTTTCAAAAACCATTGAGAAATTGTTTTTTCTTTGTACTTCTTTGTGTAATTGTCACAATAAACAATTATTGTTTATTAAACAGTAAAAATCTCTAAGTTGATTGTAAAGGAGTATGTCATATGAAAATATATATAACTAAAGTAAGAAAGGCCAAAACATTGTAAGATGTGATGGTAGAGAAGTTTTAAATAAGAACACATCTTCACAAGTTTTGTATAATATTAATTGATGAAAGGTATTTAGAAACCAAGATCTATTCACTGTGTATGGTTATTGTTACTGGTTTTCATTACATGAGCCCCCCTATTTAAAAAATATTTATTTATGTATATAGGAATTGGGGGTACAAGCCAGAGGTATGATGGTAAGAGGATTCACCGGAGACAGAATGGAGAAAAGAACAGGCAGACTGACTGAAATACATGCTGAGGGGAGCAGTGGGTGGGTCATGCCATATGGGTCATCTCCTTGGCCTGGGATTGAACTTGTGCTGCAGTGGCTGGGGATAGCTTTCTAGTGTGCTTTGATCCATTGCGCCACCAGGGAGGCCCTACTTAAGCCCTTTTAACTGACAACTCTAAATATTAGACCACACACACACACACACACTTACTTCTATGTCTATCCATTTGTATTATATTAAGTTAAACATGAGTCCAGAGTATAACTCTTTTATGTGGACTCCTTGAGGGTCTTTAGGAAGAATTGAATCATATAGTTAACAATGTTTCTTTTAATTTTTGGATAATGCAAAAAATTCCATATATAATAGTATACACTTCATATCCTTAACCTCCTCAATTCTATGGCAAATGAACAGAAATTAGTCAGAAACCTAACAAATATTAGGTTTACAGTTACAGAGAATGTCAGAACTGAAAAATCACAACACATATACATAATGAAATAAATTATAGGTTACATTCAATTAAGAAAAAGATTGTAGTACTCTATGGATTGTTATAAAAATATGGCTGTCATCAAATTATTTACTAGTAAATCACAGTGATCCTAAACCCCTCAATTCTAATACTGTTATCACACTAGTTGTAGTCCTATCTTTAGCACTAATAATCCCTTACATTAACAAAGCCTAGCCTTAGCATGAACTGTCTGACTTCCAACTGATTTCTTTGGAAGGAGCACTAAATTAGAGGAATTGAGGCCAGAGACCTCAAGCTAAGAAAAGGTGTTAAAAATTAAGATTTACTCAAGTAAAGGTAGGAAGTTGTATTGGAAAAGAGGGACACACATGTGAAAGCCTCAGAAAGAAGCAAGTTGAACTGATTGAAGGCTTAAGAGGTTATCTAGAGGGCAGATGATTTTGTGTTCCCTAGCTACTCCTAATCCGTATTGTTTAGATCCATCACTGGAGCCTTGAGGAAAAATCTGTGAAAAGCTTCCCTCAAGGTTAATTTGTGTTTATTAGGCTCAGATATGGCAGCCAAGTAGTATCCATAATAGGGAGATACATTTACCCTGCTTCCTCCAAGGTAACTGGAGTCATTTGGGAGTACTTTCCTGTGGAGAGGATTAATTTGCAGGCTGCAACCCAACTGGAGGAACATAAAGTTGATGCTTCCTCTTCATCCTTTCCCAGGGGAAAGCCAAAGACAAATTGTAAGAAGGCATAATTTGTATAGAATGACATAAAGGCAGGCTGAAGCAAAAGAAACTAGATTGAGTTCCAAAAGAAAGAGCTGAATCAAATTTTTCTTAATAGAACTTCAATATAATTCTCCCACATGCAAAGATGCAGTTTTCTGATCATATGTCATTGATAAAAGAAATATTTTTGGCCACCTCAACATCTGTGAAAACACCGTGCTCTGTTAATTCCCAAATAGCTTGCTTCCAAGTAAATGTACTGATAGAAAACAAGTGTGGAGTGATCATGTGAAACACAGCAAGGATGTGTTAAATTAGTTGTGAAGCAAAGTGAATCACTTAAGTTGAAATAAATGTTCTTAGTTATATATTTCCAAACATATCTTTTGTAAGTCACACACTTGTGTGACTGATGGGTTATGATACCCCAGGTTGGGGGGGGTGGCGGTGATGAGACCCCAAAACAGGTGAAGGCAATTTCCTTTCCTACATCATCAAAGATCACAGTCTGTTTAAGCAGAATCCTACGATGTACCTTCTTTCTCAAGATTCCTCCCCCTATTGTATACTCTATTTTACGAGGTGTATAAACCTTTGAGTTTGAGGGGGGACAAGTGACTATAATGGAAAATCACTTTAGTGACTGTGTTATATTATAGGGTAAAAGTGATTTTGCAAATGTAATTAAGTTCTCTAATTAAGTGGCTTTGAATTAATCAAAGGGTATTGCCCTGGGTGGAGTCTAAAATTCCTTTTGTTGTCTTTTTCTGACACTGGAATCAGGCTACTGCTGGAATCATAGAATGTGTTAGGAGGTGCTTTCTCTTCTTTTATTTTTTGGGGGAGTTTGAGGAGCACTACTCCCTAAAAGATAGAGTTCATCAGTGAAGAGTTCTGGTCCTGGATTTTTAGGGGGCTAGGTGTTTTGAAAATTTATTCAGTGTTAAAGTTCTGTTCAAATTATTCTTTTTCTTATTTTGAATTTTGTTAGCATATTTTCTAAGCATTTGTCCATTTCATTTAGGTTGTCTAAAATGTTTATATACTGTTGTTTAGAGTATTCTGTAATCCTTTTTATTTCTATAAGACTTGCAGTAATGCCCTCATTGAATCTGATTGTATAATTTGCATCTTTTGTCTCCGTCTACCTAAAGGTTTGTCTGCTTTGTTGGTATCTTCAAAGAATAAACTTGTTTTCATTGATTCTACTGTTTTCTGATTCATTTCTCTTCTTCATTCTTTATTATTTCCTTCCTTCTGCTAGAGAAGTCCTAGAGAAATTTCCACGTGCCACTAAGAAAAATCTGCATTCTGTTGTTGGTTAGTGTTTTCTATACACGCCTTTAGAGTGTAGTTAGCTTTTGTTTTGTTTGAGTCTTTCATTTTTTTACTGATCTTCTGTGTGATATATCTATTAATTACTGAAATAGCATATCACCATATTATATTGAATTGTCATTACTGAATGGCAACTATTATTGTATAGCTATCTATTTAAGCCTTCATTTTTTGCTATCATTTTTTGGGACTCTGCTATATATATATGTGTATGTGTGTGTATATGTATATATATTGCATGTATCATATATTATGTGTGTATATATATATGTTTACAATTGTTGTAACTTCACAGTTTGATCTTCTTATCAATGTCTTTGACTTCTGGAATCAATTTTTTACTTAAGGTTTATTTTGTCTTCTTTTAGTCCATCTGCCCCAGCTGTCCTTACCTCTTGCATGTGTAGTGAGTTGAATAGTGAGTTGAGTACAGAAATATTAGGTCTAAGTTCTAAACTTTGATACTTGGGAATGTAACCTTACTTGGAAATAGGGTCTTGCTGCAGATGGAAAGAAGACTCTTGGGATGAAATCACATTGGTATTGGGGTGGACCTTACATCCAATAAGGATCTTAATCCCATGCCCTTATAAGAGAAAGGTTTGAGAGAAACACAGAGCAAAAGGCAATATGCCGATTGTTTCAGAGACTGGAGTGATGCACCGGACACTATGGCATGCAGAAAGCAGACTCTAAGAGGCAAGGGATTGATTCTCTCTTAACTCCAGAAGAAACTTGCCTGACTGGCATTTTTATTTTGGATGTGTGTTTTTCAGAACTGCACAATTTCCATTGCTTCCTGTCACTGTTTGTGATTACTTGTCACTGGGAAATAATAACATGAAATATCTTTATATTTTTTCTTTCAAGCTATTTGTGTTCTTGATACTAAAGTGAATCTCTTTTGGGCCCCCCTAGTGGGGCTAAAGTGAAGCACTATGAAGCTATCTATCCACAACCACCAAAGCATGAGTTCCATCACCCACCAGGGAGCTGACCCACATGGCACAGCAGTCCTCTTTTGTCTCACCTGCTCCTCCCCCTCAGCACTGGATTTCAGTAGATCTGCCCGTTCTGTTCCCCACTCAGTCTCTGGCGAATCATCTCACCAACAACTCTCCCCTGCAACTCTGGCCTGTACCCCAGTTCTTGTATGCATAAATAAATAAATCTTTAAAAAAAATGATCGCTTCCCTCTCCACCACATCTCTGTGTCTGCTTGCCCCTTTGTCCCTCATTCTTCCCGCTTAACCACAGAACCCTCCCTTTATTTAGTAACCCCTGTTTGTATTTGTAGGCACTTTACTTTGTCAAATTGTCCACTATGCTAATGTCCAGTATTTGCGATTCTGACTTCCTTTACTGCACACATTTCCCTCAAATTTCTTTCATTCTCTTGTAATGGCAGCATTTCATCTTTCCTTAAGGCTAAATAATATTTCACAGTTCAGATAGATCACATTATTTTGATCCAGTTCTCTGATGATCATTTATACTGCTTCTATGTTTTAGTGTAATAGTGCTGCAATAATCATTGTAAAATATAATTTTTGTTAATGGTTTTGTGCTTTTCACATAGATGCCCAGAGTTGGTATTGCTGGGTCATAAGAGCATTTCCATTATTTGTTTTTAAGGTAGATCCAGATCTCTTTTAGCAATAGCTGTACCAGCTTACATTCCCACCAACGATAGGGTTCCTATTTCTCTGCATCCTCTCCAATAATTGTTGAGGGTCTTTTTATTTTTTTATTTAATTAATTAATTTATTTTTGCTTAGAAGATCTAGGGTGTAGGTCAGAGGTACAGAGGATGAGAGGATTCACCTGAGACAGAGTAGGGAGCAGAACAGGTGGATTGACTAAAATACTCTGTTGAGCGGAGCAGTGGATGAGACAGGTCTGCTGTGCCATGTGGATCACCTGCATGACCAGAGATTGAACTCAGGTTGTAGTGGTAATAGTGCTAAGACTTAACCCTTGGGCCACCAGGAAGACCCTAACCTTATATTTTATTTTTCTATGTAGAAGTGACCCCCCATTTTTCTTTGACATAAATCTAATTGTCTCATTTTGCTTTCATTTTCCTTGCAATAGGTGCCAAGTCTCTAGAAATATCTTTATCATCATATAACATAGCATATAACATACCACTAATGTTTTTGTGTATGTATTTTGTGGTTGAGGGTCTTAAAGCTAAACTTTAATCTTTTTAAGTTTATTTTTGTGCATGGAAATAGAGTATGAACTAACTTAATTTTTTATTTTCAGTTGTCCCACTACCTTTTACTTATTTATTAAAGATTTATTTATTGCTGCATACAGAAATGGGGGACAGGCCAGAGGTGCAGAGGTAGCAAAAGGATTCACCAGAAACAGAGTGGGGAGCAGAACAGGCAGATCGACAAAGTAACACTGCTGAGGGGAGCAGCAGGTAAGACAGAAGAGGTCTACAGCGCCATGTGGGTCACCTCCGAGGCAGGGATTGAATTCATACTGCAATGGCTGTTGATAGCTGCTGCACTTTAACCCCTTGTACCACCAGGGGAGGGTCTCTCCATGGTTTCATTTTTGTCTATTGTATTTTAAAAATTGAATTACAGTATTTTTTAGATCCATTAATTATAAAAGTCATAGTTTCTTGGTCTTCTGTTTCAGTTCTATGTTATCTTTTTATGTATTTATTTTTCAGTTCATAAGCATTGTTATGATTGTTACCTTGAATTTCTTTTCAGACATACTCTCCAGTTCTGCAGGATGCAGTCTTTTTGCTTCAGCATTGGTGCTATGTTCTTTTGTCCCTTTAGTTTTCATAGGTTGTAATAGGGATATATGTTCAGATTGCTGCCTTTTTACCTCTCACCTCGCACCTCTGGCCTTTACCCCAGTTCTGTATGCATAAATAAATAATTCTTCAAAAACATAAAACAATGGAGAGAATAGTAACTCAGGTCTTACATCCAAGTGAAAATGGTGCAATTAAAAAAATACCTGGAGAACTCCTACGCACCAGGGTAGTAGGTAGAAAGGAACCAGGCACCAAAGTGTCACCTCCAGGGAACATCAGGTACTAAAGTTTCTACTGTGTTGTAGGTACCAAAGCTGCTTGGTGGGGCTCCACAGTGATGTCCACCTTTAGGTCAGATCCCCCATCTAAATTTCTTTTTCTTTTTTTAAAGATTTATTTATTTGTGCATGTAGAACTGGGATACAGGCCAAAGGCTCAGGGGTGGTGAGAGGCTTCACCAGAGACTGAGTGGGGAGCAGAACAGGCAGATCAACGAAGTACACTGCTGAGGGGAGCAGTGGGCGGGTCAGGAGAGGTCTGTCACACCATGTGGGTTACCTCTGGGGCAGGCAGGAATCACACTAATGTGGAAGTGGCTTTGGCTTCTTAGTGCTGTGCTTTAACCTGCTGCGCCACCAGGGAGGGCCCCCATCTAAATTTCTAATGTAGAATTGTTGGGGGAGAAAGAATGCCTAACAAACTCCACAGTCACAGTTTTTATGGACTTCACCCCCACTCCAGACTAGAGATATCCAAGATACCAAGAACTGCAAATCCTATAATGTCATCATCACTGAAGGGAGGATTGCTGGGAACTAGGTGGAGTTAGCAGCCAGTTTGGTATGTAACCAAACATGTGGGCCTTGGGGGACTCTTAGCTCTTGGCTTTTGGCTCTTGGCTGTTCACAGGTTCTCAGAGTGCCATTGGGATTCCTCTCGGTGGAACTGGTAGGACACATTCACCAATGTAGCTTCCTCTCTTTCTTCCTGAGTTACTCATTGCTTTAATTCCCCTTCTTTTGTAAATAAACTCTTCATTAACCTTTTTGTGTGTACCTGCATTTGCGTCTTATTGTAAGTCCCTTTCCAGCACATGGGTGAGGGCCCACCATCAAGCAATCCATTTCATAAGGGTGGTTTGCCCTATAACAGTTTCATTCCAGCCTCTACCCTAAGCTATGCTGAGACAGGGCTGTAAGCTGGGAGCTGTCTCTTTTATTTCCTAGTACTGAGCTTTACCCAGGGGCTGTCTCTATTGCTAACCTTGTACTGAAAGAGTTCAGTTGTTTTCTAGGTTTTTGTACTGGGTGAAAGAAGGAGGTGGCAGGTATTTAGAACATTGCAGCCTCAGGCCCCAAATAATAGACTTTTCTACGAGGACAGTGAGATGAGATGTGATCCAACCTGTTTGCTCTTTCAGTTTCAGGCTCCAGCTGTTCTTTATTGGGAGCCTCAAGTTCAAGGGAGTAGTTAATCACTCTGCATTACTGCTCCTATAGTTATCTGAGAGGTCACTCAGTGCTCCAAGCTAACTTATGCACCTCTTTATCTTGTGTAGCCGTGGGTCTCCAAAGTCCCTGACTCAGACTCCTGAGTCAGTTGTAACTGGCTTTATATGGGAGCCACCCTTTTCTCTTTAGAGTTGTACTGCCCTGGCATCACTGTGAACATAATTTGGTTAAAGGTTTTCCTGTTCTTTTCTGCTAAACTGTTGCTGCTACTGTATGCTGTAGTTGTCTGTTCATCTTTCAGTAGTATTGACTTTGTTCTGACACAATTTAGTTTTAAGTATTTGAAGGAGGTGAGACTTGAGTTGTCACTCAGCCACCATCTGGCTAGACTCTTCCTGTGAAGCTCTTACAGATTGCATAAAATTGGGTTATGCTTAATATTTAAAAAAAAATCCATTCAGCCTATCTATCTTGATTTTAAAAACTTTACTTTAGTATCATTCATATGCCATATAGTTCATCTGCTTAGTGTACAACCCAATGGTTTTTAGCATGTTGTAGTGTATATATGTGTGTGTGAGTGTATATATATATATATATATATATATATATAAATAAGTAAAATATTTAATTGTGGTAAAATAGATATAACAAATGTCACTGCAATCATTTTTAAGTGTGAAATTCAGTGACATTGTTTTCATTATGTTGTGTAGCTATCATAACTTCTATTTCCAAAACATTTTCATTACCCCAAACAGAAACTACAATCACTAAGCAATAGCTTTCATTGCCCCTTCACCAGCCCTTTTGGAAACTTCTAATAATTGCTATCTCTATGAATTTGATTACTGTAGGTATCTCATGTAAGTAGAATCATGCATTATATACCTTTTTGCCTGGTACATTTCACTTAAAATAGTGTCTGGAAGGTTTATCCAATTTGTATCATATATCAAAATTTCATTTATTCTTTTTCTCACAATATTTGTTTATTTATTCAGAGAAATAATTCATTGGCCCGAATAGTCATAGTTCAGGAACATAATCAGCGATAAACTTCTATGGAAGTTAAGCCAAAGAAATTCGTTATTCAGTACATCACTTTGTACTCTGAATGATACCAACTTTCTTCATCTCCCCCAAATCTTTCATGGAATAATAATTTCTGTAGAAATTATTTTCTTTTTGGTTCACCTACAGTGAACTTATAGAAAACTGCAAACCCCAGGAGTACTATGATGGTTGGCCAGAAGGGCTCATATATAAGGTTTCAACAAAGCACTGGAAATCATGGTAGTTATTCTCAACAGAAATGTCCTTCTACACAGAAGGAGAAATAGAGTAGAATTTTATTTCTATTTATGTTGAATAATATTGTGTCTATATACCACATTTTGTTTATCCATGCATCTGTGGAACATTTTCATCTTTTGGATATTGCTAATAGTAAGCACTGTGATGTAAATACTGTCTGAATGCCTGCTTTCTGTTCTTCTGGGCATATAAATAGGAGGGAAATTGCTGGCTCATACTGTAATTCCTGTTTTTTTTTTATTGTGACAACACAGAATTTATCATTTTAATCTTATGAAATGTAGTGTTTAGTGGCATTAAATTGTGTTCAGATTGGTATGCAACATCACCAACTATCCATCTGCAGAATTTTTTATCTTTTCAGTAGAATATTCTGGTGTAATATTGTTATGGTAGTCTTACAAGCAGAAAAGTTACAAAAGAGTAAATTTGTACAGTTTGACACTTAGACTTATAATTAGACTCAATGCCAGCTGCATGGAATTTTTTGTTTTTTGCAATAAAATGCTTGAGAACATTTAAAAGGTAACACGAGAAGTTATGATCATACTATGTGCCAACAAGAAGGTAAAAATTCTTTTTTTTAGAAAAACCAAAGATTTCATGAGTCTTGTTGCATCACGTAAGTACTCATTATTGGTGAATCGAATTTTGGAGGACAAAGGAAAAGAACTTGCTATTTGCTGGTTGGAATCTGAGGTGCTGGTATGACTTTGTGGAGATGATGCTGTTAAGGGGAAGAATGTCCTAAAACAACTCTGCAAAGTTTGGTAGACTCCACCCCTACTCCAGCTTTCGGGATTCCACCCCCTACTTTAGTGATTGGAAAACTACAACTCCCAGCAGCACCAGGGAGAGAACTGTGAGGACCTAAGAGTGGAGCTAAGCAGGCATTCTGGGACTTTGGGGGATAATAGGGAATGGTTTTCCAACTATAACTCTGGAGAGGTAACGGTTCTCTCTCTCTGGGACAGCTGCTCTCAGACTGTGTGACTGGGGCTAGCAGCATTAGTTTGGGACTAGCTAAGTTAGCTGCGCTGGTAAAGTATTCCAGCTACTTTGTATCTCTCTCTCTTTCCTTAGGTTGGTTCCTTTTCCTTTCCCCCTCTTTAAAAATAAACTCATTACCCTTTTTGTGTGAGTCTGCAGAAAATTACATTTTGAGCATGTAGGTACGGCCCCACAGACAGGCAACCCAAGTCCAATCTGGGCTACCCTGTAACAATGCCAATATGTCGTAGCCTCCAAAAGACATATTCTCATAGATATTGGATATTGTCTTCACTTCTGAGCACAGTGACTTCATGAGCCAACCGGGACACAGGTTTTACCATAGATTATGGCCTCTATTACACTTTCATTTTGGACAAATTTGCTATAGAAATATTGGCTGTAACTCCTTAGATACCAACTTGTAAGGATGTCTCAAATGGTTACAGGGCAACTCCAATGTAAAATGGGTGGGCCTGACTGTGGGTCTGTGCCCATGCGCTTAAAAGGGACTTATAATGAGACACAACTGCAGGCACACATAAAAAGGCTAATAGAGGGTCTATTTACAAAAAGGGGAAAATGAAGAAAGGAAAACTCAGGGAGAAAAAGAGGGAGATGAATGGTGAATGGTAAATTAGTTCTGCTGAGCTAGAACCCCCAACAGCATGCTGAAAACCAGCAGAAAACCAAGGATCCTCCCAAGCCCATAACTCTGGTTATAGATCAAACTTGGCTGCTTTACTCCACACTCAGTTCCCAGCCAGTCCACTCTGGGCTATCCTGTAACACTCCCTCCCATCGGATTTGCAGTCCTTGGTATCTTGGATGGCTCTGGTCTGGGGTGGGGGTGGGGTCCATAAAACCTACTTGAGGAGTTCAAGACATCCTTTCCCCCAACAAAACCCAGCATGTTAGGATACATCAGAAGCATAAATCAAGAACGATTACATGCACAAATATTATTGACTCCTTTGTCCTGTACACAAGAAAAGAGAAGCTCACAGATCTAGTACTAAGTCTCAGTGTTAAATTGGAATCAAAATCTCCTAACTTCAGTGCTGGTTTCATTTCACCACATTGTTTCTATTCAAAAGGTTGACACTATCTAAATGGTCAGATGATTTCCTCTTCCTCTGTTTCAGAATTCAAACAGGTTATTTGAATGAAAACAACTAACCATTCTTTAAGGGGAAAATTATTCACCTGGAATAATTCATTCATATGCTGTTTTCTGAAAGTAAGTTCTCCTTAATTGGAAACTAAGCATAAAGAATATGTTTTAATGTACTTGTTAATATTTACTTTCCATTTTTTTCTCGAGCATTTATTCTGCTTTCTTTGGCAGTTAGACTAAGTGCTTTCACAGTTAGACTAAGTGCTTTTGGTAGAACTGGTAACAAACCCAATTTAGTAGTGACATGAAACCAGGCCCACTATAACCTCACATTTTGTTTCCAGGATAGGATCATTGTGTCATAAAGAGACCTGCTGGGACTATTGTGAGAGATGGTGGGGGAGGGGTACTAGCAGAAAGTTTTTTTCTGCTAGAATTTACAGCAGCTTGAGGTCACTTGGTAACTATGAAGGAAGTAAAGAAGCAAGATAAAGGAAAGGCAGACATGAAAAATGGAAGAATGCTGAATCCTAAAGATGCTGTTTGAATTCCCAAGTCAATATACTTTTAAAAAAAATTATAATAGTTTATTTTTACATCATTTTGTGCACTTTTCCATCTCATTTGCAATCCCCTTGGGCTTCCCATCACCAAATCACCCATATGCCATCACCATAGTCCAGTGCATTTCCCTCCTCCCACTATTTTTGATCCCATTCCCCACTCCACCTCCACAAAATGTCTCTATTCATCATTATCATTATTTTTTCACCTGTATATTATATTCCTGCTATGAGAGAAACCATCTGGTATTTTTCCTTTTCTTTCTGGCTTATTTCAGTAAGCATGATCTTTTCCAGCTCCATCCATGTTGCTGCAAAGACATGTGTTTCTTTTTTTGGTTGCTGAGTAATATTCCATGGTGTATATGTACCATATCCTTTTTAATCCAGTCATCCATTTTGGGCATTTGGGCTGTTTCCATGTCTTTCCAATTATTAATAAAGCAGCAATAAACATGGGGGTGCAGGTATCTTTCTGAATCAGTGTTTTTGTGTCTTTTGGGTAGACACCTAGGAGTGGGATTGCTGGGTTGTAGGAAGGCTCCATGTTTAGCAGTTTGAGGAACCTTCAGTTTTCCATAGTGGTTGTACTAGTTTGCATTCCCACCAGCAGTGCAGGGGCGTTCCTTTTTCTCCACATCCTCGCCAACATTTGTTGTTGCTAGTTGTTTGAAGATGTGCCATTCTCACTGGGGTGAGGTGGTAACTCACTGTGGCTTTAATTTGCATCTCCTTTATTACAAGTGATGTTGAACATTTTTTCATATGCTTGTTGGCCATCTGCATTTCCTCTTTGGAGAAGAGTCTTTTTAGCTTTTCTGTCCATTTTTTTGATGGGGTTGTTTATTTTTGTTGAGTTTCATCATTTCTCCGTATATTTTTGTGATCAATCCTTTATCGCTAGTTTTGTGTGAGAAATTTTTTTCTCCAATCAATGGGATGTCTGTTTTTTGTAATGTCTCTTTTGCTGTACAGAAGCTCTTTTTATCCTTCAAGTCAATATACTTTTTAAAAAAGATTTATGCATACAATTGTTAAGGGGAAGGATGTCCTAAAGGAACTCTGCAGAGTTTTGTGGACTCTATTCCCTACTCCAGCTTTCTGGACTGTACCCCCTACTCCAGTGATTGGAAACTGTAACTCCCAGCAGTACCAAGGGGAGAACTGCGAGGACCCAAGGACAGAGCTAAGCAGGCATTCTGGGACTTTGGGGGATAAATAGAGAGCAGTTTTCCAGTTGTTGCTCTGGAGAGGTTACGGCTCTCTCTGGAGCAACGGCTCTTAGACTGTGTGACTGGGGGCTAGCAGTTTGTGACTAGAGTTCCAAGTTAGCTGAGCTGGTCAGATATTCCAGTTACTTTGTATCCCTCTCTCTTTCCGTAGGTTGTTCCTTTTCCTTTTCCTTTTTTTGTAAATAAACCCGTTACCCTTTTGTGTGTGTCTGCAGAAAATTACATAATAAACAGTGGTGAGGGTGAGGACCCACAGACAGGCAGTCCAGGTTTACTCTGAGCTACCCTGTAACAGTTTTCTGGCGTCCAGTGTGGGGCTTGAACCCATGATCCTGAGATTAAGAGTCTCATGCTCTACGACTGAGTGGCTACCCTGTAACAGAATAACTGAGGTACAGTCCAGAGGTTCATGTATATGAGAGGATTCACCAGAGACAGATTGTGGAGCAGTACAGGTGGATCCACTCAAATATACTGAGGGAACAGCACACAAGATAGGAGAGGTCTGCTACGGAATGTGGGTTATTTCCCTGGCCAGGGATCAAACTCATGTTATAGCAGCTGCTCATAGCTTTATACTGCTGAGACTTAACCCTTTGTGCCAACATGGAGGCCCCTCCCATATACTTATTAATTTAGAACTTCTGATATTTTTCAGTTTTATAATCTAATAGATTCTCCCCTCTGGTTAAGACACTGAGTTGAGTTTTCTGCCCTTTAAGAGAAACAGATCTCAACTCGTATAACACTGCTTTGATGTTTAGAAAAAAAAAATTTAGGAAGAGGATGGAAATGACTAGAGATTATCTCCATACCTAATTATGAACCAAGAATGTGAATTAGTTGGGATTCCTTTAGCTTCAAGTTACAAAAATAAAGGTGCCTGAGGAGCTGTGGGATTTGGTACAGACATGGCCAAGTCCAAGAACCACACCTCACACAACCAATCCCTAAAATGGCAAAGGAGTGGCATAAAGAGACCCCAACAACAAAGATAAGAATCTCATAAGGGGCTGGACCCAAATTCCTAAGGAAATGGTGATTTGCTAAGAAGCGCAGTAAGAAGGGCCTGTAGTACATGAAGCTCAACAATGCCAAGGCCATGAGTGCATGTGCTGAGGCTATCACGGCTCTTGTAGAGCTCAAGATAGTCACGGTGAACATCCCAAAGGGCAGCAGTCACAAGCTCAGTGGACTTCTCTACACAGCTCACTCTAAATTTGGGAAATGTACATGTGCTATCATTACCAAACGTCTCAGGGTTTGCAGGCTAAAGACCAAGGCCAAGGATCCATCACAGTGAAGGTTCCCAAAGGTGTCTGGGTTATCAGGTGCCCAGGCCCCCCACAAATATTTCAGAATAGAGAATCCTGACTGTCCATGTAAGTACAGTAGGATTGCTATGACTCCTGAGCTGCTGTCTGCTGGACACTGGTGTCTTGTACAAATAAGCAGAATCTGTCAGACAATAAACCCCCACAGCTAAGTAAGAGGGATCTAAAAACAACTTAAACAAGAATATCAGTTATTTTATATACAAAAAGTGTAAAGCAGAAGAGTGAGGAAACAGTGCTGGGGCATCCATCCATACAATGATATCACTGAGAATGCTTTCTAAACTTCCATGGAAAGGTTGGGGCACAGAGTGGGAAAAAGTAGAACACTGAAATTTAGAATGAAGATATTTGGGTGAATTTAGACAAATCTGAGATAATTGAATTTCTTTGACTCCTTTCCTCCCTCACTCCTTCCCTTTTCTTCCTTTTCTAACCTCTATTTTAAAATAATTTGACTTAAAATTTGTAAAAATAGAATTCCCATGATGATAATATCGCACATAACTCTCTTTATATTATAAAAAGTAGGAAACTAATATTTGTATATTATTATTAACTCAGGTATAGACCTTACTCAGATTTTGTCAATTTACAAGCACTCTTTTTGAGTATACGTACAAGTCTCTGACATTTTCTTTCAGAGGGAGGAATTTATGTAACTGTCACTACAATCAGAATTCAGAATTCTTGGATCTCACAAAGGAACTCTTGTGTTACCCCTTAAAAGTCATACGCTCCCCTCAACTCTAACTCTGGTGATTACTGATCTTTTTTCTTTCACTATGATTTTGATTCTTCAAGAGTAATATATAAATGGCATTAAACAGGAGGTTACCCTTTGAGATAATGCCCTTGAGACACAACCAAGTTGTATACATTAAAAAAAGATTTATTTATTTATACATACAGAACTGGGGTACAGGCCAGAGGTGCAGGGGCAGTGAGAGGCTTCACCAGAGACAGAGTGGGGAGCAGAACAGGCAGATTGACAAAGTACATGGCTGAAGGGAGCAGCAGGCGGGTCAGGAGAGGTCTGCAGCGCCATGTGGATCATCTCTGGGCCTGGGGATCGAATTTGCACTGAAACTGCTGCAGTTAGCTTGCAGTGCTGCGCTTTAGCCCAATGAGCCACTAGGGAGGGCACTGTATTATTTGTTTTTAACTGGTGAGCACAATTTCCTTCCCTGACCTTTCTTTGCCAACTAAACAGTCCTTTCCCCACATCTAAGGAGACTACCTTTCCCTACATTAAAGACCTTGAAGAAAAATCATCTGAGGTATTTCCTTGACTGACCTGGGATAGACAGATTATATATCTCCCCAAATAGGTTGCAGCCTGAGTTCAATCCCCAGTAAAGGAGCTAATCCACACATGGCACAGTACATTTACCTACTTCTCCTTTTAGCAGTGTATTTAAGAAAATCTGCCTGTTCTACTCCCCACTCTGCCTCTGGTGAATCCTCTCACCCTCCACATCTCTGGCCTACAGTCCAGCTTTTCCATGCAAAAGTAAATAAAATTGGAAAAAAAAACCAACCAAAAAACTCCCCAAAATGCACGATTTTGCAAATTAGTATCATTAAAGACCTAGAATATTTGTTTCTACAAGTGACAGTCAAGAAGAGAAAAGAATTTAACACTGGGTTGCTGAATTTATTGACCTAGGAACACTTACCAATGTTTTCCGATATATGTAGTAGCTTCACCAGCAGGTCCATTGACTGAAAACTGAACTTAATGGTGACTTACTACAGTAGGTTGAGATGCCAAAATCCTCCCTGATATGATTTCAAAGAAATAACATCAAAGCTTCTAGAACAAGGAAAAGTCTCAGAGGGCTCTCTTTTTACTAAGATGTTGAGAAATACCTTGATGAGGAAAATACTAGCGTCTTTAAACTCACTGATGGCTACCATCTGCAGGTCAGGGCTATTTCACCATTGAAGTGGGTTCCTTGATTTCAAGACAGTGTAACAGGCTAGTTTTCCATGCTTAGCCACCAAAGACTAGATGAATAATACAGTTACTAAAGTGGGTATTGGTGCCAGAGTAGCAATCAGAATATTTAAATTCACATAGATCTTTGGTGATGGTGATTAGTCACGGTGAATTAAATAGATGGGCATCTTCCTTAAGTAAGTTTGATGTCATCAGTTAGGAAAACTAGCTCTAGTAGGCAAAGACCTGACTTGAGTCACTACAATGAAGAACAATGTTGCCTTTCATCTAGTGGATGATTATAAGCCATTTCAGAGGTCCTCATGAAGAAAGAACCCTATGCCACAGCCCAAATCTCATCCCTTAACTCTTCCTTTCTTATTTTTCCTCAAATGGACCAGCAGTCATTTTCTATAGTAAATGGGCATGAGGGAAAGGGAAATTTCCCTTTTAGGATTTTTTAAAATTAAAGATTTATTTATGCATACAGAACTGGGGTATAAGCCAGAGGCTGTGGGAGGATTCACCAGACACAAAGTGGGGAGCAGAACAGGCAGATGTACTGAAATACACTGCTGAGGGGAGCAGCCGGTGATGGCTCAGGAAAGGTCTGCTACGCCATGTGGATCACCTCCGGGGTGGGGGATCGAACTTATACTGAAACAGCTGCAACTAGCTTGCAGAGCTGAGTCCTAACCTGTTGTGCCACCAGGGAGGAACCTGCTTCACACACACACACACACACACACACACACACACACACACACACACACATCTTAACAAGTATCATTACAAAATATACTGTTTTCACCCAGCAAGGGCTGCAGCATACCTTCAATGTTTTTCCTCAGAGTTATGTAAAGACTACTGCTTTCTGTCATAAACTAATTTACAGAGACCTTAATTGTCTCACCATCCTATAGCACATGATGCTAGTCCATGACAGTGATGACATTATATTGATTTGACTTGGTGAACCAGAAGAGTTAAGAACTCTAGTTACCCTCATAAGATGTCAAAGACATCTCAAAGACAACTTAAATCTTATTACTTTGGTGAAGTTGCCAGGAATCCAATGGTAGGGAGTATATTAGAATATCCTCTCTAAAATTCTTTTTTGGCTTTTGAACTCCAAGTTGGTATTTTCCTCAGTTTTATTTACATGAAAAATTAAGAACATTTTATTTATTTTACTACATAATAATTAACTGGTTACATTTTCACTCCTTTTCTTTTCACTTGATTATTCGATTCTATTGGGAGTATTCCTTTCTTCCTCTCAAGAACAGCAACAGTTTAAGCTAACAATTAATCCGGCTCGGTTGTGAAACAATGGTTTTAAATCCTACACACCAAAATGTCATTTAGGTAATAGCAGCCAGAAACCACTGTTAGCCTTCTCATTTACTTTTCAAAGTTGTCTTTTGCAATTAGGGGTTGAATTATGTCGTGGGTGGAGGTTAGTTATCAAAGAGCAGGTGCTTGTAAACTCTCTTTCGCAGAAGCTTGTGCAGTTTGGAGTCCACTTACTATTCTGACTGCGCAGGAAGACACACCTTCAAGGGCTTTATCCTTTGGTGACATCAGTCAGTACCATTTCCCTCCGCTGAAAACCACATCACTAGTGACACACACTGACTTGAAATATTTTCATTTTACACATACAAAATACAGGTCGTCCTTAAACTGTGCCACAAGCTCTTCCGTTCTTGATTCCGTTAAAAAAAGACTAAGGCAACACGGA
>NW_004567117.1:11685540-11692571 GCF_000260355.1 Condylura cristata
CCGAGAGTCCGACCCGGGCACAGCTCCCTCACGGGTCCTCCGGCAGCGGCGGCGGCAGCGGCGGCGGCGGCGGAGGAGCCCACCGCCCGGGCCCCGATGAGTAACTCCCGGAATAACCGGGTGATGGTGGAAGGGGTCGGGGCCCGGGTAGTGCGCGGCCCGGACTGGAAGTGGGGGAAGCAGGATGGCGGGGAAGGCCATGTGGGCACGGTCCGGAGCTTCGAAAGTCCCGAGGAGGTGGTGGTGGTGTGGGACAACGGCACGGCCGCCAACTACCGCTGCTCCGGGGCCTACGACCTGCGCATCCTGGACAGCGCGCCCACTGGTAAGTCATGGCCACCTGGCCCGGGGCCTGCGCGCGAGGGGGGCAGCGGCGAGGCTGGGTGGGCGTCGGGGCGCCGAGAAGCCGGCGGTGGAAAGGGAAAGAGCCGCCACGAATTTTAGGTTCACTGCTCTGTAAACAAAAACTGGCTTTAAAGACCCCGGTACCCCCGAGGGACTTGATGGCCAGACGTACAATCACCGGGATGCTTTCAAGCCTGCGAGGCACAAAGCGCCGGGAAGACAACAGACAGTTCTCTAGTGAAGGTGGCTGGAGAAGCCTGTCTAATAAGCCATTGAAATTCATCAGCCACTAAGTGATAACTGCCTGGCCATATGGTGTTTAGTTGATCGGTTACAATTGCCGAGGGGCTGTTGGTTTCTCAGATTTGTTGAGATTTTTTTTCTTCTTGTTTGGCCCCTTCTAACACACAGACTTGGAGTAAAGTGCTCCGTGGGACCCTGTAAATCAACTTTTCATATGGATTGCTTAATTTTTATTGTTTTTAACAATATGGAAAAAAGTCTAAGTTATCGAACCATTTCTTTATGTTAAATACTTTTTCCAAATGGAAGTTAGGGAACATCTGATTTTTTGTTGTTGTTATTGTTAACATTCATCTCACATGTAAGGTTATGTCACAGACTTATCTATTAAACAGCAGTGAGTCAGCCTCGATTCACAAATTTTTCAAAGATGTTTGTTAGTGACACTAGAATTCTAATATATAAACTGAAGGGGTCCTTTCACAAAGTAAGGATCTAGTTTATTTTAGTCTAATTCATTTTTATAGTTTTATGTTTACCACTATTCAATAGATTATGTTTACCACTCTATTCAATAGATTATGTTTACCACTCTATTCAATAGTTCAGATTAAAAATTTGATACTATTCAGAGTGTATAAGTAAGCTTCTTCTAAAACTATGAAAGAGCTGGGCAAAGCTTAAATCTGAAGTGGATTCTTGGTTATTGTTAGCAGCAATAAAATGGAAGTTAATACAGCCCAACTCAGATTTTTTTAAAAGATAGATTATTTATATTTTTTAATATTTATTTTCATTGACATCTTCTGCATTGTGTATTCTCCATAAAATTCTCACCACCAGTTCACTCGTGAATCGTCATCATAGTAGTCCCTTGTGCTCTTCTCTTCCTGCCCTGATCCCTCTCCTTCCATCTCATAATGTCTCTTACCCATGGTTGCCAGATAGTTTTGTTTTATTATTATTATTATTGCTATTCCCCCCCCATCTGGTTTCCCCTAGATTCCTCCTAAAAGTGAAACCATTTGATATTTTTCCTTTTCCTTTCCAACTTAGATTTTGAACAGATATTTCATAAAGTTATGTTTGTTAGCTAGCCTTTTAAATATGGAAAGCATGTATATACCAAAAAAGTCGGGGGAGGGCAGTTATAAATTTCTTTTGTTTCCTTACAGAATATTCATTATAAGCATATATATTAATATACTGTAAATACACACTTCCTTTTAAGCACAGATGGTAAATTGTAATCTCTTCTACACTTTTTCTTTTTTTAAAAGATTTATTTATTTATGCATACTAGAGCTGGGGTGTAAGCCAGAGATGAGAGGGGTGAGAGGATTCACCTGAGTCAGAATGGGGAGCAGAACTGGGATTAACTGAAATACACTACTGAGGGGAGCACTGGGTGGGTCAGGAGAGGTCTGCTCTGCCAGGTGGGCCACCTTCCTGGCTGGGGTTGAACTCTTGCTGCAGTGGCCGCAGATTGCTCCATAAAGCTGTGTCTTAACCCCTTGTGCCCCCAGGAGGCCCCTCTTCTGCACTATTGCTTTGTTTACTAACATATAGTGGTAGCACATGTCTTCTACCTTATTCTTTCATAGCTGCATGGTTTTCTGGTGACTATGTGTAGTAATTTATTTAACCAGTGCTTTATTGATGGGTATTTATATGGTTTCATGTCTTCTTATTTACAGTGACACAGTTAATAAATCTTTCTACGTATATCCTTATGTATATGTACTTGGTATTACTGAAGTGGAATGGCTGCATGTAGGGTCACATATTTAACATTGATAGAGACTGACTAGTTGTCTTCCCAAGGCATTTTACCATTTTTGCAATTTCAGCCATACTGTATGAGGCACAGTCCTTCCTGCACACTCTTAAAACTTTATCATACTACTTCCAGCTAAAGTTTGACTATGGTTGAATAATTTGGAGGCATCTTGGATCAGTAATTGTCAGTATGGGGAAAAGAAAATATCTTTCCAGCATAAAGATAAAGAGTACCAAACCTGTACTACAGTGAATTTTGAAGGGATTGATGATAATGATGTCTATATCACTATAGTGTGGAGTATATCTGTCATATAAGTAACCTCATTTTCTTATGTAAATGTATTTTTTAGAAGTAATGCTTAGGATCTTAGTTTAATTTATAGGATAATTTTGTACATTAATTTGTTGTGTGTAGCAATTTATCGTGTTAATTTGATTCATTTAGCAAACATTAAAAAGCTCTTCTAGATATGAATAACTTTCATATGAAATGCTTGTTGAAATTTATTTTAATTTCTGTAGTCTAATTTCTACATTGTCTTTTAAAGGACTAAATGAATAACAAACTATTGGCTCTGTTTTTGCCCCAGGACTGTAATGCAACTTTAAATGTTTTTCTTTTCTAAGTTTTTTTTCTTCAAAATATTTACTAATAGGTGTCCACTATTAGGTTAACTAGTATATTTATTAAATTCAGTGCTTGATATCTGTTTACATAATAATAAAATTAAAAAAATTAACCTTTCATTCTGATATAGTTTTAGGGTTGTAAAAAACTAGAATATTAAAAGAGTTTCCTTTTACCCTATTTTCTTCAGTTGTTAACATCTTTACAAAGTGTAGTTGATATTAGGAAAATAGCATTAGATATTATTAAATAGTCCATTTACCTTACTGGTATTTCAGTAGTAGTCCAACTCATGTCTTTTTTCTGATTCAGGATCCAATCCAAGATTACACTTTGTATTTACTTGTCTTCTAGTTTTCTCCCATCTGGACCAGTTCCTCACTTATTCTTTGTCTTTCATGACCTTGACACTGACCAATAATTTTATAGGATATCCCTCACTTTGGGTTTGTCAGCTGTTTCCTCATGATTAAATTCAGATGATGTTCTTTGACAAGAATACCATAGAAGTGACATTTTGCTCCTATCAGGAAGTACATACTACCTAGGTCTCATTAAAGAGAGTGGTAACTTAACTTAGAAACCAGCAGTTTTATTCATCTTTGCTTTATATTATCCAGCAATATAATATAATGTAGTATAATGTCAACATGAAAAAGGCATGTAATGTCTTGTTATGAAAATACTGTTAACATCATGAAACCCCTCAAAGGATTTTAGGCATCACCCTAGATTTAAAAACCATACTTTGAAAATCATTGACTTGGAGAGAATCATTGACCATCAAGGGGCTTTTATAAGAATGTTCACAGCATATTGTATGTAAAGCAAAAAATTGGGGAAAAAATTTGTATGCATCACTAAGGAATAGGTAAATGAACTGGGTGAATTTTTTCAGTAGATGTCTGTATAGGTAAGAAAATTTACGTTAAGCAAATAAAGCCAAAAAATAAAGTTTTTCCTAAAAGAGTACAGAATTACTATTTATTGTTTAGACTAGGGCTCCCCACTTTGGCATAATGGCTGCTTTGGACTGGTTAGATAATTCTTTGTTGCAGGGAGCTGTCCTGTGCTTTGTAGCCTGTCTCTAGCCACTAGTTATAGTTGTGATAATCCAAAATCTTTTCAGACTTTGCCATATATTCTTTGGGGGCAGAATTACCCCCATTTGATAGCTATGGTTTAAGGATAGGTGTATGTGTGGTAAAAGTGTAACAAAAAAGTAATAGTAACTACCAAGGTCAAGGGAGTAGATAGATATCTTTCAGCTGAAGCAAGTGTAGTGTCTTGATGGAAGTATTCTAAAGGCTTTAACAGACATTCTGATTTATATCTTAAACTGAGTGTTACATTTTAATTCTTTTTTTGTGTGTGTTTAACATGTTTCAAAGTTGACCTTTTTTTTGGTCTTCTATTTGCCAAGATAACTAAGCTTGTCTTTGATTATTCTTTGTTTCTTATAGTCACATTATAATACTAGAAAGTTTATTTAGTATGTATGGGAATTAAATGGGTAACCTTTAAAATAAAGCTTTGTGAAACTTTTCTGAGAGCTAAGGATCCTTGAATAATTTGGTCTTTGTGAATCTTTGAGATAATCCCTCATCCTGTGTTAAAGATATTTGTCTGGCAGTTTAATGTGTGGTCTGCAATATTTTGACATTTAAACTTTTTTCTTTCATGTGACAGCCATGGTAATTTTGACTTTGTAATGTATGTAGGTTAGTCAAAACTTGAGAAGCATTTAGAATATATTGGAATGATATAATTTCTATCTTATATTCAGATATGTTTTTAAATATGTGTAAATATATGTGATTGTTGAATTAGTTTGGAATTTATGAAGTCTGTAATCAAGTAGGTATAGTTAACAGGTCTACCTGTTAACATTCACGTATTGATTTTATAGGATTTGGAGGCAAAGAATATATTTTTACTTGTGAGTAGTTGATTACAATGTTGTCGTTACAAAAGAGTGGAGAAAACGATTTGAATTTTCTATGTTCTTCTTCCCTCCTAGATATGAATAATAAAATGTTAGCTGGTTTATTCAAAACTAGCTTATAGTAGTTGATCCAAGCTGTTCTAGAGGCAGTTCTTTGTCCTTCATTTACTCCCAAAGAGTGCTTCTTAGGTTACATGTGGAAAAACTCTTTAGGTATCAGTATTTAGTTGAATATTTAAAAGTGCTTACCCTGGATAAAGAATGAAATGTATTGAAGCCCTTAGTTTTTCATTTATGAGACTTTCTCTTTTCCTTCTGATCTGTTTCTAGAACTACAGGAGAAAAGAGTTATGTAAGGGGCAGAGCCTTAGAAAAAAGGACTTTGGGAACATTATTTAGGGGATAGGATGTCAGACATAGAAAGGATGAAGTATTAGAGAATTTCCTGCTAATGGTATCTGTAAGAAAACTTGATTTATCTAGAGATTCCAACTATTTTAAATTTTTGTAAAATATTTTCTCATTCTATTCCCTTCTTAAAACAATAGTCTAAATGATGAAAGTTCATTTCATTTTAATACTCCTTGTAGTTTGCAGCTTGGTTGAACTAAGGACTGTTAACAGTCGTAACCCATCTACCAGTACTTCTCAGATTTTAGTAAGCATACAGATTACATGGGCTCCTTAAAAAATGTAGACTATGGGCCCTCCCTGGTGATGCAGTGGGTTAAAGCACAGCACTAAGAAGCTAATGCCACTTCAGCATGAGTTCGATCCCTGCCCTGGAGGTGACCCACATGGCACGGCAGAACTGCTGACCTGACAGCTGCTCCCCTCAGCAGTGACTTCGTCAGTCACCTGTTCTGCTCCCTACTTGGTTTCTGGCCTGTACCCCAGTTCTGTATGTATAAGTAAGTAAATCTTTAAAAAATGTAGATTATGATTGTTAAAGTCAATTAGAGTAGTTCTAATAAAGCTCCCAGGTGATATTGATGTAACTGGTTCATGGACACACTTTGAACAGCAGTATACTAATGAATGTTTCTTGATATGTCCACATACTGTTTTCTTCTGTTGTCCTCAGCAGGTGCTACATCTCAATTGTCAGTAATGTATGTTTTCAGTTTTAGAGATTGACTTTATTTGGTGGGGAGATGTCTGTGAAAAATGGAAATAAGGAAACATGAAACAACTTTCTAATATATGTATTTTTTTCCAAGTATGGTATCAATATAGATTTCTGATTCTGTCTTTATTGCCTATTCCTCTGGTTGGATTAGATCTTTTAGGATGTTTTCCAGGTAGTTGGCTACCAGGGCCTCTTTTCTACCATCTTGAATTTTTATATAGTGTGATCCATTGCACTCTGTGCTTCTGGGTATTGTCACAGATAAGCTGTGTTGTAATAGTCTTTTGCACTAGATTACTTGAGCAGCAGTGTAAGTGTGTGTGAGTGTGATATTCATGTATTTCCTATTTTCAAGGAGAGCTGACTCTGAATGAACATTTTCTGAATGAAATACTCTTTTCAAAGAACTTTTGACTCACTTAATCGGAGGTTAGGAAATATATTGAAATAGAGAAAAGCAAACAGGTTCAGGGAGATTATATTTCTCGATTCATGAAAACGGTGATTGGCAGATGTAGGAATGAACAGTCGGTTAGATTGTTGCTTCCCCTCCTCTCCTCCATCATTCTCTTCTTTCATTTATAGTATAGTAGCTTAGAAGATCACCATTTGTGCTACTTTTCCAGTGGGGAAATGGATTGGGAAATTTAAGTAAACAACTGAGAATGAAATTTGTGAATTGAGAAGTGAAATTTGTGATGCTACCTATTGTAAATTGATAAAGGATTTTTCTTAAATGCACTGCTGGTGGGAATGCAAACTAGTACAACCACTATGGAACACTGTTTGGAGGTTCCTCAAACTGCTAAACATGGAGCTTCCCTATGACCCAGCAATCCCACTCCTAGGTATCCACCCAAAAGGCATAAAGACACTGATTGAAAAAGATACCTGCACCCTCATGTTTATTGCTGCTTTATTCACAATTGGAAAAACATGGAAGCAGCCCAAATGCCCAA
>NW_004567117.1:11693884-11700603 GCF_000260355.1 Condylura cristata
AGAGTTCCTTTTTCTCCACATCCTCGCCAACATTTGTTGTTGCTAGTTGTTTGAAGATGTGCCATTCTCACTGGGGTGAGGTGGTATCTCATTGTCAACTGAGTTTTTAATGGCATTTAGTGTCATTTCATTACTTTCTCCCACTTAACATACATACTTTCTTTATATATATTTAACATGTTTTCTTCATATACCTTAAACGTAATACGATTGTAGAGTAGACATGAATTCACATTTCTTTTCCTATGAGTGATATGAAGAACATATGCTGTTCTTCAGCTTTCTTTTTTACATAATTTGGGCATTGCTTTGTGTCAGCATTTAAGACTTTGTCCTACTTTTTTTTAAAGATAGTATTATTCAATAGTTTTTAATACTTAAAAATATTTTACTTAACTATCTCCTGAAGTTTTTAAAGATTTATTTACTTATGCATACAAGCACTTGGGTACAGGCCAGAGGCATGGGGGAGGTGAAGAATATTCACCAGAGATAGAGTGGGGAGCAGAACAAAGGGACTGCCTGAAATACACTGCTGAAGGGAGCAGTGGACTCCTCAGGAGAGGTCTGCCACACCATGTGGGTCACCTCCCTGGCTGGGGATTAAGCCCATGCTACAGTGGCTGCCAATAACTATAGTGCTGCACTTTAACTTGTGCCACCAGGGAGGGTTCTTAACTATCCCCCCTTTTATATACATTGTTTCCTGTTTGGTTCACCTTAAAAAATGATACAGTAAGCATCATTGTGTGTGTTTGTCTTTGTATACTTAATAGCTTTTCTTAATTTGTTGTGATGCTGTCTGTTGTGTATTTTTATTAAGTCTTTTTCTTTTAATGATTTCAGTGGATTAAACTATTTAAAATGTGTTTCAATAATAAAAGTGAGGGTCCTTCCTCGTAAATGGGTTTGACTGAGTACTATCTTTACTGTGAATCTTTGCCTTTTAATGGAATATAACTTTCATATTTATTGTGATGTATGTATGTTTTGATCTTATTACTGCTTTAAAAAAATTTTTTTTTAAAGATTTTATTTATTTATTCGTACAGAACTGGGGTACAGGCCAGAGATGTGGAGGGTGAGAGGATTCACCAGAGACAGAGCGGGGAGCAGAACAGGCAGATCGATGAAGTACACTGCTGAGGGAAGCAGCAGGCGGGTCAGGAGAGGTCTGCCACACCATGTGGTCGCCTCCGGGGCAGGCGGGAATCAAACTCATGCGGAAGGGGCTTTAGCTTCTTAGTGCAGTGCTTAACCCACTGTGCCACCAGGGAGGGCCATTACTGCTTTTTTAATTTTTAATTTTCATGTATTGTTTTTCTCCCAACAATTTGGAATTTTATCACTTTTTTTTTACTGTTTTTCTAATGCTTATTTTTTAATATTTAGCACATGTACTGAAGAATCAAGTTTCTATACATGTAGAAATCTAAACCCTTTTCCATTGCCAATGAAAACTAATTGAAAAGTCAGCCTTATTGTTTGCATCACCTGCCCTCATAACCCCTCTTAAAATGGAATTAAACCCCACAGTCACATTTTAACTTTTATACCCACTGAGCCACCAGGGAGGACCCAAAAGTCCTTCTTTTTTTAAAAAAACAAGGTAAATAGTTCGAAGTCCTTACAGACCTGCCTCAAATGTGCTTTATTTCACTGTCCTTTCCATTCTTAAACCTGATTAATAATTTGAATAGTAGATTCTAGATTCAAATCCTTTTCTCTCAAAACTGTTTCCTTAACTTCTAGCAGTTAAGTGTTAAGGTGAAAGCTTTGTGCTAGTTATTGGCATAAATTTTGATTAAATTAATGTAATACTGTTGAAAATTGTTATTACATTGTTACATCAATTGTTACATTAACATGTAACAGCTGATCATATATGTAATTATATGTAGCCTTCTGTCTGAAACATCAGTCTTTTGAGAGTTTTTCTGTCAAAGCAAGTAAGTGAGCCACTCTGAGGCTGTCAACTGTTAAAACTGTTAACTTTTTTTTTTTAATTTTCTTGGGATTCCTAATTTTTTGCTGATTTGTGTTCCAAACACAGCAGCACAAATTCTCATCATCCTACATTTTTGAACCTTTGCCTTTGACAGATGATGACAGTGCATACCTGCTAGTGAGATCTAATCCAATATTGAAATTACGGAAATCTCACCTCCTTTATAAGGCTGCTTTGTTTTAAGAGGAAAATTGTGGCATTAAGACTTATATTTGCAAGTGTGTGTTCAGGAGACAACATAGGTCATTACATTATCTGTTATATTTACCATTAGAAGTTAGAAGCCAATTGCTGGCTATTTACTTCTGAAATAAATGGACTTAGAGGAATTAAGTACAATTTTTTCTTTAACTTTGATAATTTGATGTAATACTAAAGAGTTAATAATTATTCACACAACTAATAGCTAACCCAGAAAATACAAATTAAAAAAAATAGCTTTCACTCATCAGGCTGATAAAAATTTAAGTCTAATAATAATATGATACATACTGATAACAAATATGGGCAAATCAGAACTCTCCAACTATTGTTGGGAAAGTGATTTCTTATGGTCTCTTGAGAAACAGTTTGGCAGCAGTTTGTAAACTTCAAAAATGCATGTATCGTGCAACTAAGAAAAATGTATTTTCAAATGTGTATCTCTGAGATTCTCAGGTTCACCCATAAAGAGATATGTCTGAAAAAATTCATTGCAGTATTAATTATAATAGCAATAATTTGGAGACTACTAAAAGTTTATATGTAAGGTAATATATTAATGTTGAGTCCAATGACATGTTAACAGTTAAAGTGAAATAAGTAGACTATATTTACATATTTAGTGAAAATGTACTTTTCAAAGAGAAATTATGAATGCTATCCTTTTTATGTAAAATTTTCAAAGGATTATTTTTTGAAAAACATGTATAAATCCTAGACTTAAAGGATTGTAACTTTGGGATGATATTCTTGGATTTTGTTTTCCTATCAGAAAATTCTTAAAAATGAAAGGAATATGATTTTTATTAAAAATTTGGTTTAATGTTAATAAATCAAGTATAATTGTATGTATATATTTTTTATATTTTAAAATGAAGGCTTATTAGGAAAAGGAAAAAGAGAGACACCTGCATAGTTACAGGTGGTCAAGAGAGCTGTCATCCCTGTTTTGCAGATGGAAACGGTTTATGAAAAGAAACACTTGGCACTGACACAGGCAGACTAGAGAGTTGCCTCTGAAAGGGACAAGCGTGTCAAAAAGAGACTCTTACATAGACATATACTTTGGATGAGAGCTACCTCAAGTCTTACTCTAAATTCATTTTGTTTTCTTGGTTTTGTGGGATGCTATAGTTTTTAGAAGACTTCTGCCCCCCCCCCCATATAGATAATAAATCAAAAGGGAAGAAGTGCATGTTTAATGTATGCATGCTAGTTATTAGGTTCTTGTCTCTTAATTCCTCTCTCTGTTTTCCTCCTTGGAAGCTGGTCTGCACACACTTTCTCCTTTGTCTGGATCTCTGTTGTTTCTGCCAATAGGGGATGTTAGAAGGAGACTAGAAGTCTGAAAGGGAAGAAAAGACTTGCATTTTCCTGTTTCACTCTTCTTGTTGATATCAGGCCACCCAGCAGGATTTCAGTATTAGTATTTGATTACAGTTTGCTTCTTTTCAATTTTACCAGAAACAGTCTCTCTGTGTACCCTCAAACCTAGGGCCACTGGCTCCAGCCAGTCACAATCTCCTTTTTAAGATAATAGTTCTGGAGAACTTTCCTTTAAGCTCTTGAATTTTAACAATCTCATTTTTAAAAATGTTTCCCCATTTTTAGAGACAGTAAGTTGAGGTTTCTATCTTCCAACTGAACTCTGACTGATATACAGTGCTTATTAAATCTTGATCTCATTTTTCTATTCCATTTACCTCTTAAGTAAAAATTTTATTGAAATTTAGTTAGCAAGTTTTCTGATGCTAATCACTCATTACTTATGAATTGGAAGGTATTTCATTTTGACTAAATGAATTCAAATCCACTGAATTTAAAGTGAAATTACTTTTTTAATGATGCAGGTGTGTGAGTTAATTGTTGATACACATGGTTTCAGAATTAAAAACCACACAATGAGGAAACATCTCCAGAATTCAGTTTTCACAAGCCTTCTAATTCTTTTGGGTAGTATTTCAATTTTCTTATTGACATCATCTTTACCTGGAAGGTGCAGATTATATGACTAGAAAAAAAATCTAAGGAGCTTGTCACAAACAACTATTTTACATTACAGAAACATACAAATTTTGTAAAACAAATATCTGGAACTCATTCTTAATTGTGACTTAAGATCATCAACAATACTTTGTTCTTTATCGTTAGGATATAGTCCACAAATCCATTTAATTAAGGTACAAAAAAGCTGCAGCTTGCCCTAATGTGTTGGAGGTGAGTAACAGTATAAATAACAGTATTGGGCCTTAAAATTTTCAAACCCCCCCTCACCCTGAGTACATCTGATGTTCCTTGTGTGATAATGTGAGGTTTTTGGTAGGTGCTGTTGTTGACTGATTCATTTACAATTAGTAAAGCCTAATTTAATTTTAGCTTTTTAGGAAAAAAAAGTAAATAAAAAGCAAACAATTTAATTGAAGCTCATAGTCCTTTTTTCAGAATACTTGGTACTGAGTTTATGAACTCAGATTTTAGAATTATAGCATGGTATTTTTGCCACATAATAAATAGTAGCCACTCTGCTTCATAGCAACACCCTGTACTTAAATACTATAGCACAAGATTATGAATAGCTTGTAGAATACAAATAAGATAAGATGGTGATGAATTAGTGGATAATGAAATAGCAGATAGCCCAGACTTTCATTTTCAACTTTGGAATATTTTTATTTTCTTTTCAAAAAGCATAGTTATCAGCCCTCCCTGGTGGTGCAGCGGGTTAAAGCACAGCATTGAGAATCTAAAGCCGCTTCTGCATGAGTTCTATTCCAGCCTGCCCTGGAGGTGACCACATGGTGTGGCAGACATCTACTGACCCGCTCGCTGCTCCCCTCAGCAGTGTACTTCATTGATCTACATGTTCTGCTCCCCACTCTGTCTCTGGTGAAGCCTCTCACCGCCCCTGAGCCTCTGGCCTGTACCCCAGTTCTGTATGCACAAATAAATAAATCTTTAAAAAAAAAAGCATATTTATCTTTGTAGATACATTCTTTGGTTGGAATTAGTTTCTATTCTTAAAGAACACTCATGAATATTTGATGTTCTTATGGGTTTATCCACTTCATGGCTTTATTCCTAGTAATCAAGAAATTAGACAAACTTTTTAATATTAATAAGTTTGGTTTTTGAGAGTTTTTGCAGGGCTAGTGACTGATAATAAATCGTAAGAACTTAGATTTGTAGTATTTTACATTTCAGTGCTTTTCTCACCCTTCTTCCCTAGTCTCTTCCCATGGTATAGTAGTATACTAGGTTAGCAGGAAAATACAATTATTTGTCCTTTCTAGATTTTTATGAAGTTAACTTGGGGATTGATATAACATTTGCTGAACTCTAATCATGTGCTAACTACTATGCTAAGTGCTTTCCTCATTTTGTTACAGGGCACCCCAATGTGAATTGGGTTGCCTGTCTGTGGATCTTCACCTGTGCGCTTACGATTCAGTCGTATTATGGACACACTCAAAAGGTTAAATAATGGATTTATTTAGAAGGAGAAAGGTAAAGGAATAACCCAGGGAAAGAGGGAGAGAAACACAGGTTAACTAGAATGTCCTACCATTTCTACTGACTTGGACTCCACCGGCACGCTGAAAACTGATTGAGCGCCAAAACGATCAGCTGCGAACCACCAGGCCAAGCGCCCCCCAGACCCCACATGTCCGGTTTTATCCCAACCTGGCTGCTCAGATCCGCCCTCACGTCCCTGCGTGCTTCGTCCTGGTACTGATGGGATTTGGAGTTCCAGCATCTGGAGTAGGGGGCGGAGTCCATGAAACCTGTACCTGTTACAATTTGATTCTCATAAAATTGGTATCCTTCATTTTACTGGTGAGAAAACAGGCCATAGAAATGAACTAACCTGCTAATGATTTTACAAGCAAAAAGTTGGAGAGTCATTCAAACCCAGGTCTGTCAGTCATTTTTAGTTTTTCTACTTTGTCATATTGTCTTTTTGAGCCTTTATTCTTCACCTATGAAGTATAGTTAAAGTAAATCCAGGTAACACAGGACAGGTATTTTGCTTTTAAAATGAAATAATGATTTTTCACCAGTTAACAGGAAAGTAAAGTCATTAAAGTCTGGAATTTTGGCTGATCTCATTTTCTACCCGTATGTCACAGTGCTAAAAACTGTTAGTTATATGCCAGTTTGACAACTTGTTCTTTTGTCTGGGCTGTGTGGGGGCATTATTGTAATTTTACTATGCAGTCTTGTAATAGGCTAGTGAAGGTTTTAATAATATATGGGAGAATTATTTGCCCATCAGAAAAGATAAAATGATGGAATTGTAGATTTTGAGTGTGACACTTTTGCAGACATTTTTCTTTTCTAAAGATTTATGTATTTATGCATGCAAGAGCTGGGTGTAGGTCAGAGGTATTGGGGGGTGTATGTTTATGAGGGGTGTGTGTGAGAGGAATCCCAGAGACAGAATGGGGAGCAGAACAGGCAGATTGACAGAAATACACTGCTGAGTGGAGCACAAGGCAAGGAGAGGTCTGTT
>NW_004567117.1:11701881-11721260 GCF_000260355.1 Condylura cristata
GTCTTTTTAGCTCTTCTGCCCATTTTTTGATGGGGTTGTTTATTTTTGTTGAGTTTTGTCAGTTCTCCGTATATTTTTGTGATCAGTCCTTTACCACTGCTTTTGTGTGAGAAAATTTTTTCCCAATTAGTGGGCTGTTCCTACAGAGATTTTCTTAAGGCTTAACAAGTGTTGGTAGGGAGTTGATGGTGTCTCTACTACACTAGTGAAATTAAGTAAAATACACTTTTTGAAATGTGTCTGAAATTTATTTGACTAGTAAAATAGGCTTTCCTAGTGTATTTTGAATTCAGTTGGTAGCATGGGAAACATGAAGCCCTCTATATGAATTTATTTCTTCAAGTGGGATCATAGCTAAATAGAGGTAAAACCTGGTAGAGTTATATCTACCAGGTAAAGAATTTAAAAGACCAAGCTTGTTATCAGATCCACCTGGTTTAGAATTTGAACCTGCTGACTTACTAATGTTAACTTCAGACAAGTTGTATCTCTGAGCCACAAGTACTTCATTTATAAATGGGAATAATAATACCTTTTAATAGCAGTATTGGTACTGGTAAGTAATGGTGAATATTATTAGTAATAACAATTCTGTTTTCATTAATTTGGTATTTTTCAATTGTCAGCCATCCAGCTAGCAGGTCACAAATCTAATCTTCATTAGGAATTTTAATTTCAAACATTTTTTAATCACTGAGTAGTTTGATGGTACAGGGAAATTTGACACATACTTTAATTGGTTCTCTTTAATTTTTAATATATTTTGCCATTGATTTGGGCTTAACGATGAATGAATCCATAAATTAGATTTAGGATTTCTCTGGGTCTTCTTGGTGGTGCAGAGGTTAAAACCTTAGTGCTATAAAGCTATTGCCAGCCACTACAGCATGAGTATGATTCCCCAGCCAGGGAGCTAACCCATATGGCACAACAAACTTCTGTTTACTTACTCCCTTCAGCAGTGTATTTCAGTAGCTCTGCCTGTTCTCCCTATTCTGTTTCTGGTGAATCATCTTACCTGCGTCCCCACTCCCCTCCCCCCCTTTAGCCTACACCCTGGTTTTGTATGCATCAATAAATAAAAATAAATCTTAAAAGAAAAAGCATTTCGGGCCCTCCCTGGTGGCGCAGTGGTCCCTGGTGGCGCAGCGGGTTAAGGCACAGCACTGAGAAGCTTAAGTCACTTCCGCATGAGTTCGATTCCAGCCTGCCCCGGAGGTGACCACATGGCGCGGCAGACCTCTCCTGGCCTGCCCGCTGATCCCCTCAGCAGTGTACTTCGATGATCTGCCTGTTCTGCTCCCCACTCGTCTCTGGTGAATCCTCTCACCCTCTGCAACTCTGGCCTGTACCCCAGTTCTGTATGAATAAATAAATCTTTAAGAAAAAAAAAGCATTTCTCTGTTGGTTAAATTGCACGGAAAATTCTAAGTAATTACAGTAAGTAATTGCTTATAAGTAGTGGTTAATGACTTGCAAATTTTTGTTTTAAGATTTATCTATTTATGCATACAGAACTGGGGTACAGGTCAGAGGTGCATGGGAGGTGAGAGGATTCATCAGAGACAAATAAGAAGAAGAATAGGCATATCGATAAAGTACACTGCTGAGAGGAACAGAAGGCGGTGGCTCAGGAGAGGTCTGCCGCACCATGTGGATCACCTCAGGGGCTAGGGATCCAACTCTCCCTGAAGCAGCTGTGGCTAGCTTGCAGTGCTATACGTTAATCTGTTGCACCACCAGGGAGGGCCCTGCAAGTTATTTTTTAATGTTAGGCTCAGTCTTTTATGCCAAAATTTTAGATGATTCAATAGGTCATATTAGCCTTTTAGGAATGTTTATTTTTTTATTGTAAAAAACTAAAATTATCACATTTAAGGTACAAAAGTAGACAAATCTACTTGGATACAAAGTATTACTAAAATATTTGAAACAATGTCTTTATATTTCAGTATTATTCTCTTCCTTGCTCTCATAAGAGATTTGTTATCTAGGAATTAATACCATGGTTTTCTTTAGATTTATGTTATGCTTATGTGTGTGTGTGTATTTCCAGCATTTTTTATTCTTGCATAATTAAAAAAATTCAGCATTATAATTGAAGGATTAACTTATGTTATATGACTGTTAAACATTCATTTTAGATATTCCATTGCATACCCACTGTATGTTTTCATTCTTTTTCTTTGTTTGAGGTATCATTAGTTTAAAATATTGCATGTGGTTGATTCAGACCTCTTCAGATCTCTGTTACTACACCATGCCCACCACCAAAGTACTCATAGTCCTTCACCATAAACTATCAGGTCCTTACTCCTTTTGTTCTCACCCCTTAGTGGCTTCAATTCCGTGGTCATAATTTTAGGGTCTGTTTGGTTTAATTTGTCTCTTTGTTTTGTTTCTCTGTACTCTATAAATGAGTGACATCATCTAGAATTTATCTTTTTCTTTGTGACTTGTTTTACTTAGCATAATTCCCTCCAGTTCCATCCTTGTTGTCTCAAGTGGTAAGTTTTCATTGCTTTTTTTTTTTTTTATAACTGAGTACTATTCCATTATGTACATATACACTGTATCTATATCCATTCATCTTTTAGTGAACATTTAAGTTATTTCCATAATTTGGCAGTTAGAAATAATGCTGCAGTGAATATAGAAGTGCTTATATACCTTTAAAATAGAGTTTTGCTTTTTTTTTTTTTGATAAATACCAACGCATGGCACTGCTGGGTCATATGGTAAATCTATTTTTAATATTTTGAGGGCCCTCCCTAATGTTTTCCAGTCTGCTACATTCCCATCTGTAATGTACCAGGGCTCTTTTTTCTCTGCATCCTCACTGTTTCCATTTTTTTTATTGTTAATGAACAATTAACATTGTTTTCTTTTTGCTGCTATCTAAAATGATAGCTATTCTTGTTTTATGGGAAGGATTTCATCATGTGAACTTTTTAGTGAGAACTCCAGTTCTCTTTCAGTGTTCTTTTCTATGTAGAAATTTAACATTTTACTTAAATGAGTGCTTTGTGAATTTGAACTGTTCATTGACTCTTCTAAGAACTTGAGGTTTTTCATCTTTAATAGCATTTTTACAGTTCTTATAACATTTTTCAATAAAAAGATTTAAGCTATGTAAATTTTCAGAGTTAACTGAATTTAGGCAAGATGTGGTTAAAGTGTAGAGCAGATGCTCATTTGAGTATTAATAGAATGAGTCAAAAGCCATGATTGGTAGTTCATTTTATGGTGGCAGATGTCTTCCTAAAGCTTAGCAAAGGGAAAGAGCATTAACTCCCTAGGGTTATATGGTATTCTATCAGAAGGAAAAAAAGCACTAATAGGTTTAAGTAGGGAATTAAGTTTATCAAATGAAAATTTTAAGGAATATCTTGCAGGGCTAATGTTTAGATTCCGGGGGAATGTTTTAAATAAAAATGAATTAGGAAAGTAAGGGAAAATAAAAAATTAACAAAATAGAAAACAATAAAATGTTGGATTACTTTATTTCATTCTCTTTATCTTGTTTTATGTTTACTTTAAGACTAATTTTTGTTTTAAAGTCAATTAATTGCGTTTTCATTAAAAATTCTGTAGTGCCCATTTTGGTAGTGTGGACTAGGTTGCTTTATTTACTTTTTCCAATTCTCAGCATTAGTCTGTTTCACAGCTGTTAAGTAGCCTTGTTGGCATTTGAACTGTGGGAACCAAGAAAGGATTTGGATGTGCTTTTGTCTGCATTAATGATTTTCCAGAAGTATTCTTTAAAACCATGTATTGTAGAAATTTTTTTAAAAATGTTATTGTATATTTAAATGATTCTTTTATAAGAAAACCTGTACCTATGCGCTCTTGAATGTTATTGTACTTTGTGGAAACTGAACTTAAAAGATGAAAAATATTGAAACACAGAAATAGCTGAAAACCAGATTTTCTTTTTTTCTTTTGGTGGAGTGGGGAGATTGGATACATTTTCCCTAGGACTTTGATTACCTAACTCTTATCTTAAGAGCTGCACGATTAAGGATAAGCTTCTATGTGCATTTTGGAAACTGATCTGTTCAGTGCAGTTTACATTTTGTGATAATATGGATACCTATAGACCTTTTTCAGAAACTTAACCATGTTAACAATCACTGTTTTGGTCTTTGACATTGTTTGTGGTAAGACAGATTTAGACTAAGACACATGGCAATGAGAAATATATGTAGGTAAGGTATACATTTTCTTTTCATGAGCATGAAATACAGGATAACAGCCAAAAGAAATAAAAACTTACACCCATTACTTCCAGTAGCTAATTTCAAAGTTGTTTCTGTAAATACTTACACTCCCTCATATTTTAGTTTTAGTTTTATTTTGATTGTAATAACATATACCAGAATCTCTGATGATTATTATACTAAATACTCTTACTCAGCTGCTTCCTATATTTAATGCACACATAGTGTAGAAAATTTGGAGTCCCACAAATGTTTTCAGACATTTTGGGGAATATCTTTACAGTTTGGAATATCTTTGCAGTTTTTCGATGATTACATAATTCTAAATTATTTACCAAAATGGACAGTGTACTTTTTTGAAACTGCTTTTTTAAAACAATAATACAATTTACCGTATCAGTAGCCTATCTTTTACAACATTGTTTAATAATTGTATAGAATTTCCCTTTGTGGGTTATCATAGTTCACACATAAATTTGTATTTTCACATGAAATGTCCTGTTTTCAACATTGGTTATGTTAAATTTTGTTTTAATCTGATAACAAACTATTGTACTTCAGTATCTTTGGATATGTCTTATAAAAAAAAATTGAAGCAGGGCCTAAATCTTTTAAGGCATTGAAACATTTTGTAAGTGTCTTGCCTAAGGGCTAGGCCAATTAATATAATCCCCCTCAGTGATATTTGACTGACTTTCTTTGCATGCGCTGACATTTAAGTCTGTGCCAATTCAAGAGGATAGATTTCATTTCTTTTGTTTTAGTATGCTTATAATAAAACTGAATAATTCAAAAATATATAGGACAAAAGGATAAAGTGCTCTATTTTCTCCTCACCTGTGTACCTCCAAACCATTTCAGCTGTTTGGGGTGGATTTGTTTTCACATTTTCTCTTTTTACATATACACTGTGTATGTATACAAAGTGTATACACTTGCTTACAGGCTTGTATGTGACTTGTAGGTTTTGTGTCATGCTTACAAAGGCTTTACTCAAAATTATAAAATATGCTGTTAAACTTTTTATCCTAGTATTTTTATGGTTTCTTCTTTGCATATTTAACTCTCTAATTTACCTTCTTTTTGGCATCTTGTACTTTAAGAAGAGATAATTTAGCAAAGGTAAAAATTACTTGTTTTTTCCCAGTTAAAAAATTACCCCAAAACTTGGTGATTTGAAAGAATTTTTAAGCACATGACTTCTGTGAGTCAGGAATTTGGAGAGCTCCTTGACTGTAAGAGTCAAAAAGTGAAGAGGTTGGCACATCTAGGTTTCTTTGGGCACATCTTTATACTTTTTGTGCCTCACCATGCAGTCTCTCCTGTATTGGTGACTTAAGGGTAGCCTGCCTTACTCCCAAGGGAAAGCAGAACATGAGTATCAAAAAAGAGATTAAGACTAATAGACACAGATGGACAAATGGTGTCTGCATTCTTTTGATTTAACCTCAGAAGTACTTAATGTCACTTCTGCCACCTTCTGTTGATTAAAGCAGTTGCAAATATTTGCAGAACCTCACTGTCAGAAGAACTCTTTAGATATATCTAGAGCTCTTGTTGGAAAAATACAAGCAAGTGCATCTTCCCCCCATTTATACACCCAGTTTTCCAGGAATATAATTGTTTAAAATGTATATATATAAAAGGGGTATACCTGTATTTCAGTATTAAAATCTGTGAATTAAAAAAAAATCATATTGTGATTCTTGGCATTTCTCATTAAAAATTACAATTTTATGAAAATTTAATATTTGGTGTAGTTGTCTTTATGTTGTAAAAGACTGACGCATATGATTCTAGGGAATGCTGGTAGTTTTTGAGTTATGTACCTATAAATCTGTATTTTAGTATACATTGTTTAGACCATGGTATCATTTTATTTGACTGTGATTGCTAATTTTCATGATTGATGCAGTTGAACTTAATTAGCCTTAGGGTAGTATATATTATTATCAAGTGATGAGAGGTAGTGGATGATCTGCTGGTATGTAGGCTCTCTCACATGGCAGTTGTGTCCACTGTTGCTTCTCTGGTGTGAAAACAATCAAAAGAGGTTGAGGAGACATGTGTAGCTTCGTGGAAGTCACAAGCTTTGAGAAAAAAACCTGAGATAAAATAGTAAAAGACTGGACATAAAGAAGGTAGATAATTTTTCTAAAATGGGATAGAGCACACATGAATAATTGAATGCCCTCTATATGCAGTCTCTGAGAAACTAAGTTCTTTATTTCCATGTAAGTATTTCAGATTTTCCAGAGATAGATGATGACTCTGATGTCTACATTATTTAAACAGGTGACTAATATACTTAATATTAATCTCTGTTAGGATTGAGTGCGATATAATTCTTTAATTTGCATCTATTTTAAGACGTTGAAGTGTGTTATCTCTATTAGATTCACAATGTCCCTTTTCCCTGTCTTAGTCTGCTTGGGCTATCATAACAAATTTCCATAGACAGGCTGACTTAAGCAGCAGGGATTTCTCACAATTTTGGAGGCTAATTTTGGAGTCTCCCTGGCAAAGAGAACAAGAGAGTAAGCCAAGGTAGGAGACAAGACATCGCTAGTCTCTGTTCCTCTTAGGAGGATACTAATTCCATCATGGATTGCAATCCATATTACCTCAACTAAATTTAATGACCACCCAAAGACCTTACCTCTAAATACCATCAACTGGGGGAACTGGATTTAGGGTGTCAACATATGAATTTTAGGGGGGACACATTTAATTCATATCATATATTGAAAAGGAAGTATTTTCTCAATTTATAAATGAGACTCTTGGTCCTAGAGAATTAATATAACTCATGTCTTAAATTACATATCCGTGTTTTTACCATTTGATTTGACAGTTTAAATAGATAGGTCAGAAGTCATGTTTTGTTATTTCCTAGTCTGACTCTGTAATTTATGTCTAAGTCTCTGACTTTATTTTATATTCCTACCAAACAAGAAAAGCTACTCCTGATTCACCGAGCATATGGTGTGTTCTCAGATTTCTTTTTTCTGTGTTTGAAATATTAGGTTTACTATGAAATGTCCTGATTCTTTTTTTCCATTTAGTTTGTTAGGTGATTCTTTCTATTAATAGAGACTTGGACTTAACTTTTGTAAAGTAGCATTTTATTTACTTTTTATTGTTGGCTCACTTTCTGTTTTTTGAATAGAGTAGTTCTCGATTTCAGATTATTGGACTCTGTCTACTCCCAAATATAACTTATATGTAGGTAGTTGCTTTCTCTTAAATGTTTTCATTTATCTTTTTTGGTCAGGCTACCTTCTAGAAAGTAGATATAGAATGGTTTTTTCATAACACATAGCCACTAAATCCTAAATATCTGTACTATGTTACTCCCCTTCCACTGTCATTATCCTGACTTAAACTACAATTATCTCACACGGACTGCTGTAGAAACGTCTTGTGACTGAACTGCCTTTCTTTAGCCACTTTCACTTTTTTCTTGTTTTCCATACTATAGTAAGAGAGATACTTGAAAGTCTCAGAGACTGCCCACAGTATGAGTAAGTTACTGAATAAGTCAGAAGGTACAAATGTTCATTGTCTTTTTCCCTTGCAGTCAAGCGTTGGTGTGGTAAGAGATGCAGAAGAATTGCACACAAAACCTACTTGGTGTTGGCTGTTATGCTCTTTTGTAGATTACTAGGCATTCCCGCTTCCTTCAAGTGTTATTCCCCTCTCCCTTCCTGCTTTTTCACTTCTTAACCATCTTAGCTCAGTTGCAGGTTTGTCATCATGTTTTACTCTTTATTTAGAGTCTGGTTACTTACAGGATTTTTAAACCTGACATGAGTTATATACGATTCTACCCTTATCAGGAAGTAACAATAGTATTTTATAGTATGTTAGTTCTAGTAGAGCTTAATAATAATGTTACTACTTTTGAATTTCAGTTCTTAACTTAGACAGCATATACTTACTTGACTCTTAGGACAGTCCTCTTATAAAAAAGAACATCTGCTTCTAAAGGAAACTGAGATTTTGAGAACTAAATTGATTACTTTTATAATAATTACAGAAAATAGAGAATAATGTGTTGAACTCCTTCCCTGTAGCCAAGTTTCAACATGAGCAGTATTGTTTCATCTAAAGCCCATATTATGCCCCCTTTGTTTCCCCACCACTTATTTTGATGTAAATACTGTAATTTTATATGTAAATGCTTCAGATAAAATAACCTTGCTTAGTGTGTAAAATTAGCTTTTAACAGAGCCAGAACTTGAATCAAGGAGGATATCCCTGTCGTATGGGCAGCATAGCTCTTGTTTTAGTTCTCTGTTGGACTTGACCTTTTAGCATATATTCAGAAATAGTGACACTGATGTTTAGAGGTCATTCAGATGAAACTACTGGTTTTACTTGTCGAACAAATGATCTTCCTTCACAGAATAGCAAAGGAACTTTATCCTGAAGTGTTATTATCCTAAATATCAGTTATTGTCAGTATTTTATAGTGGTGGCTTTTATAGTTCTGATATCTATCTAGTCCATTTATGTGAATGCTTTTTATGGAGGTCATATTACCAAGTATTTACTTCCTTTTGCAGAGTTTATTACTTCTTGTTGCTTAAGGAAAAACAAACTCAAATACAGTGTATTGTTTTCCTTTTAACTGGGAAACTTGCCTGCTAATCATTTTCTGAAGCTTATTGTTTGTGGGAAAAAAGTTGTTGTTGCCTGAGAGTTATTTCTTAAATGATAGTTTGTTTTCATGGTATCATGAGAATAAAATAGTCTTCTGGAGTAAAGTTTTACCTACAGAATAGGTTGAAATTACACAAAAGATTTTTAAATGTGTGAAATCTGAAACATCTACATGGTGGTAATAGTTTCTTTCTTTGTCTAGTTTGAACTTAGGTTTCAGTTTGTGGATGAGAGGGTGGAAAGTACTATTGACAAATGTTCTCATTAATGAGAAAAGGGGTAGAAAGTGTTTAGACTATAATTTGTCTGGTAAAATACTTGATACTTAGTCTTGAAGCTATATATGGTTCATTTGAAATATTATCTCCTACTTTAAAAGAAAAAAACAACTTGGCTGCATCCTTGTGTTTTCCCCCAGGGAGTAATATGCAAGTGTATAATAGTTATAATTAATATAAGCATGTATCCTTGTTTTAATAGGCATTAAGCATGATGGAACCATGTGTGATACCTGCCGCCAGCAACCAATCATTGGAATTCGATGGAAATGTGCAGAGTGTACAAATTATGACTTGTGCACAGTTTGTTACCATGGAGATAAACATCACTTAAGGCATCGCTTTTATAGAATTACCACACCAGGAAGTGAACGGTAGGGAAAATAATTTATTTCTCCTGCTAAAATTTCTTGTTTGTATTCAGTTTTTATTCTTATTAGCGTTAAAATTAGAATTTGGAAATAACTTCTGACAGTTACTTTATACTAGGAGGTAACAGATAAGCAGGTAGATGTGGACCGGCCTTAAGTAGTGAAAAAGAGCTATGTGAAAGTTGGGTTGTATATATTTTTCAAACATAATCTGGACTATTCTTTCTTTTGCAGAAACTTGGCACTACTTAATGTTTGGAAGTGCACGGGCAGCCCAAGAGAGGCTGATATTTTCTTCACATTATGCATTTTATTTTACTAATTGTTACTGGGTGAACACCAGGGCCCATTAGTTAAATCAATAGGTGCTTATTAAGACTAGCAGCTACTGTATTTGTGCCAATTTGAACATAGGTAAGATATATTTTTTTCTTAAGGCCTTTACAAGTTAAGGGATTATTTGATCAACAGTGGTTATCATGTGATCAGTTCTTTTTTTTTTTTTTAAGATTTATTTGTGTATTCAAGAGCTGGGGTATAGGCCAGAGATACCATGTCTGTGTGTGTGTGTGTGTGTGTGTGTGTGTAGGGGGGGGTGGGCAATGAGGATGAGCATTCGCCAGAGACAGAGTGGGGAACAGAACAAGGATAGTGACTGAAATGCACTGCTGAGGGGAGCAGTAGGTGAGACCAGAGAGGTCAATGATATGCATAATGATTAGCCATATGAGTTAGCTCCCTGCTGGGATCAGTCTCTGGCTGCAGTGGCTTCATAATGCTGGGTTTTAACCCCTTGCGCTACCAGGGAGGTCCCTCATAGCATCTTTTGAGTTGTATGTGGATATATGTGTTAAGTTTCTTGGGAGCAAAGGGAAAGGAGGGCTAATTGTGAATGGGCACAGTATTTTAGGTGGCTGCATCTTGTGTAGACAAGGATAATGCAAAAGAGCAATCTTTCCTTTCTTTGGGAGGCATTTCCTGGAGTGGTAAAAAATGGATTTAGGTATTAGACTGTTTTGACTCAAATCCTGTTCCTGCCATTTATTAACTGAGTAACTTTGATCAAGTTATTTTTCTGTCTTGCTTACAATTTTTAAAGTTAGGGCATAACAAGGGCACTCTGAAAGTGAATAGAATAAGATAACGTTAAAAAAACAAAAAAGCTTAACTATTTTTATTTTATGAATAAGAAGGATGTAGAAGGATAAGAAATATATGTCTCTTGGTGAACCAAATTGGTCTAGTAGTTGAGTGTAGAGACTTTTTCAAGGTCCAGAGTCTTCTGGAATTATATAACAATTTGGAGACAGACTAGTATAGGTCAAATCTAGGCTACAGATATCTTTACTTAGGATACACAGTGCTCTAAATTCTTTAATGATTACGAATCTTTTAAATTAGGTGCTTTCACACAAAAATCTAAGTTTGTTTAAAAAATATATGCATGCATAATCATTAGAAGACTGTCAACATTAGGTGTGGATTTGTTTTTGGTAACAGTTGACTGAAGGAGTGCCAGCCCTCTTTAGATAAATCATGCTCTTGAGTTTACCACAGTCCTTCTATGCCCTGTTGTCTTCCTAAAACTGAAATCAGCTGCTACTTACCATTTGTCATTGCTGTTGTACTGTCTTTCTTAGACCCTCATTTATTTTTGTAGGGTTTTGGGTTTGCTGTCTCTATGTTAGTGATAAATATGGTGATGCCCTGAAGTGATTAGTTTAGGTTCATATACTGACTCTGCTACTATTTACCTTTTATCATTTTTGGTAAATTAATTACTGCTTTTTTTCCCTTAAAGGGTATAGCATAATTCATACCTGTGTTTAGTACTTTGTAAAAGTTCAATACATATTAGATGTTATTAGTATCCCAACTATTACTGCCATCATCATTACCTGTTGAATGTAAGATGTATTCCTTTATTAGAACAAAGAAAATCTATTTTCAAAAAGACAAGCTTGCTTAAAAAATAAATTATGAAGATATGAAACAACCTGTGTCCATTGGTGGATAAAGAGAATGTGGAATATTATTTAGCCATAAAAAGCAAATATTGTCATTTGTGACAACATTGAGGGTGTTAGGCCAAGTGGAGTAAGTCAGAGAGAGACAAATACTGTGTGGTCTCTTATACATGGACTCTAAATGCAACAACCTCCACCCCCCAAAAAGGGCCAAAACCTACCAAAAAATAAACAGATTTGAATTGATGATACAGAGATGGTTGTCAGAGATGGGGAGCACGTGGGGTAGAGCAAAACTGATGAAGGTTCAAGTATATTTATAAAATAAATCATAGGGGTGTAATATGTAGCATAGTGATTATTGTTAATACTGTATTGCATTTTTGAAAGGTGCTGAAAGTGGATTTTAAAAATTCTCATCATAAGGAAAAAGTTTTCTAACTATATTATTAGCCTTGTAGTTAATAAGACTTATTGTGATGATCATTTAGCAGTATATGGAACTATCAACTCTGTACATCTGACTGTACTAACATAACTTGATGTGTCAAATTATAGCACAATAAACAAATTACTGTCACCTATTTTTATATACATTTGAAAATCATTACTTTTAGGGTTCTGTTAGAGTCTCGTAGAAAATCTAAGAAGATTACAGCCAGAGGGATCTTTGCAGGTGCCAGAGTGGTACGAGGCGTGGACTGGCAGTGGGAAGATCAGGATGGAGGAAATGGGCGGAGAGGAAAAGTAAGATTTTTTTAAAAAAAATTTATCATGTTATTCTACAATATTGTATGTTCAGGAGATTTTTATTACTACTATAACTATTTCTTGCTCATTTTTTTTTCAATGCCAATAATAACTTTTGAGACTTTTATTTCTTTAAAAAAACAAAAACAAAAACAAGACATCTCCTGCTTTGTTGTGAATGTTGGAATTCCTTGAGAAGGTTGTTAAGTAGATTTTACCTTTCCACCTGTAGGCTTCATATTGCCATTTTGTTGCTCAGAACATCCTGAACCTCCTGTTTGGGCCAATTCTTCCTATGCCATATCTTTCTTGCTATTAAAATTGCATTTGAATTTACTTGCCTTTGATTCTTTTTAAACTTGTTTTATATTCTGTCCCCTCAAAGAACTATTTCTGAAGAGTAATAGGCAGCTACTTTGTTATCTAATTCACTCAGTTTGTTGTTTGCTTCTCAGGTAGCAGTTACTCTGAAGGAAATTTTGGATAGCCTGTTTACCAGGGATGGATATCAGGCTAAGTGGGTTATTGATTTTATTTGAATTTAGTATTGCTTCTGTTAATTATTCATTTATATATTCAGTGAACATATATTGACTGTTTATACTCTGGCTTACGATAGATGCTAGATGTATTGAAATGAGTAACATTTCACGTTTGAAATATATGTCTCTGTCTGTTCTATTTTTTTCCTTCGTAAAAATTTTTTTTCCACTGCTGTGACATTTATCACCATTTATTTTATAGTGACTTTGTTCCCAGGAGATATATTTTTGTTTATTCAATTTCTTCTGGAGTCTCTCTTTTCCTTTGCAACCTTCTCTTCCAGTATAGGAACAATTTGTTCTTTATGTAAGAATCATCTCGGTGTGGCAGGGAGAGCACATACATGGGTTAAGGTAACCATGAACTTTTATTAAGTTCTGTGACATATCTTGGGGACTTTTGTTCATCTGGTTGCACTTGATGACCAGGGACTCTACATCTAAATCCTTAAGTTCAGCATTACTCTTGGCATTGCACATTTTTAAGCACATGCAATAACAAGTCAGCGCTCTTTTTGGGCCAATGACTGCATCTAGCTTCACTGGTTGGCCTGGGCACACTTGCTAACTCCACCACTGTAATGAGGGGAGCAGTGGGCAAGACAGGAGAGGTCTGCTGCGTCATTTGAGGAACTTTTTATAAGAATTTGAAAACTTCTTTTGTATAGACTTAGTGCTGTATAGATTCTTTTCAATTTAAAAATCTTAAATGTTTTTTTCCAAGTAGATGTTTTATTATTTCAGTGTTTTACTTCATTTGTAATAAGTCTAATTTAAAGTTTGAAATCAGACAGATGTAATTTAACTATTTCAAGTGCTTTCATTTTAATTAAGAAAGCAAATTCTTAAAAAAAGTTTAATACTTATTTAAACACCATGTGCAGGATTTTGTTCTTATCATCAGTGATTTAGCAGTAAACAAAAGGGACAAAGTCTCTCCTCTCCTGAATCCTCTCTTCTAATTGGAAGTGATAGGCAAACAAAAAATAAAAATGTAAATTTTGTCACTGTAGTGTGACCTGTAGACCAGTGGTTCTGGGTGTCACCTGACAGCCAATTGGAAATGTAATATATCACCTTCCTCCCAGGCATTCTAAATCAGGATCTTCATCGTAACAGAACCTCTAGGTCATTTATATGCACTTTAAAGTTTAGAAGCTCTGCTCTAATGAGAAAAATAGAGCTCTGTGAATTTAGAAAAGTTGCCACCTTTAGATTAATGGATAATTCAGGAGACATGCTAGCCTAGCCAATGGCAGAGAAAAGGTACCTATTTGGAGCTTAGGGAAAGAATAATTTTGCTCTTCGCATAGTCTTGGTAAGTAAAACTCAATGTCAGCCCCTATAGTTTCTTAGCAGTGTTCCTTGTGCAGTGTACACTTTCTGCTAACTTTTACAAGTCTTGTATCAGCAACAATGTTTGTGAAAGTGTAGACAGTAGTAATAAAATGAATACTTTCTACAATGTGTATTAAAAATTAGAATATTATAAGTATCTTCAGAATTCTTCTGTTTTCCTTCTCCTTTATCGCTAGCTTTATGTGAGAAAATTTTTCCCGTCAGTGAGATGTCTGTTTATTTTTTGTAATGTCTCTTTTGCTGTACAGAACTCTTTAACTTGATGTAGTCCCATCTATTTATCCTTGCCTTCACTATCGTTGCATTGGGCTCTGTATCTTCAAAGATGTTACTGAAGTATTTTGATATATTTTTAAGTACTTGTTGAAGAAACCATCTTCTTTGGATTTGACTAAATGATTCTTTATGGTGTACTTAACTTTTTCCTTTAACCCCTTGTACTATCTATAATTTAGTTTTTAGATGTGTAGGCTTGTTTCAAGTTCCATTTTATTTTGGCAAGAGGAATTGGTAAGTTTCACTGAAGTATGATTTTATGACTATTTGTGGTATAAAGAACAAAATGGATGCAGATTTTGTCAGTTTGATCCCATATACAGTTTCTCAGCAACCTTTTACCGTTATTTTGCATGCATTTTAAAATCAGTACTGAAAGTATAAAAATAATGTGAATTTGATTGAAGTAAAATTCAGTCTATTTTTTATTCAGTTGCTTCTTTTTGTGTCCTCTTATAAAACAGAAACAGAGCAGGCATTGAATTTCTTAGAACGACTTAGTTATAATCTGTGTATGTTAGAATCAGAAGGAATTTTTTGTTAGTGATTGCTTGTTTCATTTTAGAATTTGGTGGCTCTTATTTTGTAAGCTGCTACTATGGTTAGTTATGTAAAATTTCATAAAGTAAAGCAAACCAAGCAGAGTGATGGGCTCTAAATTCAGGGTGGTAGTTGTCTGTAGGGAGGAAGGAAGATGGAATTGATGAGAGCACTACAGGCAACTTGAAAAGTGCTGGTAATGTTATTTTTCTCAGGTTGTTGTTCATTTATTTTTTATTATTCTTCAAAGTTTGCATGTCATTTAACTTAAAAAAGAATTAAGTTAAATTATAAATAATAATTGGTCTCATTACCATTTTAAACTTTCTCAAACTATTATATCTACAGCAAAAGAATCTTTCATCTCTTCAAAACACCATGAAATTAATAAATTTATAAAATATTTCCTTAGGGCAGAGTAAATATAAAAGTGTTATTACATATTTCATTTCAAATAATCTGTTTTTAAGATCATGCTTTAAAAGTTATATTTAACATCAGCCTGGCATTCTAGGTAACTATGAAATGTGACTAATTGTAAGTGTCAAGGTAGAGAAAAGTTACTTCTGTTAACCTGTGTAATGGTGCTTGAGAATACCCAAATTTAGTATGTCATTTTATATGGTCAATTTTGGGCTCTTAAGCAGTAGCTAATCTATTTTTTAAATCAAATGAGCTTAAGAATCAGTTTGACTGTATGTGGGGCCTTGGGTTCTTTCTGGGTATCTTTTGTAGACATGATGTTTTAGCATTGGTAGCCTGCTTTTCAGGATAACTGAGGGTAAAAATCAAGTCCTCTTTAAACACTGCCCGAGGAGCTTGTTCAGAGGTTTGCACTTGTCAGACTTTAGCTGACCAAATTGCAGATCTATCTTGATTTATTCTGGAAATTTGGCCTAATATTTTTTATTTTGTATTGAATAATGGATTTAAAAGAATACACTGTTCTTAAAAGATGTACTTTCAGAGCACAGGATTTAAACATTTATTGAATTATACATTTCCCAATAATCTAATATTGTAATTACTGTCTCCCAATTTAAAGTTTCTATAGTAATGTCCCATTATAGTTCAGTTATCTGTTGGAAAGACATATTTGTTAAATAAATTCTTGACATGATTTTGAAACATGGGATGATAATTTTTGAGATTTCAGTATAAATAAAATATTAAACCTTCCTCTTTAAAAAAGCTGTTTTCTTAAAAATTTTTACTAGGTAACAGAAATTCAAGACTGGAGTGCATCAAGTCCACATAGTGCAGCATATGTTCTCTGGGATAATGGTGCTAAGAACCTTTACAGAGTTGGCTTTGAGGGAATGGTAAGTAGAAACAACCACACACACACACACAGAGTATTGGGTGAATGAAAGAAGGGAAGTAAAAATAAAATAAAAGTAGCCCTTACTGTGGTCTTTTTTTAATTACATCATCTCCTTTTGACAGAACACATCTGTATCATAAATATGCAATAAGAAGGAAAATCTATAAAGTGAGAATTTAATACATCTTATTTTTGCTATGTTTGCTTAGACTGTTTAGTAGTAAGTAAGATTTTGCTTTTAGTTAATGTTTGGGTACCTTACTATGTGTTGATTATACAGAGGTGATCTCCTATTAGTGTAATTTGGTGCTTTATTTGTTAAAATCTATCAAAAAGGTTTAGTATCTATAAGGCTGCTTGTTAGCATGGACATTACGTAGTGAGATTGTGGATTTTTTCCCCCCTTCTGTTGTTGCAACAAGCAATGTTGAGCGTCCTTGTGCACATGTCTTTGTACATTTTAGGATATACTTCCTTAGATTCCTTTATGTGGAATTGATGTGTTTGACCTTTGTGTCTCTTTAGTTGTGATTGAGCTAAATGTAATGTAAAGGAGGTTATGAGTTAGATTCTCTGTGTATGTGTTACGCATGTGTGTGTATTTGTGTTGTTAGTATATATAAAAGAGCTTCTTTCTTTAATAGAGTAAGTATGTGCCTATCACCTACTTTATACATTTATATATGCTCCTACCCTCATACACATGCATGTTTATGTTAGTTACTGTTAGGTGCTTTTAAGTAAACCTGCTTCTGAATTTTCAGGATTAGCCCTTATGATTGCTCTCCTAAGTATACATTTTTATGTGCCTTTCATTATGTCACAATTGCCTCCCCTTTCAGGTACTTAAGTAATAATTCATTTTCTTATAAAATCTTACAAGAAACTTAAGTTATTCAAGTTATGGTGAAGCAGGAACAAAGTTAATGTAAATGGAAAAATTAACTGAACAAGAAATCAAAAATTTGCATTAGTTATATTTTTTTCTATATTTTGGTTGTTTAATTTTAGGTAATTTGCTTTATAAAATAACTTCATATATGCCTTATATATGAAGATGAATAGAAAGATGAAATTGAGTTTTTTATTTGGTTAAAGTGTCTTCAAAATGAAACGTGTATTATAGATATTTAAATACTAGGTATTGTAGTCCTTTTATTTAGTATGTGCTTCTGAAAATACTCTAATAAAGATCCAGATATTTTAATTTTCAGCTTTAAAGGAAAACCAAAAATAATTAAAACCTGATATAGCTGCAGATAATTTTTGATGAGTGCTTTGAAAGCAATAATTAGTATGATTGCTGATCCAGGGCTACTTGTGACTTCTGCTGAGGGTATGCTCTAAAGGAACATTTTTATGTGTTCTAGGTATTGAGCCATACTGAAGTTTTCATGGGTGACTTTTTTGGTTTCTTTTTCTTCTTAGTCTGATCTGAAGTGTGTCCAGGATGCGAAAGGAGGCTCTTTCTACAGAGATCACTGTCCTGTGTTAGGTGAGTTAGCAGACTAGAGAAAATTGCTAGCTAATGAATCAGACTTCATGAAATCAGAAAAATGTTTAAATTTGATTTTTAAGAAGTTAGTTATGGTTAGAATTCTATAAGTAGTTTCTGGTTTTAAGGCTTTCACTCCTTTTATACTTATTTTTTTTGAAGATTTGTAGTTTTATTATAATAGTTTCATTGAGATACACACATATATTTAATTTTTATATTTAAATAAATATAGAACATTTACATATTTAATTTCCACTTTTGAAATTAGAAGATGAAACACAGTTAAGTTTTATAACAGAAGAAAAATACAGAAGACAAAAATACTTAACAGTAAAATTGCAGTTATTTTTGATCGAACATGTAGAAATTTACTGTCAGAAAACTCCTTCTTAATATGATTATTCATATTATTAAAATCTGGATGATTGAGTGCCATCTTACTAGAAATTCATTTGGATGGATCATAGACTAACAGTTTTGAGAGTAGATCAAGACATTTTCATCCAAATTCCAATTCTTAGAATTTCAGTAAAGTTGCCTGAGGTAATAAATATAATTTCATGTACTATAGTGAATGAAAAACCCAAACTACCTTTATTTTTGTTGCCAAGAGGAACATTTACCACTTTCTTCTGATTAAGGCTGTAGCCTCTGAATGAATGTCTTTCTTTCTCATATAAATAGTTTTGCAGTTCTCTTTCCAAATCATTTGATTTTCCCTTTTGCCAAGAAGTGCTGTTTCTCTTATCCTAGAATTTGATATTTGCAGTAAATTCTCAAAACATTTTCAGAGTTGCTAACTGCAGTTAGAGTGTGTAGCTAGAGCTTACTGTTTAAAATGTAGTTGTGTTTTTTTTTTTTAAAGATTTATTTATGCATACAGAACTGGGGTACAGGCCAGAGGCTCAGGGGCGGCGAGAGGCTTCACCAGAGACAGAGTGGGGAACAGAACAAGCAGATCAACGCGGTACACTGCTGAGGGGAGCAGCGAGCAGGCCAGGAGAGGTCTGCCACGCCATGTGGTCACCTCTGGGGCAGGCGGGGATCTAACTCATGTGGAAGTGGCTTAAGCTTCTCAGTGCAGTGTTTTAACCCGCTGCGCCACCAGGGAGGGTCCCGTAGTTGTGTGTTTTTACCGTTATTTTCCTTTACGTTAGTTAACTTCTGCTGTAATTACAGGTGAACAGAATGGCAATAGGAATCCTGGCGGATTGCAGATTGGTGACTTGGTAAATATAGATCTTGACCTAGAAATTGTACAGTCTTTGCAGCATGGTCATGGAGGATGGACTGATGGCATGTTTGAAACTTTAACTACAACCGGAACTGTTTGTGGCATTGATGAAGATCATGACATCGTAGTACAGTATCCAAGTGGCAATAGGTTGGTGATATTTCTCACTTTTCAGTAATGTCAAGTAAAATTAGTACAGAGAGGAAAGAGCCTTTTAAAAGTAAAATAGTCTGATATAACAAAACAGTCCTTTAAGCTAGCTTTTATATAATAGTTAAAAATCCCAGACATGGTAAGGGTGAAGGTGGTGGGAAACAAATGATAAGGAAGAGAAAGCTTGTGCAAGACAGTGATA
>NW_004567117.1:11721606-11805412 GCF_000260355.1 Condylura cristata
GCACGAATGGATGAATCTTTAAAAAAAAAAAAAAGCTAAAGCCACTTCCGCATGGGTTCCATCCCGCCTGCCTGCCCCTGAGGTGACCACATAGTGCGTGAGACCTCTCCTGACCCACCTGCTGCTCTGCTAGCAGTGTATTTCGTCGATCTGCCTGTTCTGCTCCCCACTCTGTCTCTGGTGAATCCTCTCACCGCCCCTGTGCCTCTGGCCTGTACCCCAGTTCTGTATGCACAAATAAGTAAATCATAAAAAAAAAAATTAAAAAAAAATTTGTGCTACAGTGTTCAACGCATTTATTGTTTCTTCAGGGAGCAGATTCCATTGTCAGTATTAGAGTCAAGTAAAGCAAAAATGTAATCTTGGTGGACCATTACTAATCTACCCTCACTCCCTCTGTCACTGGATCAACTCCTCTGCTTCTATAAGTATTAAGATCATATTCTTTCAGGTACCTCCTCTTTCCTCCCACCCTCATGGCTTATGCAATTATGAAAGTACTTACTCTGTATTTAGCCCTGTGATTAGTGCTAAGATCACAAAGACAATTAAGATCTGTTACCCTGAGCCTCCCTAGTGGCACAAGAGGTTAAGGCTCAGCACTACGAAGCTGTTGACAGACATTGCAGCATGAGTTCGATCCCCAGCTAGGGAGCTGACCCACATGATGCAGCAGAACTCTCCTGTCTCGTCTGCTGCTCCCCTCAGCAGTGTATTTCAGTAGATCTACCTGTTCTGCTCCCTACTCAGTCTCTGGGGAATCCTTTCACCTCTCCGTGTATCTCTGGCCTGTATCCCAGTTCTTGTATACATAAATAAATATATCTTAAAAAAAGGAAGACATGATACCCTGCTTTGAAGGGTTCTGTACAAAGCTGGAAATAACTGCATTGCCAAAGTATAATTATGGCAAGTGAATATTCAAGTTATTTGGAAGCTGCAGAAAAAGAGTAGTTGTATTTATTGGGCACATTAGATAAAATGAGAAAAAATTACATTTGATGTAAGTTTGAAAGATCAACTTGGTTTTCACTAGGGCAAGGAAACACTTGGGTAAATACTGGCATGTTCATGCCCAGTAATCTAGTAAATTTTAGAATATTGACAGTATGGTACAGTGTACTGTCATTGATAGGCTAAAAAGAAAACTTTTTATATTTGATTTTTTTTTTCCTTTCTGGTTAGAGGCACTTGTTTCTCTTTATGGTTGCTTTAGAAAAATGTTTACTTGCATGCTTATAGAGACTAAGTAAACAGGCTTTTGTGAGCTCTCAGAGTATTTTGTACACTAATGACCATTGAAATAAGGGGAAGAAGCTATATAATATTCCATATTGTAAATGCTTACTTATCTAGGGAAGGTTTTCATTTGAATGCCATGTGGGACTAGGGGAAATGTATTATATACATTGTGGTATATTTATTTGTTAGAATACAAAGTAGACATTTAAAGAGTTATGAACATTGGAGCAGCACAGAAAAATGTTCATATATAAGAAAGAAGACATAATTCCTATTTGATACACTGATTACAACTAGTAGAATACTCAAGCATGGGACAATAATGTAGGAAAATGGTATACTCTATCTAGTTTGACTATAAGAATTATAAACAAATGTGTACTTAGATTAGGTAATTCTCTTACAAATCTCTAATGAAATACTGATCTGACATACACACACAGGAATGTTCATTTCAAAAAATCTCTAAATGATGTTTGATAGGGAATGGCTAAAAGTATTTTAGATTCTGTCCATGCAGTGGAATACTTGGTAGTCATTGAACTAAATAGATTTGTTTCTGTGACACTGAAAAAAAAAAAAAAAATTTCAAGATGTATTCTCTGAGGGAACAGTCACAAGAAATAAATAAATCTTCCTTATGGAAAGGAAAACAACTGTCTGTGGTATGCCTGTTAGCTTGTTGATAGAATGGATATAAACCTACTCAATGGAGTATAAACAATGGTTTCTAGTAGGATGGGAAATGCTTTTCCAGGTATGCTTGTGTGAATTGGAACTTCTGTTTTATATTATTCTGAAATGTTTTATTTTTTTTTAAAGATATATTTATTTATGCATACAGAACTGGGGGTCAGGCCAGAGATGCAGTGGATTCATCAGAGACAGAGTGGGGAGCAGAACAGGCAGATAGACTGAAATAACTGTCAAGGGGAGCAGCAGGCTGGTCAGGAGAGGTCTGCCATGACATGTGGGTCGCCCCTCTGGCTGGGGATTGAACTCTTGCTGCAGTGGCTGCAATAGCTTCAGAGTACTGTGCTTTAATCCCTTGTGCCACCAGGGAGGGCCCTGAAATGTTTTAATTTTTAACAAGGAGTGTATATTACTTTAGTAACAATTTTTACAAATATGGAAGGGAGAATAAAGTCTAGACAGTAGAGATGGCCCCCCATATTTCTACTGTAAAATGATAAAAAATGAAATGCAAACCACTTATGACATAATTACAAAAGTTGCTTTACTCTTTTGCTGTTACAAGGTGTTTGGCCCTATAAAGTTTAACTAAGACTACTACAGTGAAATTGAGTAAATGTACGACTCATTTGTATTTTGGCTTTGATTCTTTAGGTGGACTTTCAATCCTGCTGTTCTCACTAAAGCAAATATTGTCCGAAGTGGAGATGCTGCTCAAGGTGCAGAAGGTGGCACCTCACAATTTCAAGTGGGTGATCTTGTACAAGTTTGTTATGATCTGGAAAGAATCAAACTCCTACAAAGAGGACATGGAGAGTGGGCTGAAGCAATGCTCCCAGTAAGTATATATAAATGATTTTGAACTTGAGGAATTATACTATGCTTTATATTATTTTTTAAGGTACTTAAATTTTATTTAGCATAAATCTTTTGAGAATTATAGTCCTAATCAGCAGCTAGGCTCAGTTATACCTTTTGTTTTCTGTACTTGATCTTAGCCAAAAGTCCAAGAAGCGATACATACTTTTTGTTTTCTAATTTAATACAGTTAAACTAGTTTGGGAAGGTTCAAAAAAAGGACACAGTTAATACTTGTGTAAGTTTTTCAGGAACTGTATTTTAGAATGTCTTTTTCAAAAATTAAATTCTCTATATTCCCTTTGATTTGTTTGTGATATTAAAGGTGTCTAAAAAAGATTTGATATACTTTCACTTCACTGTAGTGTGGTGTTAGTTAAATTGTAATCTTTTTGACATGTGTTATGGGAACTGTATATACTGTATTAAGATTTTTTTATTATCAAATTTTTTTTTAAAGATTTATTTATTTGTACATACAGAACTGGGGTACAGGCCAGAGGCTCAGGGGCAGTGAGAGGCTTCACTAGAGACAGAGTGGGGAGCAGAACAGGCAGATCTATGAAGTACACTGCTGAGGGGAGCAGTGGGCAGGTCAGGAGAGGTCTGCCACGCCATGTGGTCTTCTCCGGGGCAGGCAGGAATCGAACTCATGTGGAAGTGGCTTTAGCTTCTCAGTGCAGTGCTTTAACCCGCTGCGCCCCAGGGAGGGCCTCAAGTTTTTTGCTGTTCCCCTTAGCAACGATAGCTTACAGTAGTTGCTGTCTGTTGAGTACCCAGTTATTTTAAGCACTGTGCTATAGGTATATATACATATGCCTAAACAAACACATGAATATATACTTACATATATACAAATTTCATTTGTCTTAGCAATATTAAAAGTAGGTGGTGGTGTGGCATTATTTTTTTAAAGATATGGAAATCTGAGGTAAGATTCTGAATTGGAATATGAACACATCTCTTCATTTTCTAAGTATTCTATCTCCCATATTAAGCATCTATATTAAACAAAGCCTTCTAGATAATTTCTATAAGGGAATTTTGGGCTTATAGTAGTCATAATTTTGATTTTGAGTCCTCCCAAATCCTCTTGATTAAAAATTCATAATGGTTAAAGATCTGAATATAAGAACTGAAATCATAGTGTACTTGCAAGAAAGTTTGGAGGATACTTCCATAGGGCATCTACCACAAAGATGTATTTGGGGACTCAACCCCAACAGCAGTGGAAACAAAAGCAAAAATAAACAAGTGGGACTACATCAAATTTAATTGCTTTTGTACCTCAAAAGACACCATCACAAAAACAAAAAGGCACCCTACAAAAATGGAAAACTATTGCATACCACTCATCTGACAAAGAACTAATCTCCAAAATTTGCAAAGTCCTTACACAATCTAACAAGAAACAAACAGTGCAATCCAAAAATAAAGGACCTAAAAATAGACATTTTTCTAAAGAAGATATTCAGTTGACCTACAGACATGTGAAAAATTGTTCAGTATGATTTATTACAGGAAAAGGCTATTAAGATAACCACCTCACCTCTGTGAGAATAAAAAACCCATATAAAAAAGAATGGGTTCAACAAATGTGGGATTGCAGTAAAAAAAGGAACTCTCATCCACTGTTTGTAGGAATGCAAGCATAGGTGTTAAAGAATATGGAGATTTTTTACGAAAATAGAAGTGGAAATTCACTAATCTAGCAATACCTCAATCATGTTTATACAAATAATATGAAAACATTTATGTAGCAGCAAATATCCACAGTTGCCAAGTTATAGAACCAACCCAAGTGCCCTTCACCAGATTAGTAGGTAAAATAACAATGAATCATGTTCTCAGTGGAGTACACAGCTCTGTAGTAAGATGAATAGTGGCATTTGGGAAGAAGCAGAGGGATCTTGAAGTGATTATGTTAAGTAAAATTTGTCAAAAAGTAAGACAAATATTAATGTTTTTAGTCATTTGTGGAATTTAAATGATCAGAAAACATTCACAGACAAATTGTAGTAGGAATGTATTTTTACTTCAGTGAAAGAATGTAATGGTACCAGAGGGAATGTGGTGGAGGGAGGTAAATGAGGTATGGCATAAGTGGCTTGGAATGTATGCACATATGGAAAAAAAAGTAAAAAAAAAAAAAAAAGTAAAAAAAAGTAAAACAAAAAAGTAAAAAAAAAACTAAAAAAAACTCCTCCACCAAAATTGCAATAGTAAACCAAACCAAACCAAAAATGTTACACATATACAAAGGGTATATAGGAGATGAAGAAGATAAGCATTTTCAAATATGTGTAGTTTTATTTGATACCATAAACATATACATATTTTATACAAGTATAGGACAGAATTAATCAAGAAATTCTTAAAAGTATAAAATATAATGAAACAGATGAACCTTAAGTGTCTTTCCTCAGTAGGAGAAGAAACTCCAGCTGATTTTCAAACATAATAGTTTAATCTTTATTTTCTTACAGGAGAAATATTTCCTAAAGACTCACATGGAAAGATAAATATTTAATGGTTTTCAGAAATTTTCTTGTTCATGGTTTTATGTTGATATTGTTAATTCTGAGATTTCCATGTGTAAAGTGAGAGATAAATAAGTGAATATTTATGTGATAATTCTGTTATTCCTCAGTGATTTTAGGAAGCCAGAATTGTCAGTGGGAAAAGGAAACACAGACGTAATGTAGAAAAGATTAAATATTGATAGAACCCTGTAGTCTTGAATTTGAATTCTAAGAGTGTTTGAATTCATGATTAATTTCATCTTTAAAATAGGATAAGATACCCCAATTTCATAACTCTGTCCATAGTTATCTAGAGTAATCATTCTAGAAACAGTGACAGAACTTCACACCCAGATAATGGTTTGAATATCCCTTCCCTCTATAAATAACCTGGGCTTGATAAATATTGATATTAGTTCTTTGACAGGAAGTATACTAGACAAACCTCATGTGAGATTATGCGGAAATTACCAAACATTACTAGGATCATTTTAAATTGATCTGGTAGACAACTTATTGAATTTCTTATCAAACACAGAGGATAGGTGAACCTGTTAAACTATACTACTTTGGAAAATTCAGATTGTAAGAGACTTTATAGGGCAAATAGCTCTTTTTTTCTCAGAATAGTTTGTAACAAAAAATGTATAAACTTTCCTGGCAATTTCATTTAAATATACAATTACAGGTGAAAACATCTAATGAGAAGTTAAAACTGGGGCCTCTAAGAAGGATAAATAGGAGTAGAGGAAGGCATTTTGGAGCCTTTGGAAACAAAATTTGAAGGTGTGGGAATTAAACTTTCAAGAAAGGAATAAAAAGTTAAGAAGCAAAACTTTGGGAGAATTAAACAGATTTAGGGATCTGAACAAGGAAAAGGAGCCAATGAGTAGAGTAAAGGAAGGAACAGGGAGAAAGATATTAACCATCACCCAGAAATCAAGGTGTTGTTCAAGAAAATATGGGCAAATGCTGTAGAGAGAAGATAGTGAAGCACACTTTCTCCTCTGTGTTAGGGAATAAGTAGTCCAGTATTATTACTCTTCGTGATTTTTTTCCCCCTAGTGGTAGTATTTACTCTTCGAATGTACTTAAGAAAAAGGGTTATGAACCTGAGTTCTTTGAGTGAAATAGGGGTAACAATAGCACTTAACTTTCAGAGTTGTATATATTAGGTAAGTCAATACATAGAAGCTCTTAGAATAGTATCCACCATGTATGTAAGAGCTGCTTCTGACTATGACCTGAATTGAGTTGCCCTTCTTATTCCATGTATTTAATAAGCATGTTATTTCTACATACTTCTGTGTTGGAATCAGGAGTGACTCCAGAAACCACAGCAATATAGATGTAAACTTGGGTCTTTTTTGGCCTAGTAGTCTTTTTTTTTTTTTTGGTAGAAGTCAGACTTTATTTTTCATGATAGAATTTGGACTATTCTCAACATTAATCAATAGCTTAAGAAAAGTTGAATGTCCAAAGCAAAGTTTTGTGAACTTTTATAAGATAGATTCATGATTTATCTTTGTTTATATTCTTGTGAAAGTATAATTTTTATTTATTAAAATACTGTTTAAAGATATAATATGTACTGATAAGCCCACCTTAATGTGGCTATCTTTTAAAATCCTTTTCAGTAGGAACAAAGTAAAGTTAATATTTTAGACATGTTAATATTAATCATTGATTTTTTTAATGGTGTTATATATTTTAGAATTGGAAACATTAACCTAATTTTTTGGTAAAGACTTTAGGTAAAGTTGGCAGAGTGCAACAGATTTATTCTGACAGTGATTTAAAGGTGGAAGTTTGTGGAACATCCTGGACATACAATCCAGCAGCAGTTTCCAAGGTGGCATCCGCAGGATCAGCCATTAGTAACGCCTCTGGTGGTATGTTTTGTATTGTGTTTTTTAAAAAGTGACATGGCTTATTAGAACCTTTGCTAGTTCACCAGTTCTCATATATAGAAAATGTTTTGTCTTGGCTCTCTCTCACTTGCATGTTAACTCACTTTTAAAGTTTCACTAAGGGCCTTTCACTGCCCCCCACTCCCTCCCTGTTTTTTTTTTATTTTCATATGATGAACATCCTTTTTTTTTGGCTGAGGCATGCCCTAGAAAAGTTCCATAAGTACTTGCTTTTTCTTAGGTATGGCAAAGGATTCTCCTTATTAAATATGAAATGGCTGAAATTTCAACATTTTATTCTAATTACATCTTTTGTTTTCTGCAAGAGGATCATCACTTTCTTAGACTGCTTTATTTTGTTTTTATTCCCAACATTATTGCCAGCTTTTTTTTTGGATATTTTTACATAGCAGCTTTATTTTTCTTTCACCATTTAATAAGAGCTACTATACATGTCACAGTGAGTAGAAAACCACATTGAGATCTGATATGTTGGCTGTTTGGGTAGATTCATGCCCAAAGTCTACTCCACCAGCTTTATATATAAAGGCATAGTTCATTCTACAACAAATTACAAGTTACTGTATATACATTGTTGTCATCCCTAAAAGAAGATATACTACAGCTATAAATAGTCTGAAAGTAAAGGAAAACACTGGGTAACCTTCAATTTTATTTTATACTGTTTTCTACTTCCTCTGCTCTGCCTCTTCTTTACTGTTGTAATTTATTAGTGTGCTTAATTTTTAAATCAGGTGCTGTTTATTTTTACTGTGAGGTTAGTTGGTAATGCAAGTTGTCATTCTGATACTGTTATTGTAGTGTGTCCATTCATAATATCTTTGGTGTGACTTCTAAATCTTAAATTGCTGTTTGCATGTAGCTTTACTTTTTCTGCAATATAAACTTGAAACATATGAATTGAAGAAAATTTGGGACTAGTTATGGGTTCAAATGTAATGCACCTTTATATGGTAGTGATTCTAACATCATAGTCAGTTACCTGTAGTACAGTACAAAAACAACATTAATGATAGAAATTATAAAAATGTCTGTTAGTATTTAAAGTTTGACATTTCCTAGCAACTTTATTTGATGCTTTACAGAAAGACTCTCCCAGCTCTTGAAGAAATTATTTGAAACCCAAGAATCTGGTGATCTCAATGAAGAATTAGTTAAGGCTGCTGCCAATGGAGATGTTGCTAAAGTGGAAGATTTGCTAAAAAGACCAGATGTGGATGTAAGCACTTAAAAAATTATTTTGAACTATGCACAGAACCTTATACTTCCACTACTAAGATTTTTGCCACCTTCATTAATTATTAAAATATTACCTCATGAACTTCACTTATACCTTCTTGTTTTTCTGAGATTTTTTAAAAAAATATGTATTTTTATTTATGCATACAAAAACTGGGGTGTAGGCCAAAGGTATGGGGTATGACAGGATTCACCAGAGACAGAATGGGGAGCAGAACAGGTGGATCTACTGAAATATACTGCTGAGGAGGCCAGAGGGCAAGATAGGAGAGGTCTGCTGTGCTATGTGGGTTAGTTCCCTGGCCAGGGGTCTAATTTGTGCTGTAGAGGCTTCCTATAGCTTCATACTGCTGAGACTTAAGCCCTTGCACCACAGGGAGTCACTTGAGATATTTAATAATACATCGAACATCATTCTTCAGTGAGTGTTGTGAAAAACACTGATTTTTTATATTTTAGCAGTGTGGTCTTCTTATAGTTGACAAAATTTACACGTTAGCTTTTTAAGTGGTTTAATGTCCTTTTATTTTTTTAAAAAAGATTTTATTATGCATATAAAAACTGGGGTATAGGCCAGAGGTGTTGGGATGGTGGTGAGAGGATTCAGCAGAGACAGAGTGGGGAACAGAACAGGCCGATCAATGAAGTACACTGCTGAGGGGAGCAACGGGTGAGTCAGGAGAGGTCTGCTGTGCCATGTGGATCACCTCTAGGGCCGGGGATCGAACTTACCCTCAAGGTACTGTGGCTTGCTTGCAGTGCTGTGCTTTATTCTGCTGTACCACAGGGAGGGCCAGTACTTCTTCTTCTTTTTTTTTTTTTTATCATTACACATCCTAGAAACTTAAAGGGAAAAATTATTTCATTTCTTCATTTCTATGAAAAACAACGTTACCTTCTTTACTTTCATTTCCTTTTCCTCAAAGGCAAACTCTTTAAAATCTTTTAGCAGATATTCTTCATATTTGCCTCTATATCTTCCAGTAACAATTCTGTTGTTATTTCTTGATTTTTATGTTTTTGGAGTCTGTTATCTCACCATGAAGGTGAGAATTCAACTGTCTTTTACCACTTTTAGCCTGTCTCCACTTCCCTGCTACTTTTTATTGAGGTAACATTGGTTTACAGCTTTGCTTATGGTAGGTTTTATGAATGGGAATGAATATGTTGGGATTAAGGAGTTACACTTAGCTCAGATTTGAACGTGGGCAAGTTATGCATTTATAAATATAAAGTATAAGAAAAGGATTATTGCTTTGTAATGTAATAGTTGTATATAGTTATCCTGCTAACTTAATTTTGTTCTTTGTGATAGCTTGTTTAGAGTTGGTATTTGGCATATTTGTTAAATTGAATTTATTTATATTGTAGTGGACAATATCTTTTCTAAAAGTTTTTTGTTCAGCCTGATTACTTTTTTCATTGAAGCATTGGTTTTAATAATCCAAGTAGAACATACAAAACTAATTTACCTTTTCTTTCCCAAAACTTCATTCAATCTTTCCTTCCTTAATTTTTTTTGGTTCTGCAGCTGGGATGGAAACATTTTGCCTTCTTTGTTCTTAAATTTGCACATTGACTAAATAGTTCTTTCATAGTTGTTTTAAACAGTGGAACAGAAATACCTGCCTCCCTTCTCTAATTTAAATAAAGAAATTTCTGGTGTAGTAGGATAGATGGAACACCAGCCTGAATTACTTTCATAGAATCATAGAATGTGCTAATTTAAATGACATTACTTTTACTTAATCTGTTCTTTTTTTATTTAGGTAAATGGACAATGTGCTGGCCACACTGCTATGCAAGCTGCTAGTCAGAATGGACATGTTGACATTTTGAAGTTACTTTTGAAGCAAAATGTTGATGTAGAAGCAGAGGTAATATAACTAAGTTTGAAAAATATTGAAAGTAAAAACTAGTGTTCTAGAAATGGTACTTGTATGCCATGAGAAATGTTGATTTTTATCATTGAAAGTTCATATTCATCTAACTAAGGTTCTTCAATTGAAAATAAAAATTTGATAAGACAACTTGAAGCATTTCTGTGATCCCTCATATTTTGGCATAACTTTAAGTGAAGATTAGGTTCAGTTTCCCTCTACTATGCATGAACAGTTGGTGGGGAACTCTCTTGGCTTCACCCAAGAATCCTACTGAGAAGTTGAGGGAAGGGAAATGTACATCATGTGGCTCAAGATTTTCCTTGGTCTGTGATACTCTTTTTCCTTATAAGGAAATCAGTAAATTGGAATTGTTTAGTCTTCTTGCTTCTTCACCTGAATGAGGACTTTTGAAGATTTTACAGTGCATGTTTATCAAAACGTGTAGTTTAGATTATGTTTAATTTAGTGTATATTCTTGTAAAAGGAAAATAATTATTTTTAATGTTTTTGGAATTTCATTTGAGAAATCTTTATGTGTGGTGTGAAGGGTGGCTTCCTTTGTTGTAGCTATAAACTTATTACCTAAAAAATATATTAGATCACATGTGTTTTAATCTCGGACAAGACTAGGAATAAGTCAAATTCTATCAATTTAAGACAACACAGATGTTTGTAATTTTGTCTAGCTGACATTCTTATCTAAAGCTGATTTCCTGTGGGTGAATCAGCCTAATTTTACTAATTGTCTTTTTGTGTCTTTTTTTTTTTTAAAGATTTATTTGTGAATACAGAGCTGGGGTACAGGCCAGAGGCTTAGGGGCGGTGAAAGGCTTCACCAGAGACAGAGTGGGGAACAGAACAGGCAGATGGACGAAGTACACTGCTGAGGGGAGCAGCGGGAGGGTCAGGAGAGGCCTGCTGCGCCATGTAGTCACCTCTGGGGCAGGCAGGAATCGAACCTATGCGGAAGTGGCTTTAGCTTCTTAATGCTGTGCTTTAACCCACTGCGCCACCAGGGAGGGCCCTTTTTGTGTGTCTTTTATTGACAATGTTGGCTAACAACATTGTATATTATTTAGGAGAATAGGTTTACACCTCCTCAGATGTATGTTATCACACAACCCACCGCTAAAACATCAATATCGTCCACCATTGTTAATTGGGTTCCTTTTCAGCTTTGGTTTCCACTCTCCTCCCTCCCCAGTGGTAGCCTCAGTTGTGTAGTTAGATTTCTAAGGTTTGTTCTGGTTGGGTTTTTCTGTTCTTTTTTTGTTTCTATAGATGATACATACAAATGAAATCATATTTGTCTTTCTGCTTCTGACTTTTCTTAGGACTTGATTAGCATAATCTTCAGTTGTATTTATGTTGCTGTGAATAACAAGATTTCATTATTTTGTTTAGTTGGATAGTATTGCATTGTATATGTGTATACCACATCTTAATCTTTTCATGTTAATGGTCATTTAGGTTATTTTCATAGCTTGGCTGTTGTAAATAGTGCTGCAGTGCACTTAGGAGTACATAAAGCCCTTTGATTTAGTGTTTTTGCATTCTTCAAATAGATACCTAGAGTAGAATTGTTGGATTGTATGGTAGACCTATTTTTAGTATTTTGAGACACCTCCATCTTGTTTTTCAAAGGGGCTAGAGAGGTCTACATTCCCGCCAAACGTGTTTTGAGGGTTTTCCTCCACAACCTGGCCAATACTTAGAGTTGGAAACTATAACCTACACACCAAATCAAGCCTTCTGTTTGTATCATGAAGTATTAGAGAGTACTTTTGGAACACAGTAAACTCATTCATTTACTGTGTATGGCTGCTTTTGTGCTACAGTTGCAAAGTTAATTGTGTAACTTGTGACAAGAGACCATATGTCCTATAAAACTTAACTACTACTACATCGCTCTTCACATAAAAATATTTTGGTCTCTAGTATAGATGACTTGCAGATTTTTTTTTTCTTCAGTGATTTAAATTGTCAGTAGTTAAAAATACTTCTCCAGCTAGGCAAATATTTTTTTTTGTGTGTGTGTATATATATATGTTACATTATGCTTTTCAAGAATGTGGTAAGATTACATTTTTTTCCTATTTCTTCTTTGGGAAAACTCAGAAAGCTACCGTGGAAAATTTATTGTTTCTGTGTCTGACATACTGGGTACGGTAGGATTATATTCTGTTTCTTCCTTAGTATGTAGGTAAAGACACTGAAGATTATGAGATCTTACCTATGTTGATACAGTTTAATTAATTTTGGATCCTCCAGCAACTCAATATATTTTTCCCCTTTGATGAAATATAGTAGTATAGAAGATTGAATGGGAGACCAATTTTAAAAAGTGTGTTCTTCACAATTACTTTTCAAATATAGTGTACTTATATTTTAAGTTATCAGGAAGCTTGGAGTTGTTTTATCTTTTAAGGTTAATGAAAAATGTTTTAATGAAGAACATTAATAGTAGGGAGTGATACTAAACTTTCTCATAAAGCCTAGGTTTTAATGGTATTATTGTTGTCTGAAATGATACTGGCAATATATTTAATCATTGTTTCAGTTTACTCCTCTATGTTATAACTTAATGGTTTGGAATGTGGAATATGGGAGCTAACTAAGACATCATAAATAGCATACATCACCATGGCAATTTGAGGTTGTTATGTTTGTTTTCATTAAACATTTTTTTTTCTAGTTGATACAAGCTAGACAGTATAGTTCTCAAGAAATAGATGCTAATTCTGTCTGATTCTCATTATCTAGTTAATGAAAACAAAAGCGTGGAAACATTTTATGTAATGTAAACTGAGAAGGAAAGGGCAAATTGTCCTCAAAACTCATTAGTTTTAAAATTTTTTTCTTATAAAAATAAGTCAATATTCAGAATAATAACCTCCAAAATGACCATCAGAATTAATATTATAATTCCTGGAAATCCATGCTAATTCAGAGTATAATTCCCAGTCCCCTAGCCCATCATGCCCTCCAAAAATCTGGCACTATTAAAGAAATGAATAGCAGAAGAAAGGCATGTATGATTTACAAGAACAAAAAACAATTTCAAAGTTACCTTTTACAGGGATGCACTCTAAAAGCCTGAGGTGACCCAAACTATAAAACATCAAGTTTTATTTTTTTTATTGTCTGATTTATCAAAACTGTTTTTTTAAATTATTACAAAAGTTTATTTTTACATCATTTTGCACATTTTTTTTTTCCATCTCGATAGTAATCCCCGCGGGTTTCCCATCACCAAATCACCCGTGTGCCACCACCATAGTCCCGTGCATTTCCCTCCCTTCCCCCCTCCCCTGTTTTTGATCCCATTCCCCACTCCACCCCCACAAAATGTCTCTGGTATATGGTTGTTCATTTTTTTTGTTATTTTCTCGCCTGGTCCATTATACTCCTGCTATGAGTGAAACCATCCGGCATTTTTCTTTCTCTTTCTGGCTTATCTCACTAAGCATGATCTTTTCCAGCTCCATCCAAGTTGCTGCAAAAGACATGTGTTTCTCTTTTTTGGTTATTGAGTAATATTCCATTGTATATATGTACCACATCTTTTTTTATCCATTTATCTACTTTTGGGCATTGGGCTGCTTCCATGTTTTTCCAATTGTGAATAAAGCAGCAACAAACATGGGGGTACAAGTATCTTTTTGAATCAGTGTTTTTGTGTCTTTTGGGTAGATACCTAGGAGTGGGATTGCTGGGTCGTAGGGAAGCTCCATGTTTAGCAGTTTGAGGAACCTTCAAACGGTTTTCCATAGTGGTTGTACTAGTTTGCATTCCCATCAGCAGTGCAGGAGAGTTCCTTTTTCTCCACATCCTTGCCAACATTTGTTGTTGCTAGTTGTTTGAAGATGTGCCATTCTCACTGGGGTGAGGTGGTATCTCATGGTGGTTTTAATTTGCATCTCCCTTATTATGAGTGATGTTGAACATTTTTTCATATGCCTGTTGGCCATCCTGTACAGATTTTAATGCAATCAGAATGCCAGCATTTTTTAATTGAAAAATCTTTGAAGTACAACATTACTTATTATAGTTGGGAATAATAAAACATTTGAGCTAATTTGCTAAGAATATCAGTGGTTTCAGGAAATGTTTAGTTAGATTGATGTTAAAGGTCAAGACATTTGGAGAGAGAATTTGAAAAAAGTAAAGTAGGAAATACTAGGAATTTGTCTCCTCAGGCGCTATTTTAGAACTCTGGGTTTTGTTGATGGTTTGCTACTTTTATGGGGAAGATTTCAAGGTTAAGTTTGGTTAATTGTGGATTTTAACTACTCAGGAAACACCTATACCTACCTCTAGCCAAGAGGCAGGTAGTGTGTATGTATTCCTGGATTAATTTACCAGTAGTCAGGGTAGTCAGTAAAGACCCTGATCTATAAATATTGAGATCTGTGTTGTGATTGTTGATTGCTCCTTCTGATTATGTGTTGACTGTAGACACAGAAGTGGGCAGCCATTGTTGCACTTCCCATTGTTGCAAGTTCTCTTCCTTTTGGCTGAAGTGACTCTGGAGTATTTACTAGCTAGTGCTCTACATTTTTTCCTGTTTCCTCTCTTTTGGGGACCTGGCATTAAAAATTAGGCCAGCAAAAACACCTGAGTGTATGAGGGAAACGAATAATTTCATATGCAAATAACTCATCCAAGAAAGCAAAAGACTTGAACAATGAAAACTATAAAATATTGAAAGAAATCAAAGAAGACATAAGTAAAAATGAGCATATCCCATGTTTGTAGATAAGAATAATTGATATGTCTAAAGGTGTCAGTACTACACAGTATGATTTACTGGACTTCCTATTGAAATCCTAGCTATCTTATTTGCAGAAATGGAAGAAAAGATTTATTCATACAGAACTGGGGTACAGGCCAGAGATGTGGAGGGTGAGAGGATTCAACAGAGACAGAGTGGGGAGCAGAACAGGTAGATTGACAAAGTACACTGCTGAGGGGAGCAGCGGGTTGGCCAGGAGAGGTCTGCCACACCATGTGGTCACCTCCGTGGCAGGCGGGGATTGAACTCATGCAGAAGTGACTTAAGCTTCTTAGTGCTGTGCTTTAACCCACTGTGCCACCAGGGAGGGCTGGAAAAAAAACACTCTTAATTAAATAGGTCATCTCAAAGTATTCTGACGAGCTAAAACCATCTTGAGAATGAACAAATTTGAAAGATCATTTCAAAACTTATTCCAAAGCTGCAGTAGTGAAAACAGTGTGATACTGGCACAAAGATAGGTATATATAAATCTCCAAAATAGACTAGAAAGTGAAGAAACAAAGTCTTAATATATCTATGGTCAGATGATTTTGATAAGAGTGCCAAGACCATTAGTATCTTAAGATAAAGTCCCACTTGCTTCACCAGGAAATTTGCACACTTGGAAAATCCTCTCCAAAGTCTGCCCTCCAATCAGGAACTTCAAATTTTGAAATGTAGAAATCATTAAATTTGAAACTTCACAGTATAAGAAAATATCAGTAGAATAAAATAAGAACCTATGAAATAGGAAAAGATACTTCTACATCCCATATTCAATTAGAGGCGAATCTCCAAGGTATATATGGCCTCCTTGGTGCTATCACTATTGTAGCCCAAGTTCAGTTCCAGCCACTAATCCACATGTGGCGCAGCAGACCTCTCCTGTCTCGCCTGCTGCTCTCCCCTCAGCAGTATTTTCAGTAGTCTGCCTGTTCTGCTCCACACTGTCTCTGATGAATCCTCTCACTTCCTGCACCTCTGGCCTACACCCCAGTTCTTCTATGCAACAGTTTCAACAGAGTTTTTCAACAGAGGCTGCTGGGAAAACAAAGATATACAAAATAATGACATTGAACTCTTATCTGACACTGTATGTAAAAATTGCCTTAAAATAGATAAAAATCCTAAATATAAGAGCTAAAACCAAGAGACTGTTAAAAAGAAAACCTGAAGGCCTGAAGTGTATGGCATTGGATTTGACAGCAGTTTGTTGGGTTTAACACTGAAAGCACAGGTAGCAAAAGATGGAGTAGACAAATTGGATCTCATGAAATATAAAAGCTTCAGTACAGTACAGTAGGAAGTATAACACTATTTTACTGTGTATCAACAGTGAAGAGATAACCAGTGAAATGGAATGGGGGGAATATTTGAAATCAGATATTTGAAAATGGATTATTGACTATATAGATGTTATATAGTGAGCTCTTGAAACTATGTAACAAAAAACAGACAACCCTATTAAAAAATAATTTCCAAAGAAGGCATCCAATATGAAAAGATGCTTAACTTAGCAAATTATTAGGGAAATGCAAATCAAGACCACAATAAGATATTGCCTTTCACCCATTAGGATGATTACTATAAAAAAGCCTCTGAAAACAATAAATACTGGCAAGGATAAAAAGAAAATGTAACCCTCATACACTGCTGGTGCCACTGTGGTACCTATATGGTAGTTTGTCAGAAAATTAAAAATGGAATTACTATATGATCTACCAATTTCATTATTGGTTAATATCTAAAAGAATTGAAAGAAGAGTCTTGAAGAGATATTTATGGCAGTCTTATAATAACTAAAATAGAAACAACCTATTTGTCCATCTGTTTATGAATGGTTAAGTATAATGTGGTATATGCATACAATAGAAGTTAGCCTTAAAAAGGAAGAAAATTCTGATTCATGCTACAATGTAGATGAACCTCTTGATGGGCTTAAAAGTTGTAACAAAATAAATCTATTGCTAAAGAGGGTTATGATATCACCTGTCTAGACATACAAGTATATGTTTATACATACTCATTAAAAAAATAGAACTTGTTTTTTGGGGGGTGTTTAAATGTGTTGTTGCACAGAGGCACAAGAGTCAAATCTTAAATCTTTCATGTATTAGTTTCTCCAGTTCCTTTATATTCAAGGTTGACAGGTAGCAAAAATTTCTAACCTGGTTTAGCTGGAATATTAGAAGGGTAAAGTACTCCTGAGTTGTGGTTTCCTTCCTTTTCAGTAATGATTGTCCAATTAGTGTGAATTCTACATGAGAGGTTTTACTTTTAATTTGAGAAAATATGCAAAGGCAACACTGTTTTGAATTTAGCAGTTGTTTTGAATGAACTATTCATTTGTTTTACATCTTTTATCACAACAGTATTTATCTGTGTTATTGTTGAAAATTAGGTCAAATAATTCTGAGTACCATATGAATTTTTAAACCACTTGAAAAACATAGAGTCCCCCAAGGGGTAGGGCCATGTGCTTGGATCACTGCTATTGACAAAGTCAAAAAACATGCTTACTGATAACTGTTAGAATTTGAGACACATTATGGAATAAAGACATTATTATACTTTTTTCCATCTGTAGCTAAAAAGTAATTAACTTCATTTTGGAATGAACTATGTGTGTTATCTTCATGGTGTAGACATTTGTTTTCCTTTAAAAAGTTGTTTCTTACATTTGAAAACAAATTTAAACTATTTGGTCTTTATCTCTCATCTCTTCAGAAATATGCCTAGAACAGAATGTGGGGCATACCTGTTGGATTCTTTTGAAGTAGTTTTAGAATTTCAAATGTGTGGAATCCTGCTGGTTTGTGTTTCATGTTATCCTTTAAAGTGGTAATTAATAGTATTTTATTGTTCTTTTATATACTGAAACATATTTGCTTACTTCAAGAGACAACCAGTATTAACCATGTGGATATATTTTACTCCCTTGAGATCACAATGTTTGGAATCCTTTCTTCTTTTTTAAATCACTCAATTAATGTTAATATAATTTTGATGTCATCTAAAAGTCTTTGTAAATTTTTTTTAAAGATTTATTTATTTATGCATATAGAACTGGAGTACAGGTCAGAGGTGTAGGGGCAGTGAGAGGACTCACCAAAGGCAGAGTGGGGAGCAGAACAGGCAGATTGACCAAAACACATGGTTAGGGGGAGTAGCCAGTGAGACAGGAGAGGTCTGCTGTGTCATGTGGGTCACCTCCTTGGCCAGGTATTAAACCGGTCCTGAAGTGGCTGTGGCTAGCTTTGTAGTGCTGCACTTTAACCTGTTGCACCACCAGGGAGGGCCCTGTAAAAATTTTTATGGAAAAAAGATTTGTATATTTTTATCATAATTAGACATTTTTCTAATGTTGCTTTTACATCATGTCTAACAATTAAAAGTTAAGAATGATCAAACTATTTCTGATGCTTATAATGGCTGGTCTAGTATATGTGTGACTTAATATATTGATCTAGGTTAATCATTTATCTTTGAAGTTAGTCACTACTCAAGTGACTTTTCTAGTTTTTTGTTTGACTCCATTCTGTTTCCTTTTCTGACATTAATCTTGTTCTTGATGAATTACTATAGCTTCAAGTTTTGCTTTTTATTTCTAAAATACTTATTAATTCAAATTAAAATACTTATGTTTAGGATAAAGATGGAGATAGAGCTGTTCACCATGCAGCTTTTGGAGATGAAGGTGCTGTCATAGAAGTGCTACACCGAGGGAGTGCTGATTTGAATGCTCGCAACAAGCGCCGACAGACACCACTTCATATTGCTGTCAATAAAGGTCATCTTCAAGTTGTGAAAACTTTATTGGATTTTGGCTGTCATCCCAGTCTCCAGGTAAAAATTTTAAATGAATGTATTTTGCCAGTATTGCTAGAAAGTGGATTATGAAGCTGTGTTAATCCTTTGTTATCAGCTTTTTAAGTATGATCATAGGAAATGATATCAAAAGTATAAGATATAATACCTTTGGCAACTCTTCTTTCTTAGGAAAACTATAAAAGAAACTGTCAATTGGCTGGTTTTATATTGGCGAGTTAGGGATGGTAACTTCCTTTAAAAATATTCAGCATGTGCCCACTTAGGTATCTACCCAAAAGACACAAAAACACTGATTGAAAAAGATACCTGCACCCCCATGTTTATTGCTGCTTTATTTACAATTGGAAAAACATGGAAGCAGCCCAAATGCCCAAAAGTAGATGACTGGATTAAAAAGATATGGTACATATATACAATGGAATGTTACTCAGCAACCAAAAAAGAGAAACACATGTCTTTTGCAGCAACTTGGATGGAGCTGGAAAAGATCATGCTTATTGAGATAAGCCAGAAAGAGAAAGAAAAATACCGGATGATTTCACTCATAGCAGGAGTATAATGGATCAGGCGAGAAAATAATAATACTGAACAGCCATATACCAGAGACATTTTGTGGGGGTGGAGTGGGGAATGGGATCAAAAAGGGGGGGGGAGGAAAGTACACGGGACTTTGGTGATGGCACACGGGTGACTCAGTGATGGGAAGCCCACGGGGATTACAATTGAGATGGAAAAAAAAATGTACAAAATGATGTAAAAATAAACTTATAAAAAATATATAAATATGAAAAAAAATTCAGCATGTGAATATTTATCATAATACTGAACTTCAAGTGTTTAAAGAAGTATAGTAGACTACATTTAATAATAGTTTTAATTTTAGTTTAATTTTTCTTAGAGTGTTGGCCTAGTGATTAGTCTAGTCTTGGGAAATTCTCTGGTTTGGGAAATATATAGGATTTTAGGGTTAACTTATATTAGAGCCTAATTTTGGAAGCAAGAATCATCTAAATAATGATTTTTTCCCCCATTTATAGCCTTAGCAACCAGATGAATTAGATTGGTCTCAGAGAGGTAAAACAGATGAATAGGAGTAATGGCCGAGGGCTTGAGAAGAAATGAAAGAATCCAAGATTCTGTTCAGCTAAAGGGTAGTTAGAGGTTAATATTTTTGAGGTGCAGAAATTTTGGTACTGACAGGGTTTGGAATAGATGTTAGGATTGAAGGATGAAAGAGAAACTGAGGGATATTAAACTATTAAGGGAAAGGTAATGTATGTGTATTTTGAGGACCTGAAAGGGAAGGCAGAGTCATTTTTTGAGAGAGACTAGGGAATAGTAGGTATAGAAAGTGTAACTGAGAAGAGTGTTACAGGTTTGAAATAGCTATTCTGAGAACCAAAAGGCAGAACAGATTAGGTCTGTAGAAGCTTATTCCAACCATATTTAGTCATGTTAGAGAATGTGAACTTTTGGTGTCACCTAATAGAAGTGGGGTGATTGGAATGAACTTGATGTGATACATGAATGGAATTGGAAAACTTTTTCTGTAAAGGGCAAATAATAGTTTAGCATTATTATTATTTTTTTTTTTCACAACTATGCCCTTATCCATGCTACTGTCTTTGTAGTATGAAAACAATCACAGTTAATAGGTAAATGAATATGTGAGGCTGTGATCCAGTAAAACTATTTACAAAACTAGGCAGGCAGGCTGGACTTGGCAACATAGATTAAGCCATCTTTGGCTTTACTGAGGGTATTAATTATTAAAATGAACTACCCATTTATATAGATGGTTGGTAATGAATAACAACTTATTTCTAAATCCATTGATAAGTGAAAAAAGTTAGTTTGGAGAAAAATATAGACTGAGGCTGCTAAATTTTATTTTATGTTTGTTTTCATGTTGAGTTTATTAACCACTTGTCTGCCCTTTGAAATGTTTAGATTGAATTTTTTAATCTCAACTGTGACTATACAATATATTTAGCTGGGGAGGTCTGAAAATCTATGCCAGGATCTTATACCCAGAAATTTTGGTTTGTTTAATTTGGAGAGAACTTGAATATAGGGATTTGTAAGAGCTCCTTAGCACAGTTTAATGTGCAGTCAAGATTGAGAACCATTGCTGTAGGATTCTCCTCTGACTTCTCCCCTCATACATAAACTGGTATAGGTTTTGTATGGAATTTCAAGGTGTAACAGTTAGTGGTAGATATATGGTGTAGCAGAGCATTTTAAACTAATGATTTTGGGGGGATAGCTTTTTACCTCATTAATTTTTTTCAATTAACTGAATTGATTTTTTCCCTCTTTGGAGTGCTACAGTATTTTTATTATGTTTTCTATCTAGATATAGTATGAGTTTATTTACTATAATTAAGTAAATGTTTTCTTGCCTCCTTTTAAAAAAATTTAACACGGCATGTTTTATTTATAGTTGTTGTATGGCTTTTGTATTTGATTAATAGTTCAGTATAAGTATTAACATTACATGTTATGATTGATTGAAGAATTAACAAAAACCTCTTTAAACTTAAAAAAGGATTCTGAAGGTGATACCCCTCTTCATGATGCAATAAGTAAGAAACGTGATGATATCCTGGCAGTTCTCCTGGAAGCTGGAGCAGATGTTACTATTACAAACAATAATGGGTTTAACGCATTACACCATGCTGCACTCAGAGGAAATCCCAGGTAAAGATTTCATTTACTGTTTTTTATGCTATTTAAAATGCTGGTTTACTTTCTGAAACTGATGAGGAAATAACTTGACTTCTTTTAAATTTTAAGTCATTTTAGGTTTGTGGAAATTATTTCTTCATTAAATAGATTAGTGTTTATAAGATGACATTTTGGTTGTCAAACTAGTGTAAATACTATGAGATAACTAAATATATATTAAGTATGAATATAATGTGTCAGGAATACTTGCCTTTACCTAAAGATTTAATTTATATTTATTCCATTTTGAGATTTGTATTTCTGTAGTTCTCAGGGCATCCTCTTCTTACTCCTCTAGTCCTGTGTTAGCCATTTACATGGTAATTATGTTTTTAAACTTGTGACTAAATAGCTATTAATTTACCTAATTCTTTCTTTTTAAAAAAGATACATTTTATTTATTTATGCATATAAGAGCTGGGATGTAGATCAAAGGTGTGGGGAGTGAGAGAATTCACCAGAGACAGAGTGGGGAGAACAAGTGGATACACTGAAATACACTGCTGAAGGGAGCAGTGGTAAGACTGGAGAGATCTGTGCCATGTGGGTTAGCTCCTTGGCTGGGCATTGAACTTGTGCTGAAGTGGCTGTGAATAAAGTCATAGTACTGAAATTTAACCGCTGCACCACCAGGGAGCCCTTTAATTCCCATTAGTAATTTAGTTATATAAGCTTCTAGCATAGATAGCTCTCAACCACTGTTACAGTAATAGATGTTTACTGGAAAAAGTGTTTGCTGTTTATAATTTTAGGAAAACTTTCATAAGTCACTGATTTTTATAAAGGATCTGCAGAGTCCTGCAGAAAAGGAAAATGGCTAGATTTGTCTAACCTAGAACTTTCTGTAAGCAATTTCCCATGAATTCTTTTTCTTTGGTTTCATATTGCATCTTTATATTGTTTTATTCTAATTTTGAACTTCTTTTTAGTTTCTTATTATCAGCACCAAAGGGTGACAATAGAAAACAAAAGGATTTTACTGCTCATTGGTACTTATAATAATGTGTATATAATGTAAAATGAAATGGATGATAGTATTTTAGATTATGTCTTGATTTGTTTTTTCAACTTACAAGTACTTTGATGCTTTATACTTGGGCATTGTGAAGGAGACAAAATCGTATTATGTAATTTTTGCCTTTCAAATAGAAAATGATGAGAATATCTACCACATGCGAGGCTTACTATGTGGTTTACGTACTTACTTAAAACTTGACAACTTAAAAAAAAGATTAATTTATTTATACATACAAGAGCTGGAATATAGACCAGAAATGTAGGGAGTAAGAGGATTAAACAGAGAGAGAGTGGGGAGCAGAACAAGCAGATCAACTGAAGTACACTGCTCAGAGGAGCAACAGGTGAGACGAGAGGTCTGCTGTGCCGTGTAGGTCCACCTCCCTGGCCAGAACTGGTGCTGCAGTGGCTGCTGATAGCTTCATAGGCTGAGGCTTAACTACTTGCGTCACCAAGGAGGCCCCCAAACTCAACTCTGTGAGGCAGGTGTTACTATTCTTATTTTACAGATGAAGAACATGAACTTCAAAAAGGTGAATTTACTTATTTCAGATCATGCAGCTAATTAGTGGAGCAGCTGGAACTTGAACAAGGATTATCTGACATTAGAGTCAGCTCTCAATCACTTTATATTACATTTTCTTTTCTAATGTGAGGCCTAATGGAAACACAGGGACACTGAATTTAAGAATACATACATACATCACTTCCTCTGTCTCTTTGTTTAGAGTTATCTTTGATTACTTTCATTCTCAACTTTTAATTATTTCTAAATTTCTGTTTATTTTACATCTTTCTAGTTCATTCTATTTTTATTTCTATTGTTACCGACCTAATTACGTACTCTTCACTTTTGCATAGGTTATTACAATACCTAATTGTTCTCTCTGATAAGTGTTATCTCTCATTTTTTTATACATTTTCCAAATTATCTCAAAAGTTCCATTCTCCCGATCCCAAATTTTCAGTTGCTTCCAGTTGTACACCTTGATTTGTATATCTATTATATTCTAATCATATCTAATATATTTGGAACCTGCATTTCTACCATTGTCTACTAATAAAAATTAGTAGACTTTACCCTTCAGTTAAATTACAGTATTTTCCTCCATATAATTTTCTATCTTCTTTTCTGCTTCTTGTATTTTTTTCATCATCATGTCCTTATTCCCCTCCTTTATCTTAATCATCTTTCTTCTAGAACTCCTAGATCTCATCATTGAAAATATTTTCTATTTGTATTTTTTTTTCTTTGGTGTTCTTATTTTATTGTACATATAGTTTGCATGGTACTGTACATTAGTTAAAATTGTGGGCACTTTTATATTTACCTGCATGTACCCTAAAGCATTTTGGCTTTCTTAGGGACTTAATAAATGTTAGTTTTAATTTGACGTATCATTTAGATAAGGCAGAATATTATATGGTCAGTTATAAAATAAATTCTGTAGAGAAACTATTAAGAGCTCAATAGAGCAATTATTTCAGTATGTTCAAAAAGATGTTATTGAGATTTAGGATATTAAATCATGAGGATTAAGATAAACTGAAAATTACAGTGTTTAGGAGCTGAAAAACTTAAATATTTTGAATTGTTTCATTTTATTGGGGGTAGATACAGTATACTTAACAATGCTAAAGTTTATACAAAAAAGGAAAAATAGCTACTTGTCTTTCTTCAGGTTTTGCATAGATTTTTGAGAGATCATTGATGCCAGGTGACAAAATAAACATACAAAAAACCCCACATTACTACTTTCGTTCTACAGCAGGATGGTACTTTAAAACTATGTGACTTCTTTAATATTTTTTCTGTAGAACATTTTAGGTAGTTATGGCTGTATATTGCCAGATAAGAATATGATTTTAATTGGACAATGAAAAATATTAGAAGGTACACAACTAACATGTCAGATGTAATTGCAAGTTGTATTAAGTTTTTTAAAAAATATTAAATTTCTTAATAATACTGGCTTTTTTTGTGCTTACCAGTGATGTTAAAAACAGAAGAAATAATTTTTGGAACTCACAATTTTTTAAGTTTTTGTTGTTAACACTTACTTGAGAAAACCTTATATAGTACATTATTATTTCTAGGCCCTGATGAGCTTAGTATTTTTGGATAAAATCTTAATTACACTTCATAAATGTGCTACTATTTCCCCCATTTTAATAAACATTTTACAGTATATGTAACACTGAGTCTGTATACCTTGAATTTTAACTTTTAAATTTAATTTTGTAAGCTTTGTTTGACACTGCCTACAATTATATTTTTTAAATATGTGTGGCTTAACCATTGAACTATATGTATAGTCTATTTCAATTGCAGTTGCTGGCACTTAGTGTAATTCTTAGCTATTTTTAGGTTTTTTTCTTCTACTAGAATGTATATAATTTTCTAACAAAATAATTCACATCATGGTGAATATAATTTAATGCCAGCTCAAATATTTACTTCTTTATTTTGATTAATAATATGGAAGAGTTTCCATGTATGTGTGTACATGTAGAATTTAAGTATCATTCTTTCCTCTAGTTTTGTTTTTAGTCAGCCACAGTATTTTTTTTTTTAGCAATAATAGCACAGTAGAACTAATTATTGGATGTGCTTTTTTTTTTTTTTTAAAGAGAATTCCTTTTTGCTGGTTGTCAAAAGTATGTCTAGATGTCTTGTGTTTTTTGAAGACTATACTTTGTAATTTAGATTTCAAAACAACAGACTACAAAGTTATCTTAATGTTTCTTAATTGTATGACTAACTGAAATAAAGATGAGAAAAAAGTTATTCTCTTTCAGAATCGTAGCAGAGAATTTACATTTTGCTGTCAAAACTGAATACTGAATTTTAGAATACTGAAATATTCTGAATAGAATACTGAAACTGAATTTTAGAATAATAGTTATATTTAATTACAGTATTTTTTCCTTAAGAGACTTTAATAAACAGTACTTTTTGTGTATTCTGATATTTGACATTTATAAAAATGTCTTCCCTAGGGTTTGGACATATTTTCTTTTGTATATAGATAAAATTTCAGACTTAAATGTAAGGCAGAAATCATTTCTGTTGTCAAAAATGAAAACCCAATTTATTTGAATTAGCATTAATCAGCACATTACCTTTTGTGAGGATGTTTCATTTTTACCCGCTGTTAAGTTTCTAGAACTCCCTCACAGACAAGAAGATAAATTCATATTTTCTGCAACGCTGACAAAAACAATTGATGGGTATACTGGAAGTACCAATAACAATATTATAAAGTCACTTTTATTGTGTTATTTACACATTTTCCTTTAATATAAATTGAATGTGATAAATAACAGTAAAATCTGGATTAATTTCATGGTGTGATACCCTTTTGTTATGTTTTCAGGTTAACACTGAGATAGATAACTTCACGGGCACTTACTACCTTATCTGGTCATTCCCATAAAGACACATAGCTAAGTCTTACTGAATATGTGAACATAAGTCATAATTTTCTTTCTGGGATGTTATACCTGTATTTATTAAATTCGGGAAGTAAAACTGCTTAGTATAGGTAGAATCAATAATTTGGACCAATTATCGATGTTTAACATTTTCTGCTTGATAGTAAATTTTTAGTATGTCTATATCTGTGCATCTACTTTCAAATACTATGTCTTATAATACAAAAATATACAAGACTAAGATATAATTACAAGAAAACCTGTTAATTTGAATGAAGTAATAAAATGTGTTTACATATACTTTCCTTTGTTTACATTCTTTTAAGGAGTGATCTTCACTTGAAATAGAGTAGAAGTTAGGAATTGAGGATTGAGTGAACACACACCTAGGATTTTAAACTATTAGCCATCAGTAACCCTTCATTAGTTGATGAACTATTTATTTATTAAAGCATACTAATATTTATAGTTTTATTGCAGTCAAAAAGAAAGTTAGAGGGATGCTTGGTTACTTGTATTTTCCTTTTCATTTCCTTTCCACTGAGAGAGGCTTGTTTATCTTTTTTAAATGAAGGATAAACATGGTGGAGTAACAAAAACCTTAAAATGTTATTACAAGAGATCTTCATTTTATAGCCAAGGAAATAGTTACAGAAAGGTGAAATATCTACATGAGTAAAAAGTAATTTTTACCATTAGCATTTTCTTTTCTTTTTTTTTTTTTTGAGGGTAAAAATATTTGTTTAGTGTTGGAAGAATTAGATACTATTTAAATTTCTTCACATGATTTTTGCAGTATCATCATTTCCTTTTTTACCTTACCGATCAACATTCAGGTAAATAGCAGTAAAATTAAATGGTAATCCTATGGAAGAGAATGATGCAACATTTCTAGAGTTTTATTTTATACAGTGTCATCTTTTTTCTTTAAGATAGGCAAATGTCCATATGATCCAACTGTCACATTCCCATTATGGTTCTGGTGGGTTTTAGGTAACCTTCCCAGATACTTTCTTTACAAGGAAGGTTGCTTTTTATTATGTGCATAGCCTATAATGTATTACCACTTCTTTTTTGAAGGATAAAAAATTAATACCAAGAGACCATAAATAAGTAAAATTATTTTATTTGAAATCCATAAGTCATTCACACCTTTTCATATAGTTTTTTTTAATAAACATCTGCAACCATTATAGATCTTCCAAGTAGGTAAGAGTAACAAATTATTTGAAGTACACAACAATCTGATAAGTTGAAATTAGCTGATATGTGTTTGATATTCGTTGGTTGTCCTGTAGTAATCAATGCATAGCTACAGCTGGTTGAAGGGGACCAAATCCATCCAACAGCTGATTTGGTTCCATTTTACCAGCTCTAGCAAAGCATTGCAATGCTGCTTTGGGATTAAAAATAGTTAAAATGCTTTTAGTTTGTAAAAGTATGGTTATGAGTCTTCTACAAATGAAATTCTCCTATCAGTGCTTTTCTTGTTGAGTGTAAAATTTTCTATTTTGAAGACATTTTCCTACTAAAGAAGTTTTTACTCTTTAAGCTGTTAGTACATTAAGGAAATATCAATGTACATCTTTATTTTTAACACCTTGTTTAGTTCTTACATTTAATTCTTAAATGTAGACAATATCATGTTTCAGAGCCAACAACAACACGTAAAGTAACACATAGACCTTTATGTATTTCAGAAAAATGTTTTCTATAATAAGCAGTAAATTAAGTAAGCAAATAGTTTAGAGAAGAGGATTGCTATTCACATCTTTTTGCTGATGCTACTGTTTTTTATTACTATACTTAAGGACTAGTAGCCAAGTCGCTGACAGGGGTGAAGGAATATGAGTAGCCTTAAGAGAGTGCCTCTGCCCTTCAGTTTATAAATAGGTAATGTGTATTCAGTGTCTTGCTGGACTTGTGTTGAAAGAAACTGTCATGCATGCCAAATTTTTGCTTTGTTTTTGCATAGGTATGTATGTAGTGTTTCTAATCATAGGTTAGTAGTTGAACTCTTTTAAGGGTTTGTTTCCTTGAGTTCATTTGGGTGCAGATTGCTAGCTTACTTCTCATTGTCAGCTTGTGAATGCATTGACTTGTGGTGTGTAGCTAGAATCCCTTAGTTTGAATATTAAAATCTACCTATAATACTTTAAAGCTCACTATAGAAAATCATTGTTACAATGTGATTTTACTGTTGTATTTCAATATCAGGGGAAGGATGTCTTCTGAAATATGATTGCAGAAGGTGAAAGTTTGAGAAATTATAGTTTGCCTATAAAGTCAGAGCTCTCAGTGAAATATAAAGAATAAGGCAATAGTTACCATTTTGAACTAGACTGGAAGAGGTTTACACTTAATTCAGTCAATTTGTAACAGTTCTTATGTTGAATATATTACACATTTATTGGTTGGTAAGTATCATGCTGCAGGTGAAATAAATATAACTGCAAATCTTCCCATCATTTATTCTAGTAGATGTGAAACAGGTGTTAAATTGCCTGGACTTAAGTGCTGAAGATAGCAATAAAACTGACTTCTATTTTTACTGGTTATATGGAAACTGTTTAGCAGATCCAGTTGCTCAAGTGTGTTTTTGGATGGCAGTTCACTTTCATACACTGGCCATATCGGGGCAAGGAGAGGCCATGGAAAAAAAATAGTACAACATTTGATAATGTCAGCATCTGTTATCCTTGTCAGGGAGACAGTTGAAATGTTTGAGTTACACCAGTGTCAGCAGATGCCTAGAGTTTAATATGTACTCTCTTAAAAATGAACAGCTGACCTAAGTGATAGATGTGACATTTTAGAGTGATTGAAAATACTTTTAGACGTATTAAGTTAAACTTGTAAACACCAGAATCAGTATATAATTTTACTTCTAAATGTGAACAACACATGCTGTCATTTGTTTCCCAAGGATTAGATATACTGTTAATATTGTAACAAGATTCAGATATACTGGTAATATTGTAACAATCAGATTCTTAATTGCTGAGCTGTATTAAAAACTTTTATACCTATAGAATAACAGGTATAGTTTTTCACTGTAAAACACTGTGAACATAGTAAGACCTGTGGCATAGTTTTATAGCGAACCCTCTGCTTTTGAAGCATATATTTTCAGTTTTTGGCATATAGGGCCAGTGCAGTTAAACTTAACAAATTGAATATGAAACATTGATATTCTGTTTGTGGATAATAAGAAAGAAAGGCTATGCTTCAGTGAGTTACTGCTTGAACATGGTTTTTCTTTGAAAATGTAAAATTTTAAACTTATAGCCCTTTTATAATTTCCAGTAAACATACAATATCTTTTATATGCTGTCATGTTTAATAGTCATTTTCATAATCTATCGACAAAATAATCTGACAATTAACTTTATCTAGCCTTAGTAAAGAGAAAAAAGATCAATTATCTTATACCATTTCTGTTCTACTTGTATCACAACAAAGATTAGAAATATTTTTTATGTATGTCTAAATATTCAAGCTGAAGCAATACTTTGAATAAGCAATGTTTAGAATATATGAATTTAGCATTTTTGTCTAAATCTTAGAGCTTAAAACAGGTACTGTACTGCTTCTAAATGACTGCTAAGAGTTTTGTTATTTTTATTAACATTATGTAAAATAAATTTTTTATGTGAAAACAAAAAAAATCTGATGTACTATAGTGGGTCTATCATATTTATAGAAATTGAATTATAATTGCATAGTAACTATAAAAGATTCTATCTGTATAGATTGGTTTCTTTGCAGTAGTTCTTTCACTTTATGTTTCCCCCTTTGGAGGAAGCATATTCAGGAATAATATAAGTAGTAAATTAATTTCTGTTAAATATTTAGCAGTCTGTTACCACTGTACCTGTTGATACATAGCCGTAGCTCAGAATTTTCCCATTTTTTCATGCAAAATCTTGTATTTTGATTTATTCTGTATATTAACTTAGCTTTTAAAGTGGAGACTAGTATAAGGACCTGGTAAAGTCAGTTACTTTTTTTTTTTGAGAGTGGAATTTTACTTCAAAGATAGTCTTATAACTATCAATAGATTTCAAAAAAAGAAAAACTGAAACAACAAAACTTCATAAATTGATCTAATAATAGATTATAAATTTATCAAACCATGAAGAACAGTTGTTAAATGAAGTCAGCTTTTGTTATATTTTGTTTTTTCTTCAGTTGGTATGACTAATGTAGTATTCTTAAAAACAAATTGTGGAGACAGAAAATAGATCATGTGGATCCCCTCATTCTTTTGCATTAGTAGTACTGGATTTTCTCTTTTGAAGTCTAATTTTAATCATGTGAATACTTGATTAAAAATGTAAAAGATAGTATGTTTTAAAATATAAAAGTTGTAAAAAGAGTTCCATGATAATTTCAAATCTACTAACGTTGAACTTTTTTTTTTTTTTTGAACAAAATATGAATCTTAGCCACATTAGTTTCCATCTCTAAGATAGTAGGTATGCTTTTATGGTGTTAGTGTTGCTAAAGGTCATCTCTTTGTGCTAAGTTAATTTAGCATATTAGAGTCATTCTCATAGAAAGAAGCAAAGGCTTCTTGTCACTGCAGTTTGTTTCCCTCTTGGTGGTTTATTGCCTACCAAAAATACATACTTCTTTACATTCCATAGCATTGTATGTTCATATGGGTACATAAAGAAGTATGTACTCTGAGTAGGTGTTTACTAAGTTGTTAGCTGTAAAAACATGAACTGTTTTATTTACCCATTTGTTAGTAAAACATTCAGCTTATTGATGTAGAGCAATTTGCAGACACATAAAATTTTAATAAATTACCTGAAGTAAGCATCAGTGTCATTTATAACTTCTTGTTCTTGGTGAATATGGATACTTCTAAATGTTGAACAGTTATCAATATCAATATCTGTTGAACTTTATCCTCGGCTTGATTTCTTTTTGTAAGAGATTCATAGAATTAGTGGAGTTTCACAGAGTATTTCTCAGAAATTGTTAATATCAGCTTAGTGTTTCCATATAGTCTTCAGAGTCAGTATCTTCATATTTTATAGTTTCTTCTAGATCCTACAAGTTAGATAATAATTATTTTGGTGCAGATTCCTTTTACAAGCTATATGACTTTATTAAAAAAAAAACTTCAGCAGTTAAGCAATAGCAAATATTGACTTAAAGTTGAAATAAAAAAAAACAATTTTCAGAGTGTAAGTGAACTAAATTTTTAAAGGTGATGAATTTTTATTGTCTTTTTTAAGGTGAGAGCTCAAGATCACTTGAAAAAAATTCTTTGTCATTTTTTTTGTCTTTATCAGTTACTTACATGAATTTTGTACTTTGATCTTTGTGTTTGAATACAAATGAAAATAGGTGTATAAATGCATGCTTTTGGTGAGTTTAGTTCTTTTACTCTTTTAAATGTAAAAGATAACAATTAGGACAGTCAAGTTTCACAGTCTAGAAGGTATTAGCTAATGAGTGCTTGAGTTTTTGCCTGATCATCTAGCATGAAAAGAAGATGTAGTTGGTGAGTTGTTCTTATTATTGTATTAAAAGGTTAATTTCCAAGAAAACTTTAAGGGTTTTTCAGATTTGGGAAAGGAGGATAAAAAAGGCAGGTAAAGTAGAATTTCTGCAGTTTGAGATAAAAAGCTAGTGCAGCTCGTAGAGAGCAAATCAGAAGTCATAGCAGCGGATAGCCCAGTACTACAGCAGTTTCAGCAATGCAGCATTAGAATTTCACCCTGCACATCCTGATTTATTTTTGTGGCCAACTAATAAGAACATTAAAAAGTACTTTATGGTCTGCTAAGTTTCTTGATTTACTAAACCTTGAAATAGACAGTTAATAGTTTTTAAAAGATAGCTAGAATGTAATTTCTGTAGATACAAAGCATTTAGTCTGAAACAGTAAATAATAAATCTTTAATAATGTACATGATAGTAATGAATCTGCACATTTTTGAGATCAAGTTATCTGTCTTGATTTGAACAGCATTCCTCTTTACAGTATACAATTTCTTTAACTGAAATCATGCTGTGCCCAGATAGAATTTAACAATAAAATCATATGTCAATTCAGTAATACGTAGCAATTATACAGAAGTCGTAAGCATCTTTAAAAGTACAGTTCTTGTGGTGCAGTTACCTTGTGGTGCTCTGTTACTTAGTGTCATGCAGCATTTGTAGTAGGAAGAGAGGTAAAGACCTCTAGACCACACCAGCAGCAGCCATCTCATCGTGATTGTTCCTTCACTCTGCTGATTCAGCACTTCTCTTCATGAGCTGGGAAAAAGTAAGGGGGAGGCATTAGTAAATAAAGAACTTCACCATTTAAGATAATGTGAATAAATAAAGATAACAGTGAATAAATAAAAACAAAACCTCCTCCCCCCTTCCTTCCCATTGCCTTAAACCAAATAAACTATAATAAAATTGAATCAACATTGGTCACTTGATTTGAAATGTCATATTACCAATATTATACCGCTATATGAGTACCTTGTATATGCTGTACAGAAAGTTCAGCAACCAAGGAAGGTTGCTAACAGTGACCAAGAAAATGAACTTAGCTTCTTCCGCAGATGAAACGTTTCAGAAGAGGGGAAAGAGTTGCAGGATACATAAATTTTATCATCTAAAAAAGACAAAAGCCAAACAACAAAACACACCACTCCCCCGAAGTAACTTTAAACATTCACCCTGTTTTCATCTGCCCACCAGAATACATTGGGTTCTTCTGACTTCTTGGGAAATATTCTGCATCTTTCTTGCTTTGAGGTTTTTTTGTTTTGTTTTGTTTTTAGTTTCCAGGATTAAGTGGTAGGTCTTTATTGAAGCTACCTTGTCATATCCAGAGGTCAAGTCTGCAGGCAAGGTCAGGACTTCCACATGGTCACTAAAGAGATTAGCTTATATTCTTCTCTCAGTGGCCACAGGCTAAACTGTTACAGCTTTATAGGCAGCTAAGCATTTGAAACATGCACTCCCAGGCAAACAGGCTCTCTTGTGCCTCTCTCTTCCCTGACCATATTTAGTCAACCATAGCAAAAAATAGTCTCCCAGCTGTCGATTGTCGATCCAAAAGCTGAGGAAGCCTGTATCTTGCTTTCTGCCTATTGATTGTTCATCCTGCGGTCCAAACACTGCTTTGCCATTTGTCCTTTTTTTTTTTTTTTTTTTTAAAGCATTGCCAAATAAAGAGGTCTCTCATGTTTCCACTTACATTTCCCAGATTTTCACTGAGCTTGCGCCTAGACTAGGAAAGCCTGATGCGGCTGTCGCTATACTTAGAAGCACTGCAGAGAAAAAAGGAAAGGGGAAAAAATATTACGCTGGCTAGTAGCAAGACAGCCTTTGGACAGATATGGAACAAGTAATCCCTCTGTTGCCAAAATATATTTCATAACCTGATTTTTCAGTTGGTGAAAAGTGTTACGGATGATATTTTATGTTACTTAAATACTGAAAGGATTTTATTGGATTTATCTTTAAGATTGGCTGCTATTATATATGCTTTTTAAATTTAGTGAATAAAGGGAAACAGATACAAATGATAACTAAAACCTGTGTATTGAAGGTGGAGAGAAGTAATTAAGAAAGAGTAGTGTATAAATGAAATCTTGGAAATGCTACAAACAACTGTAAATTCATTATCAAATTCAGTTTTTGTAGTGTGTAGGTAAAAAATGGTCTGGAATGCTTTTGAATATATGTTGAAGCTATGTGATATAGAAGTATTAACATGCATTTTATTAGTAAATTTTATTTAATTTTCAAATGTGACATTTTTTCACTCCCTTCTACATTAACATTCCTCTTCAGTTTTCTGAAATAGCATTGTAGGCAATTCATTTCACACTTTTCAACACACTTAGTTGTTAACTACTCTATAACTTTGCCATACTGAGTATTTCTCAAAGGAAAAATACTTTGCTTTAAATTTTAGTAGCACATTCACAATAAATTTTAATAAAAAATATAACAAACTTCAACAAACTTGTAGAAGATGACTTTACAAATCTAAAAATGCACAAAATCAAATGTACCTTGTTCTTAATTCAAATTCTTAAGCTTTGATTCATTTGAGAAATGAGGAAACCATTAGTTTTTGAAGCTCATTCTCTTACAAGGGAAGTTGTCCTTGACATTCTTTTTGTCATTAACATTTAATACCATACCAGTTTAATTATTTTGGATTGCTATTTTGAAACAGTGACCTAAATAATGCTTCTGTAGATATTTGGCAATTTTAAAGAGCCAGCTTTCTTAGATATTGAAATAATTTTATACATATTGTGAGAAGATGATTCAGAGTGTAAAATTTTCAAGTTTCTAAATTACTCCATTTTTGCTAGCCATTGCAGCAGGGAAAGTTTTTTTTTTCTTCAGCAAGCACTTACATAATAAGTGCCACACATTCTTCTAAGCCTTTTTAAATTTTCACAACAACCCTATGAAATAGAATTTGTGATTATTTCCTAACATTTGATAGATGAAGAAATTGAAGTATACAAGTTAAGTAACCTGCTCAAGTCACTAGCCATTCAACTTAATAGTGTCAGAATTTAAATCCCAACAGTTTGTTTTCAGATTCCCAGCTCTTTATTTGTTTTTACTGTGATTTGTGAAAGTTATAATACACAAAGTTATAATATCCTTGCCTCAGTATAAAAAGAAAGATGATTGTTAATTTGATTGTTTCATCATTCCTTTTATACAACAAAAACTTAAGCTCCTTATAGTGAGCTCTAGGAGAGGGGTTGGGGGTTTGTAAAGATAAGGAAAAAATGCCTTTCTGACTTAATAATAACAGAAGAACAGACTGCTTTTTTTTCTCAAATAATATAATAGTTTATTTTTACATCATTTTGTGCATTTTACCATCTGAACAGACTGCTATTTAAAGGTAATTTTAGTTCTTTTAAGAATGGTCAGGAACTAACCTGTACAGCTCTTCTATATTGATTTTGCATATCTTTCTATAGTCTCCAGATAGTGGTGTGCAGTGCGAAAAAGTTTGTTCAAACTGTTACATACTAATCTGCCTGTCCAGAAAAACTTCTGTTTGGTATAATTTTTATATTAAGTCTATGGATTCTAAACTAAATTGAAGGAGTGTTTATTAACTTAGTATTTATTGAGCATCTAATATATGCTATTGTGTTATTCCAATGTCTTTTTACATTGGAATAAATACTAATATATAAGGCATCCACAGTTGAACTACTAAACTGTTTGAAAAATGTTGCCTATTTTTGAAAAAAGATTGCAAAGCCTGGCAGGCCCTAAAAATGGATGCAGGGCCATCTGACTATTACATACCAATGTAGACAGCTGCTTGTTCCCTTTACTGCTTAGAACTCATTTGTTCATTATTCAGCAAACGTTTGCATACTTCCATGTGCCAGGGATTATGCTAGTAGGCACCAATCTTAGTTGTTCCGGAACTTAATGCCTTTTTGGCACTGTTTACAAATGCCTACCTAACTGGTAGTAAGGTCTTATCTTTAAACCATCTGGAAAACAATCAAATTGAGAAATAAAAAAGTATTTGAGCATGAGGTATCTTGTATGCTATGCACCACAGGTGATAGTTTATTTGCTTAACAAAATTACTGGTTGATTGAACTAGTAACACCCTTATCCCAGTGACTTTATGGGCTTCAGTACTCGCAGGCTAATAGCAGTCTCTTAATTAAATAAGGTGCTGCAGGAAACAGCCTGCAACTGTCCGTTAAGGATAGTACTGTGGGTTCTTGAGATGTCTGCTAATGGAAAGAAAGAAGACAAACCACTGAGAGCTGGGGGCAGAGGGTGGGGAACGGAGGTGGTGGTGGAAGAATCAGGAGTAGAGGCTGTTCTGTTTAAGTTTTCCTTAGCTCACATTGCAGGTTAAACCCAAAGATTGGCTCTTTTCTTGAGTCTTGCATTTGTATTTATTTAGTTTTTGTAGGAGTTAGGTTAAGAATTAATAGTAATTAAGATGAAAGGGTTCTATATTTGTCATCCAAAATTTCCTATATAGAAAAGAATTACAAATAATTTATGTAGATAACCTACCTTTAAAGAAGTGAAGCATATTTTTCCACTCACATGGTTATGCATAGTAACTTCCTTTTGAAGAGTATAAAGTATAATATGAAAAACTAAGCCTATATGCATTTTTCTATTTCTTTTATCTTTATACCCTTACTGGTTTATAATTTTGTAAGCTTTTCTGTTTTTCTGCCTTCTTTAGGTATGAATATATTGTGTTTTATATATTTGTACATATTACATATAGCATGTATAATCAACGGGTTCCATGCCAACTGCAATAATTTTTACAGAAGCCATTATTTTAGGTCTCGGTCTAAAAAAAAATGGGTAAATTTAAAGGAAATTTTTCCTCCCAATTGATGGGTTTTTCTCTTAAAATCTTTCCATTAAGAAAAGGAACTGATGTAAGAAAAGTTGCTTCTTTGTTGAAAGTGGCTAGCTTTTAATTTAAGAAACAGCATTTCTTGATTATTCTGCTCATCTATGTTTTAATCCTTGTTGGTCTTTAGGATAACTTTTATGTCAAAATAGTTTGTAAATTGATTCTTAAATATTAAATAATAATTACCTTTCTGTGTATTTGGATGTCAACTGAATTTAGTGCTTAAAATGACATAAAAATTTCCCCCAATTTTATTTTTTTTCCTAATTGAGTTTATACGACCCATCACCAAGGCACCTATAGTTTTCCACCATTGTCTGTTGTCTGCCATCCCTCTGGTCCTCCTCCTTTAGATTCCTCAATTCTACAGTCAGATTTCTAGCCTTTTTTTTTTTTAACTGTTTTGCTTTTATCTGCTCCTTTCTTTTGTTTTTCTATATACACATATAAGTGTCATCTTTCTCCTTCTAACTTATTTTACATAAGGGCTGGACCATCTGCATTCCCACTATGCCCGTGCCAACATTTTTTTTGTTTCTGGGTTTTGTTTTATTCTTTTTTTTTCACTGTGGGCCATTCTAACAGGAAAGCAGTGGTATTGGTATCTTATTGTAGTTTTAATTTGTACTTACCTCACAACTCACAATAAGTGATGGTGAACTTTTTTTTTTTTTTAAGATTTTATTTATTCATACAGAACTGGGGTACAGGTCAGTGATGCGGAGGGTGAGAGGATTCACCAGAGACAGAGCGGGAAGCAGAACAGGCAGATCGATGAAGTACACTGCTGAGGGGAGCAGCGGGCAGGTCAGGAGAGGTCTGCCACGCCATGTGGTCACCTCCGGGGCAGGCGGGGATCGAACTCATGTGGAAGTGGCTTTAGTTTCTCAGTGCGGTGCTTTAACCCGCTGCGCCACCAGGGAGGGCCGATGGTGAACTTTTTATGTGTGTCTGTTTATCATCTGTATGTCTTCTTTTGAGAACTGCCTATTTACTTGTCTGCCTTTTTTTTTGATTGGGTTTTTTGTTTGTTTTTGTTTTTTTCATTTTGTTGAGTTATATGGGTTCTTTGTAGATCTTTGATATCAACCCCTGTTACCTGTATGGTGTATGGATATTTTCTCCCATTGAGTAGCTATTTTTTGAGTAAGTATGGGTTTTTTGAGTAAGTAAGTATGATTTCTTTTGCTGTAGGGAAGCTTTTTAGCGTGACAGAGTCCTAGTTGTTTGTTTTGCTGTTGGAGATGTATATGTGAAGACATCATTGGACCTGAATTCATAAAGTGTTTTCTCCTTATGGATTTTATAGTGTCAGGTCTTTCATACAAGCCTTTAATCCATTTTGAGTTAATTTTTATGTTTGGTGTGGGAAAGTGATGTAATTTCATTCTTTTGCATGTGACTTTCACAGCACCATTTATTTTTCCTTTCTCCTTATGACTCTTCCCATAATTAACTCTATATAAATTTATTTCTGGGCTTTCAGTTCTTTCTATTGGTCTGTGAGTCAGTTTTTGATAAATAACATACTGTTTTTGATTATTACAGATTTGTAGTATAGTTTGAAGTCTGAAAGAGTGATTGCACCCCTCTTCCTTTTTATTTATTTATTTTTGATCAGGATTACTTTAGGACCTTTTGTGGTTCTATATGATCTTCAGTAATGTTTGTTCTAAATCTTTGAAGAATGCCATTGAAGTTAATGATAGTAATCGTGTTGAGTCTGTTTATTGCTTTAGGTAAGATGGCCATATTAACAAAGTTAATCCTTTCAATTCATGAGCAGACAATATCTTCCATTTCTTTTTTCATCTTCCATTTCTCATAACAATGTATTATAGTTTCATTGTACAGATTCTTTATCTCCTTTGTTAAGTTTGCTCCTGAGTGTATCATTCTTATTGCTGTGATTGTAAATGGGATTGTTTTCTTTCTCTTCTAGATTGTTGTTTGCATATAGGACCATAACTGATTTTTGCAATCTGACACTTTGCATACTGATTTATTATTTCAGTTAGTTTTCAGTGGAGTCCAAGGTTTTCTGTTTATCATATCATCTGAAGATGGTAGTAGTTTTTCTTTTTTCCCAGTTTGAATTCCTTTTATTTCTTTTGCTAGGACTTCTAACACTATGTTGAGTGGTACTAGTGAACTAATGAAAGTAGAAATAATGAAAGTTATGTACCAGATCTTATTATTTTGTGTGTGTGTGTGAGCCTAGATAAGAGATTTGTCTGTTTTGTTTATTAAGTATTGCCATATAGGTTTAGTACTGCTTTTGCTGTTTCTTATAGGTTCTGGTAGATTGTGTCCCTATTTCATTTGCATATAGGTATTTTTAAAATTTCTTCTTCTTAAATGATTTCCTCATTTAACCAGTAGTGATCCAGTAATTGCTTTCAATGTCCACATATTAGAGGTTTTTTTTTTTTTTGCTTCTTTTTGTCATTGAATTCTAGTTAGATACTATTATGATAAAAGAAGTTACTTGGTATGATTTCAGTCTTCATGAATTTATTGATACCTGCTTTTTGACCCAGTATATGGTCTGTCCTGGAGAAGAGCCTATGTGCCCTTGAGAAGAATTTAGCGTTTTTGGAGTACAGTGCCTTAACAGTGTCTTTTTAAGCCCAGGTGGTCTAGTTACTTTTAACTTTTGTATTGAGATAACTTTGGTTTACAGTGTTGTTTGTGTTTTAGAAGTATAGCATACCCCCTTTAGGTGTGGTTACTATACTGTACTAATCAACTCAAACTCCATAGTTTTAACTACCAGAGTTCATTATAACTCTACACTTACTAATTCTTTTTTAAGAGGCTATTATATCCTTATACTTTTTTTTTTGTCTCATTGACATGTCCATTGGTAAAAGTGGGCTGTTGCACTGTTACTATTGTTTTACTGCCAATGTCTGTTTTCAAATTTGATAATAATTACCTTAGTTATTTTGATGGTCCTTCATTTGGTGAATAAATTTTGATGAAAGTAATGAGTTGATGTATTGTTCCCTTACTGTATCGTGTGTCCATCCCTCTCTTGTTACCTTTTTTAGCTAAAATCTATTTGATCTGATGTAAGTATGGCTGTCCTTGCCTTTCTTTGGGTTCCGTTTGCTTGTACAATTCTTTTGTAGTTCTTTAATTTGAGCTTTTGTTTATTTTTATAATTCAGGTTTGTTTCCTGGGAAAGAAGAAATTTGGGTTTTGTTTTCCAATTCAGCTAGCCATTTTGTGCCTTTTGATTAGTGAGTCAATTCCATTTATATTTATGGTATAAATATAAATGATTTATGAGGCCCTCCTACTGCCATTTTTTGTTTAGTTTTTTAGGTTACCTTTTTCTTTTTTTTCCTGGGTATTTTTGTCATTGATTTAGAATTGAGAGCTCCTTTTAATATTTCTTGTAAGGGAGATCTAGTTTTGGAAAACTCGTTCAGATTCTGTTCTTTTATTCTCCCTCATATCTGAAGGAGAGTCTTGCAGAATACAGTATGCTTGTCTGACAGTTTTAAGTATTTTGAGTATATGATTCCATTTTTTCCTTGCCCTTAGTGTTTCTTTAAGAAGTTAGATTAAATGTGATGGGACATTCAGCTTCTTTTTCCGAGCCTTTCTTGAACTCATGAAAGTTTCACAATTATGTGTCTTGGTGTAGGTCTCATTACATTTAGGTGATGTTATTTTCACTTCATATAATTGTATATTTACTTCCTTCTCCAGGTTTGGGGAGTTTGCCTCTATTATTTCTTTGACTTTGCTCTGTGTTTCCTTTTCTCCCTCTCACTAGTGGGATGTACATTATTCTTGTAGTCCCTGTCCTCATGAAATTCAATCATTCTTGAGGTGTTTGTTTTTTTTTTTTAATTCATATTTCTTTCTTCTTCCATCTGGATCCTTTGTGTATTATCATCTGAGGGGTCACTGATTTCATCTTCCATTTGGTCTGTTACTTCTATAACTTTCTTTATAGTCTCTGTTGATCTTTTTACATCCTGTGTCTCCATTATTTTCATAAGTATCATTTTCTATCTTCTGTTAATTTTTATTTCTCAGGATATTCAGTTGTTTTTCTGACCTTTTGCTTTTGATCAGCTTTTCTGTGTTTTCTTCCATTTCTTTGAATTTCTTCATTAAGACAATTTTGAACTTTTGGTTTTGATAGGAAGAAAACATCTTGCACATCTTTATGGCTGGGTTTCAGATACTTATACCTTTTCTGGGGATTAATTTATTTGAGGACTAATGGTGCCATTTGTTGTAATTTTCCATATTCCCACTTTACATTGCTGTCTGCCAGAATGGTGTAGAACTTCCACTTTTCCAGCAGATGGCACTGTATGTTGAGGAAACTGATCTATAGCTGTTGGGTTGGGATGGGGGATGGACCTGAAGAAGTTTAATAATTGGTGAAAGCAGTTTGTAAGGGTGACTTGTGTTTGCTGTGCTGCTAAAAGCCCTCTTTTCTGCTTTTCCAGATTTGTATCTCTGTAGTCTCTAGGGTTGGTTTGTTAGCCTTTATTGGGCCAGTTTGAATCCAGAGGGGTGGGAGAGGTGAGCTGTATCCTGCACCCCCTGCCTTTACTGGGGCCCTTGCCCAGTTGGGACACCCAGACTCCTCTGCACTAATCTACCTCCATATTAATCAGCTCTCTCCTCCAAACATAGGGACACAGCTCTTAGATGAGCACTGCAGACTCCATCCCTTTGTTTGGAGTTGAATTTCCTCAGGGTTTATTCAGTTGTGGTCAGCATTTGTCTCCAGTTTCTAATAGGTACTTTAGTGTTGTACCAGGTATGGCACCCTTTTGGTTCAGTGCCCCGTGGGGTATTTTCAGATTGTCCATCCAGCAGCAAAGCAGAGAGTGTCTTCTGAAACCTGCTTCCATTTCCACCATTACATTTTTAACTCAGAAATTCACGATAAGCTGTCACTACATAAATCTGTTTTTCCTGTTTTGTTTTACCTATTTTTAATCCCTCTTTCATTAATATTTACTATTTACATAGAACCTAAGAAATCCTATAGTCAGTTTTGTATATTCCTTGTTAATGTTATGTTTCTACCTCTAGTTTTTTTGTTTTCTAAGAAATGTTCTGTCTTTATTGCATTTCTATTCTGCTTTTATTCTTTCCCCCCAAATAGTGGTAGTTTGTCTCACTTTGGAGTTACAGAAAAGTTGAATTTCTATTTGTTTCTAAGGCTATAATTTTATTTAAATAGGAATATTTTCCTTTGATATTAAAAGTCTATTTTGAATAGTTTTAGAAAAAGTAAGTATCAATTATGTAAATATCAAATAATGTTAATTCAAATTTCAGTGCAATGCGTGTTTTACTGTCTAAATTACCAAGACCATGGATTGTGGATGAGAAAAAAGATGATGGTTATACTGCTTTACATCTGGCTGCCCTTAATAATCATGTAGAAGTGGCTGAACTATTGGTACACCAGGTAGGAAAAACATTTTAATAACTTTTAACAAATTTGGATAATTGCCACTCATTCACTTATTACATTATCAGCTACTATTAATAGATTACAGTAAAACCAACATTGGTGCAGATTCAGTTGTGGTACATAGCTTAGTCTTCTGCTTAATTTTTTTTATAACAGTTTATTTTTACATCATTTTATACATTTTTTTTCCATTGTAATCTCCATGGGTTTCCCATCACCATGTCACATTTTTTTTTCTTTTTTTAGAGATTTATTTATCTATGCCTACAGAGCTGGGGTATAGACCAGAGGTGCAGGAGTGGTGAGAGGATACACCAGAGACAGAGTGGGGAGCAGAACAGGCAGATGGACGAAGTACACTGCTGAGGGGAACAGCAGGAGGGTCAGGAGAGGTCTGCCGCGCCATGTGGTCACCTCCACGGCTGGGGATGGAACTCATGCTGAAGTGGCTTTAGCTTCTCAGTGCTGTGCTTTAACCTGCTGTGCCACCAGGGAGGGCCCTGCCTAATTAAAAAAAAAAATTATTTATTTATGCACACAGAACTGGGGAACAGGCCAGAGGTGCTGGAGTGGTGAGAGGATCCACTAGAGACAGAATGGGGAGCAGAACAGGCAGACTGATGAAGTACACTGCTGAGGGGAGCAGTGGGTGAGACAGGAGAGGTCTGCTGTGCCATGTGGGTCACCTCCCTGGCAGGGGATTGTGCTGAACGTGTGCTGAAGCGGCTTCTGCCAGTTCTGTAGTGCTGTGCTTTAACTTGTGTCATCAGGGAGCATCCTGCCTAATATATTTTCCAAAGATTTATTTATTTATGCATACAAATGCAGAAGTGCAGGGGTTGAGAGGGTTCATCAGAGACAGAGTAGGGAGCAGAACAGGCAGATGGACTGAAATACATTGCTGAGAGGAGCAGTGGGTGAGAGAGGAGAGGAGTGCTGCAACATGTGGGTCTCCTCCTTAGTCAGGGCTTGACCTCATGCTGCAGTGGCTGCAGATAGCTTCATAGCACTGCACTTTAACCCCTTGTGCCACTAGGGAGGCTTCACATAAGTTTTTAAATGGAGGGAGGGGTATCTGTGTGTGTGTATGTCTTTCCCATTCTCCAGTCTACCCTCTGTACTGTTTTCCTGAGTTGATCCAATGATATGGAAATAGGGTTTCCTAGAACTCCTGACATTGTTGTGGAAGTATCAGTTAATCCAGGATTAAGAGTCATCATGTTTATATTTAAACCGATAGGCCAAATGCCATCAGGTACAGCCAGAATCTAGTGATTCAGCTCGTGACTACTGCTAGACCCTGGGTCCATGGCTGGATCAGCACAGGCATGTCTTAGTCATTTTATTCATCTCAGAGAGAAGATGACTGTATATTTTTATGTAAGATTAGATTTTATTTTTTAAAGATTTATTTATTTATGCATACAGAACTAGGGTACAGTCCAGAGGTGCGGGGGTGGTAAGAGGATTCACTAGAGATAGAGTGGGGAGTACAACAGGCAGTTTAACAAAGTACACTACTGAGGGGATCCTTGGGAGAGACAGGAGAGGTCTACTGCACTATTTGGGTTACCTCTGGAGCCAGGGATTGAACTCGCACTAAAGTGGCTATGGCCAGCTTCCAGTGTTGTTTTTTAACCTGCTGCACCACTGGGGAGGGCCAAGTTTGGATGTTTTGATGAAACTACTTAACTGTAGTATATGATATTACAGTGTTTATTGCAAAATTTGAAATATCTTGCTCAAACGTGTCACCAGAAAATTACCTCTGATTCTTGACTTGTAATCTAGTTAAAAAGATGACACAGCGAAAAACTTGTAGTAAATAGTACAAATCTGAATTATATACATTATGTATTATCAATAGATCATAAGATCAACACTTCCTAAACTATGGAAATTTAAAGAGTTCAAATTTTAAGCTTTTATTAAAATTACTGCTCTTAGAAGTATTGTTGTTTGTAATAATTTTTTTCATCCAAAGTCCAAGTAACTGACTTTAGTCATTTTCATATTATTGTTGCTTTATCCTAAGTCTTAAAATCAGAGTTCTCCAACTTTGTTGTTCTTTCTGAAAATTACTTTTTCTATATCTTTTGAATTTCTGTATGAATTTTAAAATTATTAGTTTCTATGAGTTTTCTTTTGTACATACTAGATTTATTTTTAAGTAGGTTATGTTGATGGTGTTGTAAATTATATTGTTTTTAAATTGAAAATTTCTTATATATATTAAGAGAAAAAAGTAGTAGTGTCCAGTGTTTTTTCTTTCTCATGAAGAGTTAGTTTTTTGTGTTCTTTACTACTGACAAATTTTAACTATGAAACTTCATTCTTTTTCTTCAGGGTAATGCAAACCTGGATATCCAGAATGTGAACCAACAAACTGCCTTACACCTTGCTGTTGAAAGGCAGCATACCCAGATTGTGAGGGTATGGTATTTACTAATATGAGTGTTTGCTTATAATATGCTTTAAGCTGGCAGGTTTCTTCAGCATCTCAGAATTTAAATGATATACTGTTTGATTTCTGAAGAGTCATATACTAAGATATAAAAATCAGCTTCTAGACTAATATTTTCTATCAGGAGTTCTAATATTTATTTTAAGAGTTTGTATTTAAGATGAGAAAATCTTAACAGTGATATTCAGTTCTATTTTGTTGCCAAATTTGTGAATACACACAGTATATCAGATAATTTCAGAATAATGTATTAGTTTGTAAAAAGTACTTTCCTTCTTATTTGTATATTTGAGAGCAGACTATAATAATTGTACATTTGCTGCATTGATTCCAGGCAATGAAATATATAGTTTTTCTGATCTGGAGATTGCAGACCAGATTTCTGGATTTTGTAGAATTATTTTACAGTTATTTTGTAGAAAGCCAGTGATTTTATGAGTCAGCAGCATTAGCATCACTTGGTGCTTGGTAGAGAAGTGAATTTTGGGCCTCACCTCATACTAAGTGAAAACCTCTGAGTGGGAACTCGCAATCTGTGGTTTGACTAGCCCTCTGGGTAATCCTGCTGTGTATTCAAATTTGAGAAATACTGATTTAGAATGACATTTTATGTGTAACCTTTTTGGAACAAAGGGGATAATTTGCCAAGACAAAGTGTGATCATTTGTTTGAGATTGGTTTTTGTATGGTATTTACCTAAAATTGGTAGCCTCTGTAGAAAGAATTAGGGAAGTTATTACAGCACTGTAAACAAAGTCTTGTGTGAATATACATCTACTGCTTAAATCACCTACTGACATGTTATCAGGCAGGCATTTCATGTAAGAGGTTGTTTTCTGACTAACACTTTACATTTATATGAAACTCTTGCAAAACATTTTTCATTTATCCCTGATATTTGGAATTTCCTCATGGCGAGATATTTGGAAAAAATTAACCAAAGAAAAGAAAACAAATAATAATGGTTGCTTGTTTGTTTTAATAGTGGAAGACTGTTGAACATTGCGATTTGGTCATATTGAAATTATCCAGATAGCCCACATATCTGAAATATAAAGGAGGAGAGTGTCCTAACTTGCCTTAGTTAACTTGATCTTAGAGTGGTGAATTTTCATTTCTTTCTGTTTTCTCTAATGCATTGTATTTAAATAACCAGCACTCATGGTCAAGTTATAAGGAACCATAGGGATATAGAAAAGTGGAAAGCAAATACATAAAAATAATTAATCTTAGTGGCAGCCCCTTCAGGTAGTCTAGGACACTTAATTGTTACTCTAGGTGATACTGTAATTTCTTGTGGGCATGGATACTTTTGCAAAATAAGATGTCTTTCTTTTGTAGCTTTTGGTCCGAGCAGGTGCCAAATTAGATATTCAGGATAAGGATGGGGATACTCCTTTGCATGAAGCTCTGAGACATCATACTTTATCTCAGCTACGGCAGCTCCAAGATATGCAAGATGTGGGGAAGGTGGATGCTGCCTGGGAGCCATCCAAAAACACAGTAAGTAAAGATAAAGCTTTAGTTCAGAATTGGCAGAAGCATCTTTTAATGTACAATCTTACATTTACAGTTAATTTAATCTGCATTTGATGAAAAATTTTTTTTCTCACCATGAGTTATTTGGTCTCTCCTTTATTTACTTTAGCCATTCATATATATGTGTGGTAGTATTTTGTGTCTGCTAAAACCTTTGTTGTTTATATTGTTGAGATGTTGAGCTTTGAGAGTTCTTTATGTAATTGTCATCCAAGTTCTTTATCAGATGTGTTGTATGCACACATTTTCCCCAGTCTGTAGCTTGTTTTTCATTCTTTTTAAAAATTTTTTTAACATCATCCTTCACTTTGTGCATTTTTTCATCTTAGTTGCAATCCCATGGGCTTCCTACCACCAATTCACCCATGTGCCATCACCACAGTCCAGTGCACTCTTCTCACCCCAGTTCCGATCCCATTTCCCCTCCCACCCCCATAAAATGTCTCTGGGTTATAGTTGTTCATGTTTTTACTCTACTACCTTTGTTTGTCTTTCTCTTTCTCTCTCTCTCTTTTTTTTTTTTTAAACCCCCTGATCCCTGATGCTCCTGCTATGAGTGAAACCATCTGGTATTTTTCTTTTTCTTTCTGGCTAATTTCACTAATCATGATCCCTTCCAGCTCCATCCATGTTGCTGCAAAAGGCATGAGTTTATCTTTTTTGATTGCTGATTAATATTCCCATTGTGTATATGTACCACATCTTTTTAATCCAGTCATCTACTTTTGGGCATTTGGGCTGCTTCCATGTTTTTCCAATTGTAAATAAAGCAGCAGTAAACATGGGGGTGCCGGTATCTTTTTCAATCAGTGTTTTTGTGTCTTTTGGGTAGATACCTAGGAGTGGGATTGCTGGGTCGTAGGGAAGCTCCATGTTTAGCAGTTTGAGGAACCTCTAAACAGTTTTCCATAGTGATCGTACTAGTTTGCATTCCCACCAGCAGTGCAGGAGAGTTCCTTTTTCTCCACATCCTTGCCAACATTTGTTGTTGCTAGTTGTTTGAAGATGTGCCATTCTCACTGGGGTGAGGTGGTATCTCCTTGTGGTTTTAATTAGCATCTCCCGTATTACAAGTGATGTTGAACATTTTTTCATATGCCTGCTGGCCATCTGCATCTATTCTTTGGAGAAGTGTCTTTTTAGCTCTTCTGCCCATTTTTTGATGGGGTTGTTCACTTTATTTTTGTTGAGTTTAATCAGATCTCTGTGTACCTTTGTGACCAGTCCTTTGTCATTAGTACTGTTTGCAATATTTTCTCCCAATCAGTGGGGTGTGCACCGTAGTGTTTTGTGTTGTGTCTCTTTTGCTGTACAGAAGCTCTTTGACTTGATGTAGTCCCAGCTATATATTCTTTCCTTCACTATCATTGCGTTGGGTGATGTATCTTTAAAGATATTATTAAGGTGATATCATGCAGAGTTTCACCTACTTTGTTTTTCATTCTCTTAATAATTTTTGGAAAAGCAGTTCTTAATTTTGATGAAGTCTAACTTATCAATATTATATATTTCTTATCAATACTTTCTTTCATTGTACTTTTAGTGTTCTGTTTGAGAAATTTTTGCCAAAGTCAAAGTCATTAAAGTTTTCTCCTATTTTGTATTAGAAGGTTATAAAGTTCTAGCTATTATATTTAGGTATATAATTCCTTGATTTTTATTTATAGTATGAGATACAAAGTACATTTTTTTTCTCATGGATATCCAGTTGTCCTAGCACTACTTGATGAAAGACTCTTTCTAATGACTTGCTTTTTCTAATGAATTACCTTTATCTGTAATCAATTAGGTATACATGTAAAGTCTTTCTTAAGATGGTATACGGTCTATTGATTTGTGTCTTTGCTTTTGTGATGCCAATCCCGCTGTCTTTAATTACTGTAGTTTTAAAATAAATGTTGAAATCAGGTAACTTTCTTCACCTTCTTTTTTCAAAGGTGTTTGACTATTCTGAGTCCTTCAAATTTCTTTATAAATTTTGAATCACTTTTAAGAATGTGAAGGGGTTTTGAGTCCAAAATGTTTGACAATTGCTGCCTTTCTGTATGACCATGGTTAATTCTTTAATTCTTTTATTCTTCACTTTTCTCTTTTAAAAAGAGCAGGGAGGAGAAAGTACCTCCATAACATTGTTATAAAGATTAAATGAGTTAATTCATGGAAAGTGTTTAAAGTAGTACTTGGTCCACTATAGATGCTCCATAATGTTAGAAATTAATGCCTTTTCACATGTTTGAATCAGTTACTCAGTCAATATTTATCATAACTTGATTTGTTTAATTCTTTGTTTCTTGACTTAATTTATAGGTATTGGTCCTTCCCTTTACATTTTCCCTCCCCTTTATAGTTTTTCAAATTGTCCTCCTCTTTCTGTTTTTTCCAGGGCCAAATAGAGTAGGAAAAAGTAGTATTTTCTGAGTATCTGTCAAGTCTTGTTCTTGAATCTTACTGATACTGACTTGAGGTCTGATTTTGGTCCTGTGTCATTCTTGAAGTGTCACATAGTTGGATAGATATTTGGCTAAATTGAGAACTCTTTATTCTACCTCTAAAACTGGAGAGTAGTTTGATTCTCCAACTATATGTCTAAGAACAATGGTGGTTGGAGGAAGGAAGAACAAACATTAAAGTCTACAACTCATAAGAGTCTACAACATGCAGACTATAAGTACTTCTTACATATGTATTATTATATATACTGCACACACAGTGGTAAGAATTGAAAATAGATTCTTAAAGGAAAACAATGACTTTTTATTTGATTGCAGTTAATAATGGGACTTGGTACTCAAGGGGCAGAGAAGAAGAGTGCAGCATCCATTGCCTGTTTCTTAGCTGCCAATGGTGCTGATCTTAGCATTCGAAATAAGAAAGGCCAATCACCTCTTGATCTGTGTCCTGATCCAAGTCTCTGCAAAGCACTGGCAAAGTGTCATAAAGAAAAAGTCAGGTTTGTATTATTTATTATCATAAAACTCAATATTCTGTATGTGAAAGTATCATGTGGTTTCATAATGGGAGTCTTGATTACTTGAAATTTTCTTTGACTTTTCCTTTGTCCTTGTATTGACTTTTCCTTCCTTAAATATTTCCTAAAGATAACATGTCTCTTATTCTGTTATATTTCTACCTTATTAAAATATATAATTTTTGCTTTATAATCCCAAGAAACTTTTCTAAATTTCTATAATACTGTTAGAGGGATTTATATAGAAAGAAAGATCTTTCTGGTAAAATTGATGTGACTAATGTTACCTGTATTCAAAATTTTAATAAACTTTTCCAAAACAGTTTATATGCTCACTAGTAGGTTTTATATCACACAAACTCTTAATAATTCTAGTACCCTGGAAGTGACTAAGAGGAACTCAGTAAGTGCTAATGAAGGACAGTGGAATAAATCAGTTCCTTAGGGTTTTCTTTAGAAATGATCATTTTATCTTTTCTAAACTATGTCAGTGATTTTAATTATTTATGAATTACTGAACTTCTTATTATGAGGTATTTTAGACATGCATTTATTCATACAATGGTACTGTGTAATTATCATTGCCCTTTATAACTGACTCTTATCATTGAACATGTCAGTATTGTGCTCTCTTGCCTCTCACAATTTATGTATATGATGAAATGACATCTGTTTGGGTTCATGCAGAGAGCTATGTCACAGGGAATTTAATGATATGAAGCATATATATTTCTTAAGGAGCACTTACATTACAAAAAGGAAGAATGCCTCAAAACATATTTATACAGGCACTATAGTTACTACAGTGATAACATTAATTCTGGAGTACAAGTAAAACCACTGTGTGTGTTTGCACATGCAAGCATATTCATGAATCCTAAAGATTGTGGTAGAACAGTATCCTTTTTCTGTTATTATAGATTTGATCATATATGTACATCTGTGATTTTTATCTATGCCTCTGTGTCTGCCTGTGATGTCTGTTTCTGTCTGTCTCTCTCTTTCTGTCTGCCTACCTACCTACCTAATCCATATAATCTATGCATTCTCTCCTTAAAGAAATGTCAAAGCATACTTTCTAAACTGACCTATCAGTGTGGACTCTGATGATGCTCATTTTGACTATAGTTAAGATAACTAACATGGGTTCTAGTCAAGATTTTTCTGTCATTCCTCTAACTTTCAATGCTGGTTTTATATCGTGAAATCAGGTTCTGAGGGAAAGAAAATGTGTTTATGTGAAATTTTTTAGTAAGTTTTTTTTTTCTCTCTCTCATTTCTTTGGAGAGTCATCCTTTTCCATTGGGTGAGGATTTGTTCAATTTGAATGTTGAATAGTAACAGAAATATGTAAAGATACAGAGATGTATATAAGAAGAAAAATATTCTATGTTTTATATAGAGATGATAAAATTTTATTTTTTAACCTAACCAAGGCTGTTTTTATGTTTACTGATAATGCTCTAGGTGTTTTTAAAAACAATTTTGTCATGAATTTGTACTAGAAATATTTTGATAGCTTAATTAGAAATATTTTCTTTTTATTAGTGGTCACGTGGGTTCTCGAAGTCCCTCTATGATTAGCAATGATTCTGAAACTTTAGAAGAGTGTATGGTGTGCTCAGATATGAAGAGAGATACTCTTTTTGGTCCATGTGGGCATATTGCTACCTGTTCTTTATGTTCTCCACGAGTCAAGAAATGCCTCATCTGTAAAGAACAGGTTCAATCCAGGACAAAGGTAATACATTTTTAATAAACCATTTTACAAAGTTTTTTTGAGGCTATTGTTAATGATAAATCAAAAAATATGATGTCGTATGTTTAATTTTTTTCCTAACAATGACTTAAAGTAGGAAAGTAATTACACAATTATCAAGAGACCAATGGTGAATTGTTGTTTAAATGTAAACTATAGTAGTTTAAAAAAAGTAACCTACTGTTTATTTTCAAACCCTTTATAATATAAATTCGTTTTTTACTTTGTGTTATAGTTAATTATACATTGCACCCTTTTTTGAGTTGCATAGGTGGTTTTCTATTGAATTCATCTTTGTGAAACATCTGTTAATTTTCTTCAGTAGAATGTCACACATTCTTTATTTGATTGTTTGTCATGGTGTTGTTTAATTTGTTTCTTTATCCTCTCTATGTGTTTTCCTGTAAACTGATAGTTAGATCTTATGACTTGATTAGGATCAGCTTAAATATTTCTGGCAGGAAAACTTCACAGATGATACAGTTTATTTTCTGTTATGTCCCACCAGTAGTCAGATAAAGTCTACTCATTCTGCAATTAGCAGTGGATAACTTTTGTATCCATTTCATTTTTTAATCTCACCTAACTCTGCTTTTTGAGAGGGTTTACTCTTCTCTGGATTTTTGGTTTCATTCTTATTCTATATAACTTTTTGCTTTATCCTTGACTGTACTGCCTTACTCATTTTGGTTTGCTGAAATAATTGATTTTCCTGTTTAGTTTTAAACAATGTGTGTGTGTGTATGCATGTATATGTAAAGTGAGATTTAAATTTCTTAATGATTTCTGTAAAGGTGAGTAGTTTAAATCACAAGATATGTTTGTTTCCTTTTGCCTCATTTACAAAGCTTATACTTTCCCCATTCATTTATTTTGGTTCTCTTCGAGTTTCTTATGAGTTTTATTATTTAGAAAGGAACTGGCATTAATTTTCCCTACATGTCTCATATGTCCTGTTGGTGATTATTACATTTTCACAAGGAACCTTCTAACACTATGTATTTTTGTGCTCCAAATGAATAAAATTTTTGACCTAAGAAGGGATTCACATTTTGGGGGTAGTAGAACTAGTACTGGTGTAACTGCTTTTAATCTGTTTGTGAAGATGAAGAGAATGAACTAAGAGCAATTTATTGTATGCCTAACACTCTATTGGCATTTTATATATTTTATTCTGGTGCCAATCCTACTTAATAAATGTGGGTCATTTAACTTGGGATTTACAGTTTGTTTTAGTTACCTGCTAACAATATAACAACTTGGAAAAGAATCTGAAAGAGTAACAATTTAAAACATTCTTTTATTTTTATATTGGCCTGTGTATTGTGCTTTTGTGCTAGAAACTTAATTAGATTCAGTCCTATTTCTGTAGTGAAGATAGAAATTACACATAGTAATTCCTTGCTAAAAATTTGTAATCTCTTTGCAAATTTGACTCAGGTTACAAGTTACTCTTGCATATGGATTTATAGGTACCTTAAGAGGGAGATAAGTAAGTTGAAAGGCCCTAATTGACAAAAGTAGATTCTCAAATGTGGAATGATCCTAATTGGTCAAGTAATATGTGCATAAGGAAAAGCTGAAGCTCAGTTAAATGCATTGACAGTTGGGTCTTCAACACAAGTCTTAATTATTAAGTATCTGTTTTTCCCACTGTATTAAGGTACACAGGCAAAATTAAAAGCAACTTCCTCTACAAGGGAAGTTAATGAAACAGGGGAAGGAAAGAAAGGAATATGCTGTCATTTCTAGATCACTTTTGAGTTCTTAGAATTAGCTTTCAACTTTGGTATTTTTAATTACAGAGTTTTCAAACCTGTAGAATAGTACAATAACTAACACAGCCGCCAAAGCTAATAGACTTGTCAGGTTGCTTGCAGTCTTTGAATGTAAAGAAATAGTGACCCCAAGTGGTTAAAGGATAATGAACATTCTCACTGAAGATACACAATAAAACTAGTATTTGGAGGGTAGTAGAATACACATGCTTGGAATTTTTTTTTTTTTTTAGCAATTAAGGAAATAGAGATAAATTGAATTATTATTAGCTATTCCTGTCCAAATAACAAAAATAAATTGAAAAAGTGCTAACCAGAAAAAAGTGAAACGGCATTTCCCATATGTGACTGGAGACTGAATAAATATGTGCATGTTTTTGAGAGAACAGCTATGCTGGCATTTTGTGTACAAACCTTTCCAATAAACATGGCTTGATTAAGTAATTCCATTCCTGGGAATATAACCAGAAAAATAAAAATGAAAAAGCTATGGTTACTAATAGGGAAATGGTTAAGTGTGGATAAATAAATCATTTTTAGATTTCTTTGCTAGATTATTTTACCTGTAGACAGTTCATATACATAGACAGTTATGTTGGGGATCATTTAAAAGTTAGCACATCATTATATAGAGATCAGTGTATTAAATGTTGATTTTATATTGGATCTCGAACTAAACAATATGCATAACATGTGATTTACTCTTTACCACTTTGTGAAGAAGATGTCTTCTTTGTCAGATTAATAAAAATGCCTCCCACTTAACAATGTTAGGTAATTTGTTGCTGTTGGAAAATTTGAATTCAAGAGCATACAGGTCTTGACTAACTATGTCTCTTTAGAGCTTTCTGCTGTTAACTATGTAAAATCTATGTGCTGGTAATGTTCTAGGAAAGAGAGCATCTATAAACATATGGTGAAGTTAAAGATGAATAGTGGTCATTATTTTCACCAGTAATATTAAATGACCCAAATACACAGATGAGTGAGAATGTGTGTCAGAAGAGAGAAGCATAGGTAGAAGGTAAATGTGAAGTCAAGGGTGCTGGGGCAGAGGCATAAAAGAACCAAGGTTAGTTAAGACACTCAAAAATCATTTTAAATGGGAATGAAGAGGAATTGAAACTGAGGGAAATTATGACTAGGCTGTGGAAGACTGTGGCTCTAACCAGTGAAGTTTAAAGTACTAGTTTAAACATTGCATTGGGTGGAGTTCCTTTGATGTGGAAAAAATAGTACAATGCCCCTTGAGTCTTAGAAGTCTGGCTAATCCAGTAAATTTTTGTTTATATTAGAAATCTACTTTATATTTATCATTTGTTTTTACTTTTCTCTAAAAACTTGTTTTTGAAAAACAGAAAATTGGTATTTGGTCCAGTTTTCTTGATTTGAGAGGAAAGGGAATTTTTCTCTATCATTATTTTGAACAGAAGGGGGGACTGAAGTAGAAATACAGCGTGGGAGCCAAGAGAGTAGAAGATAGAGAAGTGTGTGTTAAACTCTTGCTGTGCTTAGAGTGTTAAGAGGAAATATGTGTGATGCAAGAGGAACTGTTAGAATTAACTAGATTTATCTGTAGATGTTGACACTTTGTGTTGTACTTTTTTCCCCCCGTAGATTGAAGAATGTGTGGTATGCTCTGACAAGAAAGCAGCTGTTCTTTTTCAACCTTGCGGACACATGTGTGCTTGTGAGAGTACGTAGCCTATACAAAACTTCCTAGTGTTATAAAAATAGAAAATGAAACAAACTATATATTTGATTTTTTTTTTGATAATTCACAAACAAAAAATTGGGTGGGCTTCTAATTAATCTTCCATTTCTTTCTTTATACTCAATGTCCATATATCCCTTCTTGTTCCTGAAGATGGGCCCTTAGGCGGCAATGGGTTAAAGCTCAGCACTGCAAGTGAGCAGCAGCTGCTTCAGTGCAAGTTTGAGCCCCAGCCCAGGAGGTGATCCACATGAGAGGAGAGGCAGACCTCTCCTGAACCCATCTGCTGCTTTCCTCATCCTCAGCAGTGTACTTGTCAGTCTGCCTATTCTGCTCCCCATTCTGTCTATGGTGAATCCTCTCACCATCCCTACACCTCTGACTTGTACCCCTGTTCTGTATGCATAGATAAATACATGTTAAAAAACAAGACTGAAGGTGCTGTGTTCTACTAGCTTGAATTTTCATCTCATTTGTATTAGTACTAATGTTACAGGGCAACCCAAGGTGAACTGGGTTGCCTGTCTGGGTCCTCACCTGCACCCTTAAGATTTAATTGTACTGCAGCCACACACAAAAAGGGTCACTAATGGGTTTATTTACAAAGGGGAAAGGAAAAGGTACAGCCTAGGGAAAGAGAGAGAGATACAAGTTAACTAGCATCCAACCAGTTCCACTGACTTGGAACTCCAGTAACACTGAAAACTGATCAAGAGCCAAACAACCAGTCACCAGCCACGTGGTCCAGAGTAAGAGCGTCTAACATGGCTCCCTCAAAAATAGCCCCCAGAGTCCCAGAATGCCTGCTTAGCTCCAAACTTTGGTCCTCGCAGTTCTCCCCATGGTACTGCTGGGAGTTGTAGTTTCAGTGACTGGAATAGGGGGTGGAGTCCACAAAATTCTGCAGTCTTCCTTCAGGACATCATTTCCCCCTAACACTAAGTGATCTCACAGTAGAAATTATTTTCAAAAAATAAACATTTAAAATATTTACCGTAGCCTTTTTTCCCCACCTGTAAAGTTAGCACATCTTTAATATTGCTTTTCTGGTTTAGTTTTCCTTCTACAGAACCACACACAACAGCCATTTGTAGCTATAATTTCTAGTCTTCTTAACCTTGCTTAACCTCTGTGGAGCATTTATAGAAAACTTTTCTTTGTGAGAATAATATGGAGGTTTCTAAGAGATAATTAAAAATACATCTTAAATATATTTTCTTGAAGGCCTTTTCTTTTTATATCATATTCTTGTTCTTTTCAAGCCCATACACCATTCAATATTAATATTTTCCTTTTCCCTTTGTTTTTCACATTTGTCAATGAAGAGTTTTAAACAAGTGTAGCAGCTTACATCTTATAAATGTTCCCATGGTACATGGGAACATGGTATTTTCTATTATAAAATATTTAAGTAGGTGTTGATTTTTAATATTACATCTGAGTAAATTAATATATAAATGTATGATAGTTTAACTTCAGTGACATGGATTTTCGTTAAGCCTTGGTGTTTTTCCTTTCTATCTGGCAGTTCTTCAATTAAAGAAAGGATCAAGGTTTTCTACTCTAACATTCTGCCTTTGGTAACTGTTTCTGTTTACTGAAGATTAGTATATTGGCTGTTTTCCACTGTCAGAGGACACATAGAATTCTGTTTCAAATAAAAAGAATTTAGGTTCCTTAAGTTTTCAGATGCCAGGGGTTTCTGTGATGGGTCAAATAACAAATATTTTTGGTTTGGTGGGCCACATGGTTTTTGTAGTAACCACTTAACTCTTTCCAAGTACTCAACTCTGCATTTGTAGTAACAGCCACAAAGAATATGTAAACAAATGGACTGGACTGTTTTCCATTACAGCTTTATGTAAAAACAGGCTCCTGGTTGGATTTAGGCTATAGATTGTGATTTGTTGATCCCTGTCATAGACTAATGTGATATTTAAGAGACATGAAAACTGGTTGTAATCTGTGGTTGATAACACAAATTCTAGAGCCTTAATGTAATATTATTTCTAGGAGTTTTTGCATTGTTTTGCTTTTCAAAGTAAGAAACAAGTAACTTATTAACTTTGAATGTGTGTTTCCTCATTTATCTTTACAAAAACACTATGAAACAGTTCATTGTCTCTATTTTATACTTGGTTACACATTTATTTGCTAGGAAAGGTGATAACAACAATGAGAGATGGGCATAAGGGAAGGAGACTAGGTTTCTGTGTGTCCTCATAAACTTCAATTATGAGACTAAAGATAAGTATTGCTGTCAAGATGATAAAAAAATGTGGTCCCTACCTTTGGTCTTACAAGGAGCAGAACAAAGAAATCAAGCATAAATGGATTTGTAAGCTTACTGAAAGAAGTTGAAAATGTCCTTCTTTCAAGGAACATACAGTAAAGCATTTAGTCTAGTATCCACTAATGTTAAGCAGAGTATTGGAGCCTTGAAAGATTATAAAGTACTTTGGTCAAAGGAAAGAGATTACAGTAAGTCTTTACTCAATGATGAAAAGTAGAACTTTAAATCAATTTATAATGAAACTGGGTCCTCAAGTAATGTTTTGTTCAGTGTTGGTTTGGATTCATTTTCTTTTTCACCAGTTTTCTGATGAAATGGTGTTGGTTTAATGTTGTATGAGGACCTGTTCTATAATCCTTTTGTAGGGACCAAAGAAAGGGGTTATGGAAATAATGCAATAACCTAACAATTAAAAGAACTTAAGATGACTGTGGCTACTTATTACATACAGAGGCAATTAATCATTTAAATTTAAGAGAAAATTCTGTCTGTAAAGACAAATCCCAAACTAGATTTCTACTAATATTATTTCCTATCTAGTGTACCTTACATAGTCCAGCGTGAAACTCATAATATTAACCTTGACAATGATTCTGTTATAAGGTAGTACATAAGCTAAGATATGGAGTCTTTTTTCATAGTAAGTACTAACAGAAAGAATGTATGTGCAGGTGCTCTGTATTGCTTATGATTAATTGGCAACATTAGGTATAAGATAGCATTAATAGTCCACAACCTATAATTATGCCATGGTATTTCTTCTTTTTTTAAAAAAAAATTTATTTATTTGTGCATACAGAACTGGGTTATAGGCCAGAGGTGCAGGGGTGGGGAGCAGAACAGGCAGATCGAGAAAGTACACTGCTGAGGAGAGCAGCAGGCAGGTCAGGAGAGGTCTTTTGCTTGCGCCATGTGGGTCACCTCCGGGGCAGGGATCGAACTCTCACTGAAGCAGCCACAGGTTGGCTTAGCTTCGCAGTGCAGCACTCCAACCAGCTGCGCCACTATTAAGGGCCTGCTATTGTTCTTGAAATGAGAGTGAATTCTGCTAATCTACAGCTATTAGAAAGATAGTCTATTATGAAAAAAAAATGTATTTTTCTGATTGTACATTAAAAAGTAGTGACTGAGCAATTTCCTTATTAGGTTATATCAGTTTGATAGAGAAGGACTCAAATTGTTCAACATACTTTAGGAATTTTAGAGTTAAGTCATTTACAACAGAAAGTATTGTTGACAAAATATCATGTGAGCAACCTTATAATTCTAGTATTTGTTGAAATTATCAAAATTTGAGATCTTGAATTATTTATTATGCTACTTGTTTAAGAAAACAGAAACCCCGTTTCAGAATTTATTGTAATATATTAGAAAATGTATTGTTTTCACAAGTATGTACTCTATTCTAGAGGCTACCAATAGAAAATACACATCTAGAGTTGATAACATCTTAAGAGAAAGAATTGTGTCTTCACATAACTTGTTTAATATTTAATTTCACATTTAAGTTCTAAAATGAGCAGAGGGATGTAGCCTTTTATTCATGTCCTCTCTAATGAGAAGTGCCCTGCTGCTATTTTCCAGACTGTGCTAGCCTGATGAAAAAGTGTGTGCAGTGCCGGGCAGTAGTTGAACGAAGAGTACCTTTTATTATGTGTTGTGGAGGGAAAAGTTCAGAAGATGCCAGTGATGACATCTGTAAGTAGATTTTCTTAAGCATTTTTTTACCTTGTTCTCTTGTTGGAATTTCTATGACAATCTCTTCCCATTTATAGTTCACTGTTCCTTATAAGGCATAAGGTAAATGAGTATATAGAACAATAGGTGTGGTTTTCTGGTATTCTTGTCATGTTACAAGAAACCTGAAATTACATTTTTCTGATTCATGAAGTGATTATAGAACTTTAAACATCAATCTGTTGACAGTCTCTTTGTATGACATAAAGAATACTGTTGTATTCTTGTTTGAAGAAAATTTGATCTTTTTAAGAGAAAGTGTAATGTATTTGGGGGGAGACAGCATATTACAGTTATATTTTCAGTTTATACAAATATTAAACTGATTACATGCTAGGCTTACCTGGTGCACTTAGTTACTTTTTGGAATAGTAACTAACTATAGATATAAGGTATAAATAAAACAAGTAGGAAGATAAATAAGTCACTTACCTTTTCAGTAGTACAGCCATGTGAAAATATTTTTCATCTTTGCATGAGATATTACTTCGATGATCTCTTTGATTTCTTTATTTTGTGAGTAGTTAAGAAAGAACTTTTGTATAGTCTGTCCAGGGTTTTTGTCATAGTACTGGTAGAGCGGAGTAACAACCCCAGAGAAAATTAACTAGATTAAAAGATCAAGAATCTGAAAGTGGAGAAAGGAAGAAAGGATCTGGAAGAATAGTGAGTTAAAATTCCCTTCCATTTTGCAGACCACAGATAATGGCCATTTTTTCCTGAAGTTCCTCATCTCAAATGAGTAACAACAATGAGAGATGGGCATAAGGGGAGGAGACCAGGTTTCTGTGTGTTCTCATAAACTTCAATTAAGAAACTAAACATAAGTATTGCTGTCAAGATGATAAAAAAAATGTGGTCCCTACCTTTGGTCTTATAAGAAGCAGAACAAAGAAATCAAGCATAAATGGACCTGTGAGCTTACTGAAAGAAGCAAGTAGAGCCTTAGAAAATTAGAAACAGCTGTAGATTAGGTATTGCTGAATTAAATATGATTAGAAATTAATCTGCCAATCTTTTTTGAAGAATATAAGTGAAGAAATATAAGATGAATGTTACTGCTGTATATTTTGTTCCAAGTATGAAAAATACTTTTTAAAGGAAATTCAGATAGCGGTGAGTTTCTAATAAAGCAGTAATAACTTTGGAAATAAAAGTCATTGTTGTGTCAAAACAGTCATAATACTTTTATCTGTATTTTAGCAAGTGGAACTATTCCAGTGTTACAAAAGGACAAGGATAATACCAATGTCAATGCTGATGTGCAAAAGTTGCAGCAACAATTACAGGACATCAAAGAGCAGGTAATAGTGATTATTTCATGGTAAACATGATTCTAACAATGACACTCAGTAGTTTCAATAAACTACTATTGTTTTCTGTAAAAGCGTGGTTCACATTAATATATCTCTTATTATATTTAAATGTATGTCATGGATAATATCTGATTAGAAGTTTTAATCAGGCAGTTTCCAAAATAGGAAACACATAACCAACCAATAAACATGAAAAATGCTCAACCATGTTAATAATTGGGAAATTAAAATTAAACTACAATGAATTGCCTTTTCTCACTTGTTTGAGATGAAAAAAACTGTTAAGAACTTTCCATATGAAGTGTTAGAATCTGTAGCATCCATAATTCATACACTACTGTGGGAAAGTAAATTACTACACTTTGTGAAAACTTGTCATCATCTAGTAAAACGATAGCAGGATATTGTTTGGATATATACTTGTACAAAAATTTAATACCTATAAAAATTAAAGGCAAGCTACGATTTTGTTGGTCTGTCATGGGCTGTGTGGAAAGGGGGTATGAGGGAAGTTTTGAGAGTACTGATACTCTATTTTTTATCTGTGTCCTGATTACGTGTGTTTGATCAGTTTGTGAACTTTTATTATACAGAACATTTTGAGCAAATTTCTGTATAGATGCGGTACTTCAGTAAAAAAGGGAAAACGCAAAAACAACTATGTAGATACACAACACACACCCCCATTCATACATACATCATAAAGACAAGCAAGTTAAATGCAAAATTCAGAATTTGTGGTTATCAGTGAGGAGTTAGTTATATGGAAAGGACAGTGGAGGATGTTTGACTTAAAAGAAAGAGTAGCATTCCATGCTTTAAACTTGTATTATAGTGTTCATGTTTTATACATACCAACAGAAGTATTCTTTTATACTTATTCAACATTTAATAAAAGCAACAATAAAATAGTTAGTCAAAACTTGTAGTTATATGGTAAAATTTTTTTTATTTGGTTTTGTTTTCCCGCACCATTTGACCCAACAATTAAATTTGCTTTAAAGAATTGACAAAAATATGTATTCTTTTTTTTCAAACAGCCAGATACATAAAAGGTTTTATTAATCCTCTCATAAAAAATGCACAATCACCACAGATACAGATAAAGTCGCTGCACAATCTTTACCTCTTCTGTTGTCCAGTCTCTACTCACTGCTAGACACTTCATTTATTTTTGCTAGCACCAACATTGGCCTTTGCATTCCCCCTGACTTTCTTCATTCTGTTCTTGAGTTCCTTTCACTGTTTTCTTGAGGTCTTTTTTCTTCTCAGACAGGCCATGTTTTGTTTTTACAAGTCTTGCAAGTCTATATTGGAGTTCCATTTTTCTTTGCATAATCCAAGGAATCATAAACTATGCCAAAGCTAGTTGTATTGCCACCTCCAAAATGGGTTCTGAATTCAAATGCAAAGATCACATCAGGGATTGTCTTATACATTTTCACTATTTTCTCCCAACTTGCAGTCTCAGGCACTGTAACCTAAGAAGGACATTAATGATTATTTGTTTCCATTGAAATAGTCAGCGGGTCATGAATTTCCTAGTCTGGATAGTTACCATGTCATTCACGATGGTGGTAGATCTGGAGGCAGCAAGGGAGGAAAAGAAAAATATATTTTCTTTAGGTTGTCAATCAACATCAGTGCTGTCACCCATGCAGTCAGTAGTCATCACCTTTTCTATTTGAAATGAAAGACAGTAGCATAATCAATATACTGACCCAGGATAACTAATTAGTTTACCTTCTGATAAACTAATATAGAATTTAATATATATATACTAGGAATTTAAACAACCATCTAAATGGATAAGAAATATATGATTTAGCTTGTTTTTTTTTTTTTAATCTAGCCAACAAGTAATACTAGTTGTATAATGAATATAGATTTACAACTTCTCAATATAGGACCATTAATATAGGAACATATTTAGCTTCTATAAATTCTTCTTTAAAATGTTTTTCAAATTTGGAGACTCCTTAGAATCTTGATTGCCTTTCCATAGACTTATACAGGAAGTTAAAAGTGATTTTGCACATATCTTCTGTTGAAAGCATTGTGAGTTAAAATTTTTTATATAATGAATGGCAACACATTTTTCAACTCTATTATGGATTGTTAAAGAATAACTCAGCTCTAACTTTATACCAAAGTTCAGCATTTCAAAGAAGCTTCTTTTCATAATATTCATCACCATATTTTATTACTAAAGTATTTAAACAGTTACAACAAATCTAATTTTCAGAAGAGTAATGGGATTTTTTATTAGGGACCCTTTCAAAGTTACTACAAATAAAGCAGAGAGAAATTTTATCTGAGTAACTCTTTTTATTAGAAATCTACAGTTTTCCTCCTTTTCCTGTACTTCCTTAATAGACAAAAATTAATTTTATGTGTAACTTAACCCAAGCTGCACAGATGTGTTTGCTTTTGAAAGTAAGAGTTATTAATTAACTATATAGTTTTTGAAAATTAATGGAAAATAAACTATTTTAATGACTGTAGAAGGCTGGTTTGGCTTTTTAAAATTAAAAAATTAAGATTTGTAAAGAAAGCTTTACTTCTTAAAACTTTAAGATACATAAATGTGAAAATTTGGAGGAAGGATGGGATTAACAGACTTAAGTAGACTTAAATCGCAATAAAAATATTTTCAAAAGTATATTTTCACATAATAAAAAGGAAATATATTTAATTGAATTTATAATCTGGAGGACATATTAGTGAGATCAAAAAATATACTTTGATGATATTATAGTTTAGTCAAGACTTTTCAAAGAGCCAAAGAAAGAATCTCCAAGGCAGTGGAAACAAGCCCTCCCCCCTTTTTCTTTTCTTTTTTCTACAATAGTCGCAGGTATTGTCAAATTGGGTATAACTATATTTTCATAAGTGCTTAAGGCTTGGTATTTATTAGTGTAGACATACTTGCTTAGTTATTTTGTTTGTATATTTTTAAAGAAATTTGTGATTCATTTTGAGATAGCCGGGTAAAATGTTTTTATAAATAGAAAATGCGTTTTTGGAAATGAATGTGACCTTATAGGTATGTTTTCACAGAAAAGGATACTTAATGTACTTTTAAACTCTTCATCTTATTACTATGTAATTAAAGTTAATTATTTTTAGCTAGTGGGATCTACATTGATAGTAATCCCATAGTAGTTTAAAGACAAGAGCTCTAGGGCCTTTTCATATTGTTTACTTTGGGAAATTTTTAATTCCATTAGGCCCCAGATTTTTTGAAGTGGGAGTTACGATCATGCTGTGAGTGTATCCTGCCAATCATAGTGCCTGGTTCTTAGTAACAGCTCATTGCTGTCTCTTTGGTAGACTTTGGTACACACTGTGTTATTTTTATAGAAGATCAGCATAATACCTAAAGTTGGGGAATCGCTATGGGGCTGTTTTCATCCATTATCTGTTATTTTTTGGTGTTACATTTTGTGTTTTATAGTTTTTATTTTATGTAGTTTTAAATACTGTCTTGACAATGCAACCAGTATTTTCTGTTTTCTATCAGTATGATATTTTAATTTTTTTAAATTTTAAGTAAATTTAAAAAATGATTTGAATAAAATAACAAAATTGTGTAACAAAATTGCTGCATCACACTTTCAGCTATAAAGTATCTCAGCATTTGTTACTTTGTTATATCACATTACAGACAATGTGCCCTGTGTGTTTGGATCGTCTGAAGAATATGATTTTTCTCTGTGGCCATGGAACATGCCAGCTCTGTGGAGACCGGATGAGTGAATGTCCTATTTGTCGAAAAGCTATTGAAAGAAGGATTCTTTTGTATTAACTAAGAAACTCATTGTGTTTTGTTGTCTGAAATATTTGGTCATGAGATTTAGTAAGCTTTTAAGCTAGTTGGAGGTTCTAAGGAATTAATTTTTCTATCATTTGTTTTTACTAGTCTAATTAGACTATAAGTGTACCAGAACAAAAAAAAATCCTACAAAACAGTGTTGAAAGCCATGTTTCTTTCTTTTTAATTTGCAACATCAAATCCATGTAATTCACAGGCTAAGGGAAAATACTTTAAGCATCTCCTGTTATTTTTGTTTTTATTGCATTTTCACTGATAATTTATATTTGTTAGACCTTAGAAGACACACTTTCTTATGACCAACTATTCTTCAGTTTATGTTGATTTCACAAAATAAGTTGACATAGGCACTCAGAATGTTAAACACCAAATGAAAGCAGCAAGTCAAATTATTATGCCACATATATTAAATGGTAGAATTATAGAATAAAGTCTACATAGTTATGGGAATTTTGAAGCGAGGATTCTTTTTTAAGATAACATTAAGCAGTCCTACTGATTGTTCTGAAATCTTAAGAGTAAATGAAAACATAGAATGAAAGAACAATGACTTTGCATTTAGCTTATTTTCTAGATTTAAAAGGAACATTGTTTAAGCTGAATTAAATTGTCACTTTCAAAATGGCTAATAGACTTGAAAAATAAGTTCATAGTAGGGAACTGAAGGGGAAAAAGTATCCAATTATTGACCATTAACAGTTGCCTTTCTTTGATTTATAAATTATTTTGTTCAGCCACTTAAAAAAATCTGTGAAAAGTAAACCTCAGTTTTCTCAGTGGTTACTTATTCAGACTTACTCTGACCAGTCAAATGTTATTGCCCTGTTTGAGCCTCTGAGGTTCAATTTAGCTTTTTTCATGTTCTGAATTGTACCCTAGTAAGCTGAGAAGGATAAGACATTGTTCAAAGATAGCCATGTTTTCTTTTCCATTTCTATTAATTCTGGTAGTGTAACTGGTTCTGTCTTCATCATAGGCCTTATTCTTCCATTTTCTCAGATACAAAGCTTACTATCAAGGAAACAATCTTTCTTTATACCTAAGATGAGAATATTATTTAAACTGCCATCAAAATCGAAAACATAGTAAATGACCAAATATAAATAATTTAGGAGTGACCAGGACATTTACAGAAATATGTCTAATTACTTGTAGGTTTTTTTTTTTAACTCAAGCTTTGACTTAGCATGTCTAATAATTTTCTCTTTTGAATGAGCAATCTTACTACATCTATGATAAACATACATTTAAATAAGTGTTTTGGGGTTCATTGCTGCTAGATAATAAAAGTATTAACTGTTTACTGCTAGATAATAAAAGTATTAACTGTTTACAGTAGCGACTACCATATACTGTGTATAAGCTTACTCCTAAGGATATCTTTTCTGTAGCTTTTCTTACCACCCCCACAGGCCCCCACCTTTTAAATCTGGTTATTTCTGGTTTTTGTGCTTCAACACTAAATTTGAAAGTACGAAGTCTCTAGACCTCAGGTAGTTTATTTCTGGCTATTTGATGGCTCCTTCTTTTTGCAAGTGCTGGTGAAAATATTGATGAGCTTTGCTGGCTGATTATGTAGTTTTGGCAATTCCATGTTTGTGTTTAGCTGAGTAACATTTAGAACAGTAAAATTTTTATAACTTTTAAATTTGAAACTTTGTATTAACTATTAAGTTAGTAATAAAGGGCCACTGAGGCTGTTTTTTAAGCCATATTTTAAAGTTATGGGCAAAAAATCTGACGATATTCACATAAAGAAATAAGCAGATTATTTTCTTTCAGAATTAAAGACAGTTCATGTCAGGATTTTCCTTTTGTTTTCATGCGATAGACCATCCATCTCTTTTCCCATTAAATCATTGATAAGGAGTAAACACGTGGCTGACTGATGGCATAGTTTGGCCAACCAAAGAATCATATGGTCTAGAGCTCTACTTAAATGCATTTAATTTGTTTTCTAGGTTGTTGTGCTCAAATGTATAACCCCTTAATGTCAGTTTTATCTTCCAGACTCATTTATTTCCTCCATATAAAAAAATATAATAATTTATAAACCATTCAAAAGTTAAAAAGTTGCTCTATGATGCTATATTTGTCTGTTTTCTGTTTCACCACTTTGAAATTTGTTTAATACTGTTATTTGTATTCATATTTTCAAATATCTGGAAAAATATTTTAAATTTATTTGACTTTGTAAGAATAAGACGAAGACCTTAGGTCTTTAGGTGTCTTTCCTCTAACTGCTGAACAATGAACCTTCTACCTCTTATATGTCTCTCAACAATATTTTCCCAATTAGCTATGTTTCCTTCTCACTCTCTCTTTATCCTGTGCCTGAAGGACTTTGTAGTTTCCCTAGAGTCATTTAAGAAAGAAAATGGACATGCATTCATTTAAAGTTGTCCTTACCGGGCTTCAGGAGCTAGATATATAGCATATAGAGATGTATGGCTAACATCTTTGTGTGCACAGAATCTATCACAAAATTTGTGTTTGAAATAATTTGTAGTCAAAGGATCTAAAGGTACTGATAACAATTCTTACTAATGTTTCATAAAAGTTGTTATTAAGTAGTATTTTGATTCTTTCTGTATCCACTCACTTCAACCACATTTTCTGCTCTGTTCTTCTAAGATTGTCAGCTTTGTTTCCCAAAACACACAACTTACCTGATGGTGCTATGCTGTTCATTTTTTGTTCACATAATTTAACATTCTAACTACTTATACTGTACACACATTTAATTTCATTGGGAGCAAGAAGGCTGATTTTCAGAGAAGATTGTTTTTCTATTAGTGTAGAAATATATTAGACAAGTAGTTAGTTTAGTTGACCAATTTATGTTTGGTTAAGATACTGGTAATTTTAAACATTTCAAATTAACGACCTAGCTGCTAAGGTGTACAATTAATTGATAATGTTGAAAACAACTTTCTTAAATGTATCTCTTTGATGACTTTAGCCTGTAAGAACAGTTTAGCATATGGAAATGCATGCTACCTAAAATTTGTTCAATTCAGATTATAAAGCTTGCTGGGTCATTTTTACATGATAGGGGTGTATTGTCCTCACATGTGATACCCAGTTACTGTCTTTGGCTTTTACGAATTCTAGATCTTTTGGATTAGGAATTAAATTTGCAAAGCAAATTAGTGATGGCATATAATTGGAGAGTAGTAGGGAGTTGCAACAGTAGGAAAAAGAAGTCAGTGTTTGAGTGTAGAAACAAAATGAGATCATGTAGATTTTATTAAAGCAGCAAGTAGAGGATATTTAATAATTGAATGATAAAGATCTTTCAGCCATATTTTGGCAGAATTGAATTGACAGTTACTTTGTAAGTGATAGGTTTTAATACAGCTTGCTTTAACATCCAAAAAGAAAAGCATTTTCCTCTCAGTGTCTAAAATATTTTATACTAACTTCTGTAAAAATTGAATTATTGGAATAGAAGATTTTTTGCATTTTTATTATGGTAAAAATATACAATATGAAATTTACTATCATAAACATTTTTAAGTGTGCAGCTAATAGTGTTAAGTATATTTACAACATTGTGAAACAGATAGCCAGAACTTTCTCACTTTGCTAAACTGAAGTTCTATACCCATTAAGCAATTACTTCCCTTTCTCTTCCCCCTACTAGAATAGAATGTTGATAAAATTTAAATAAAGAAACACCTGAATTATCTTAATAGTTTGTTCACATTAGTAACATCTGAAGTTACTGCCAGTAAACATCAGATTCCTAAAATTTGAGAGATAATTTCTTTTCTCCCTCCCAGTTATTAGCAACCATAATGGAGTAAGGCTTGAATGTGTGTTTACTGGAAGAATTTGTTATTTCCTTTTGAACCAGAGGGGAGAAACATTTTAAATATTAGAATTATGTTTGATTTGAATTTGTACTAAATTGGGAAGGTAATAGATACTCAAAAATGATGTATGCCTTACTGAAAATGTTACTTGTCTTTAAGTCTACTCATAACAGTTTCCAAAGTATTTTTTTCACACTAAAGGCAACCTAATTTTATTTCTTGAATATTATGATAGGAATGTTTACTAATATACTTGATAATCATAGCTAATCTTGGAACATTACCATATACACATTAACTATAGCAGTATTAACTAAAGATATATTTCTTTAAAACATTTAATTTGAGGAAAAATGTTTCATGCTGTCTCCTATGTACATTGCTTTGCTAGAGTAAGAGGAAAAAGCCTTCAGAGTGAGCTTCAATTTATTGATGTATGGTAAGGAGTGGGTGAGACTGGAGTATAAAAATATGAATTAGCGAGTGGAGCTGCTGAATTAAAATTGCAAGTTGATATATTAGTGTTTTCAACCTCCTTTTCTATTGGAATATTACTTTTTCCAGCATTTATTCTTACTTGTGACAGAGGAGAAGATGCAAACCTGAAGTTTAAATTGAGAGGTTTATTTTTTGCAGATTTAAGCAGTAGATAGAGGAAAGGTGACTTGCCACATCAATTTGGTGCCTAAGTCCATAAGTACAAGCTATAATTGACATGTATAAAATGTGTAAGAAAGATAATATTGATGAATATTTTACATTTCCTGTATAGTCAATGTGATTTTGTTTCATAAACATGACTTCATTCCTCCAAAAAACAAAATGGTCTTGTAATTTTCTATAAGATAAACAAATGTGCCATTTTGTCCGAAACCTATAATTTCAGGAAGCTATTGAAAGTTCTGACTCAGGGCTTTTTAAAGTTTAAGCAATTGTTAATTTTATTTTGGAAAATCCATCTGCATATTCTTCAGTGCCTTGAAAGAATTATTAACTTGGCAACACTAATAAAACTTTATAGAAGGTGGTTTTAGCGCATGTGTGTCAGTATACACGTTTGCACATCATATTGCTTAGTGTGTATAATAGCGATACTCCATGTGTGCTGGGCTTGGGTAATTCTTTAAAGGGAGTTTTCTAGATATGCACTTGATATCTCCCCCCCCCACCTGACACTGATTATTATGGCCATGACACTGTTACCAGAAAAGTAATTCTATATTAAGGCATTATGCAAAGTCATGTATTAGTAGCAACTGGGAATTGGAGATAGGGTTCATCGTTTGCTATTTTAGTATGAAAAGAGATTTGTTTTATACATCATAGAGTGTCTTCCCCTCATATGACAAAAATACCTTTAAGTTAAAAATGTTTTTAAGGAAATTACAAATTGCATGTCATTTGGTAATACTAGTCTTAGACTAAATCCACAAAATTGTTTTTCTGTTAAGTTCAGTATGCTTGTGTCATTCTAAATATATAGTATATCCAGTGATAGAATGCAATTTAATTGATTCAGCAGTATTTTGCTTTGTATTTTAATTTTTTTTTTTTAGTTTTTACTTTATTAAAGTCTTGTTTGTGAATAGAGTTTCTGTATGGTAAATGATTATTGCGTACTAGCTTTTATCCTAAAAAGTGCTTAGCAAGAACTAAGCTTTTAAAAGTAAATATAAACATTTACTGTTAATAAAACCTGTGCCGTAATACTATATAGTACTTTTCTCTGATCTTTTGAGATTTCTCCTTATAGAAATATATGAGTTTTTGATTCTTGAGGTATTTGGAAACAAATCTTAATACATAAATCTTTTCTTGGAAAGGAATCGTTTTTGGGAAGCAAGGATGCACATTTCCAACTCATGTAAGACATAGGTACCCACAATTAGAAGGTGTTCACTGCAATTGCAATTGTTTACAATTTAAAGTACCTAAAGGGCCAAAGAAACTTTTCATATCTAACATCTCACACTCTTTCAACATTAAGATACATTGTATGGGCAGTCTGAGCGAGATAAATTTGGTAGAATCGAAGTCAGTCAGACAGACTCAACTTTTTTCTAAAGGGGGTTTTTATTCCTCTTCATAGCTCAGATGTAGATTTCAGATTCAAGAGGTATAAAGCAGTCGTATTTGACCTTTGTAGTGTTATGTGACTAAGTAGGTAAATGTATGGTTTAAGGGTTTATTTTTCAAGTTAATAGAAACTTATTTGATAAGTTATTGAGAGGTTGTCTAGTGCTAGGTCAAAAGTACTAAGTATGTGTATCTCAGATGCTTAAGAGGAAAACTATCTGAAAGAAAATTCTCATTGTTTATTTGAAAAAAGTATATGTATTCAAAATTGTGAATTTATTTTTGGATAACCTCTGTATTTTTGGGTTCATTTCAGTTGCTATATTATTAGATATTTCATGGCAATATTTTTTATTAAATTGAAACTGTATAGGTTTTTATAATAAAGGCATTTTAGAAAATCATAGTTTTTTATCATTGACAATTATTCACAGAAGCTAAATTTATTAGCCTTATAATGTTCTGTTTTCACTTATTGACAATGAAAATATTTAAATAGTACATTGCAAAATGATAGCGATTTAGAGATAGAATGAATGCATGGAATTAAAGCAGAGCATCAAAAATTAAATCAAACTAATTGCTAAAGAATGATCATTTGGCTAATAATTTTTACCCCTTTCTAACAAAACCAGTTGATAAGTCATTTTTAGTTTGTTTATATATATAAAAAATATATAAGCATAATATGAAAGGGTAAGATGAGATCAGAGACCAGCAGCCACTGAGTTAATGACTTATCTGTGAGACCTTTAGGCAAGAAGCCTTTTGCAGTAATGCTCTAGTCCTACATAATTGTTGGTGCTCCAGGGGTCTTTCATACCAGAGCCTCAGAGTCAGCTGTGGCAGCTCTTTGAAAGGTAGGTTTTCAAGTCAAATATTATTTATTTTTCATATATTTTAGAGTGGTACCCTTCTTTCCCTTCTGTTTATACAAAATGCCAATTTAGTATCTTGAGTGGAATGTTAACACAGTCGGGGGAAGAAACTTTTATGGTTATATTAACCCTGATTTTTATTAATTTTTAGTTTTATTTTCACATCATTGTTTATTTTTATATAATGTTTGATTTCTCCCCTCAAATGTAACCTCCATAAAATCCCCATCCCCAAATTACCTGTGAACTGTCACCAGTGTCTTGTGCTCTTCCCTTCTTCTTTGACCCTGCTCCCTCCCTCACCCCTACAGTATGCTTCTGTTCTATAGTCTGCCTGCAAAGTTTTTGTCTTGTCTTTTTTGACTCCTTGTTCAGTTTCCATATATTCCTCCAGTAAGTGAAACCATCTGATATTTTTATTTTTCCTCCTGACTTATTTCACTGAGCATTATCCCTTCCAGCTCCATCCATGTTATTGCCAATGGCATGAGTTTATCTTTTTTGGTTGCTGAGTAGTAATCTATTGTATATATGCACCACATCTTCTTGATCCAGTCATCTGTTTTGGAGCATTTAGGTTTTCCATATTTTAGCTATTGTAAATAGTGCTGCCCTGAACATAAGAGTGCAGGTTTCCTTTTGAATTAGTGTTTTTGTGTCCTTTGGGTAAATTCCTAGGAGTAGAATAGCTGATGGAAATACAAATCAAAATCAGTGAGAAATGCCATCCCATAGTAAGAATGGCCCACATTTAAAAATCTGACAACAACATGCTGGTGGAAATGTGAAGAAAAAGAAACCCTTTGATATTGCTGGTAGGAATGCAAACTGGTCCAGCCACTATGGAAAACTGTGTGGAGGTAACTAAAGTTACAACTGGATTAACCTTGATGTATTAAGAAAATACAGAAACAAATAGTCTTTGGCTACTGACGATGGCCATAATATACCTATGAAAGATTGAAGTTCAGGAAGATTCTGCTCATAATACATATGTTAGGGTACAGGGTTATTACATTAGTTTCCTATTGCAGCTGTAACAAATTGCCATAAATGTAGTGGCTTACAACAGAATTTATGACCTTTTCTCTTCAAGAGGTCAGAAGTCTGATGTGGGTCCCACTGGACTAATGTCAAGTTGTTGTCAAGGCTGTATACCTTTTAAAATGTTCTTGGGGAGAATCCATTTCCTTTCTCTAGTATATAGGTGCCCACATTTCTTGATTTATGATGTCTTCAGAATCAGCAATGACCATTGGAATCTTTGTAAAGAGAGAATGTTCTCAACAATGGAATTGGAGAAAATGGTTTCATTGGGAGGTTCATATGAATCCAAGATTAACAGAAGTGGGATATAGGCAGTTCCTTGTTTATGGATGTAGGATGACTCTCAAAGAAAACAAGTCGCTGAAAATTATGAATGTTTCTAGGTGAAAGTGTTAATAACAAACCAAATTTATAAAAATGCTGTATGTTGCATGTTGTTTCTTATTCATCTTCATAATAATTTTGCCATTACTAAGACTCAGTTGCCATCTATGTGTCTAGATTTTGTCGCTAAGATTTTTATTTCCAATTGCCTTTAGATGTATTTGAATAGATACTTCAAAGCTAATATCTCCCAACCTTAAATTGACTTATTTCCAGTATACCAATACTTTCCAATATATAAATACTTGTTAATTAATAGTATCTTATTGCCCAGTTTCTCAAACTAGAAACTTGAATCATTTTATTACTTTCAGTACATCTGATTATTTGCTGTATCTTTTGTTGCTTCTTGAACTTAGTTTTTATTTCTACTGCCACTCTTTTGTCAACAGTTCTTCCTTGACTGTGAGAAAATTGATGTCACAGGGTAAACCACTGCTTATAAAACTGTAGACACAAACATATATAGAATCAGCTTCCTGGAACAGAAGCCCAGAAACAGAGACCATAGCTGGACTCTGTACTACAGCAGGAAAACCTAAATTACAATTGATAAATTGCTGGAGACTCAGTGTGGATATGGACAAACTTGATTATTAAAAACTAGGGGGCGGAGAGGGTGCAGGGATGAGGTGGGAAGGAAGAAATACATTTTTGAGTTTTACCTCCAGGAGACTGACAAGGTGCTCATAGTGAAGCTCTTTATGTTTGTGAAGGGATGAGGGCAAAAGTAGTTTTTTTTTACATATGCTGAGAATATTCTGTTCACTTTAACAAGGGTTGCCCTTGGAGGAACTTAGGTCAGAGCTTCGATGACAAAATAATTCCAGCCCACTCTAGACTGCTACATGGGGGAAGGTAGATACCAGTCTTCCACTTCTGTAGCTTTCCTGTTTCATTTTTGGGGGGAAATGCTGAGAAGCACCGGTGAAGGCCTAGTCATAGGGCTAGGAGAGATTCACTGAAAAGTATGCTCTTAGCACTACAGATGTTTTCTCTCCTTCCATCTTACCACCATGTTAATAAGGTTCCTATATTTAATACTAGTGTGTTTCAGGCTTTATTTTGTACAAAGTTTCTAGTGGAACTCAGAGACAACAGGGGAGATACAAAGATACCAGGAGACATTTTAGCCACTGATAGAGTCACAGCAAATAGTAAATAACAGCTTTATTCCTACCAGGGGCTCTCATAGAAAAAGTAGGTGACATGCAAAAAACATAGATAATGTAGTGGTGAAAACGCTAAAAAATGTATCAAGAAAAATGGTAGAAATAAAGTACTGTAGCAAATTTATTTCCTTGGACTCATGAATAAGCCAGACACACCCCAAGAAAGAATAAACTTGAAGAGAGATAAATAGAAACTTTCAAGATTGAGATGCAGAGAGGAAAAGAGAATGAATGGACAAGTTGAACACTATCCAAGATCTGCGTGACAACCACAAAAGTTATATATAATATTTGGGTAGTTCCAGAGGAAGAAAGAAATATTTGAAACAATAATGACTTCAGAATTCCCCCACATTAATGATATTCACCAAACCCCAGGTGAACACCAAACATAGATGCTAAAAACTGTGAAAGAAACCTGGGGAAGGAAATCGACCTATAGAGGAACAAAGATATTATTGATACACTGAGCATCTCATCAGACACCACTTAAGGTAGAAAAGAGTGGGATGAAATATTTAAATTGAAAGAAAAATACTTTCAACCTGGAATTCTGTATATAGTAAAATTATCTTTCAAAAGTGAAGGATAAAAATAGAATTTTATCCTGGGAGCTCAGGTCCCAGAATTTTAGACTGTGGTGTCTCTGTGATATCTGGAGGCTGCTGCATCGTATTGCAGCCAACAGCAGCATCTAAATTGTTTCTTCATCAATGAAAATGAAAATAGGAAATCAATAGAGAAAATTAAGGAAAGCTGATTCTTTGAAAAGATCAATAAAAATGATAAGCCTTTAGCCAGGTTACCTAAGAACGAGAGAAGACAGAAGTTACTAATCAGAAATGAAAGAGGTATCATCACTATAGATCTTACGGACATTAACAGGATAATAACCCTATGTCCACAAATTTGATAACTTACATTAAGTGGACCAATCTACGAAAACTCATACAAATGAGATTTGTATCATGCCCAAGTGTTACCTGACTTCAGAACTGCCTGTAAAGTTAACCCAAACAGTGTGCTACTGACAAAAACAGACAAGTAGGCCCATGTGACACCACAAAGAGATTCACATAAATTTAGTCAATCGATCTTGGTTTGGTCAAGGTGCAAATACAATGAAATGGAGAAAAGTAGTTTTTTTTTTTTTTTACAGAATTGGGGTACAGGCTAGAGGCTCAGGGGCAGTGAGAGGCTTCACCAGAGACAGAGTGGGGAGCAGAACAGGCAGATCCACGAAGTACACTGCTGAGGGGAGCAGCCGGTGGGTCAGGAGAGGTCTGCCGTGCCATGTGGTCACCTCCGGGGCAGGCGGGAATCTAACTCATGTGGAAGTGGCTTTAGCATCTTAGTGCTGTGCTTTAACCCGCTGCACCACCAGGGAGGGCTGAAAAGATACTCTGTTTAAGAAATGTACAGAAACAACTGGACATACACATAGAAAACAAAACTTAGACACAAAATATTCCTTTCACAAAATGAACTCAAAATGGGGCATAGAGCTGAATGTGATGTGTCAAATCATAAAACTTCTAGAAGAGTATACAGAAGAAAATCTAGGATTTGGACTATTAATGCAGTAAGACAAGAAAAGGAAATTAAAGGTATACAATGTAAGATGTATGACAAAGACTGGTAAGATGGACTTTATTAAAACTAAATTTTTTCTGCTCCATAAAAGACAATGCTTAAAAAACAAAAGCCACAAACGGAGAAAATATTTATAGAGCATACATAAAAGACTTGTATCCAAAAACACAGAAGTACTCATAAAACTCAATAGCAAGAAAAGTTAAAAATTGGGCAGAAGGTTGAACAAAAACCTCATTAAAATAGTGCGACGACCTGCCCTGACAGTGCCAGCATGGGCATAAATAGCCTGGTGAGGGAGGAGCATGGCCAGCTTGATGTGGGCCAGGGTCAGCTGGAGCCCAAAACAACTGCAGTGACGGAACCTCTGGATCCTTCATGATGGAAGAATTTGGGGTGTGCCGCTCTCTCTGATTGGTAGTTTGGGTGTTGAAGTGATGCCTGATAATGTCAATCTTTCTCTAGGACCTTGCCATGAAAGAATCTGCCTGGAAAATTGTACCATCTCAAAGCTAGAATCTCAAATTTGTAAGTGAGAGAAGCAAGGTCAAAGAAGAGCACAGTACAGAGAAGAGCCTGGAGTATAGCGAGGAAGCAAGAGAATGAGTTATGTACTCTTCTTTAGAAGTTTCCTGTGCTGTTCTTGGAATGGTGTCATTTTCTTCATCCATCTCTGTTTATTTTATCAAGTGTTTATACTTTGTTTTAGTCAGTAACAACCAAAATTATGGGGGATGCATCATTACATGGAGATGTTTGGTCTCCGCTGGAATTTTTCCTCATGTCAATTTTCAGTGTTCTTTGGGTGAGCCTGTTTGTGCTTACTGAAGTTATAAATGTTGTCTGGTTTTAAGACAGCTGATCTGGCACTGGAGGTATCAGAGAGGATACCTCATTCCCTGTGTCAGCAAAATAATTGCTGACATGCTTTAAACTTTTTGCTGCAGACAGTTTTCCTCATCCAGGAGATATATGTGAATCTCCTTCCCATCCATCTTGTCGACCAGCTGGGTAGTCTCCTGCTTAAGTCCCTTCTCTGCTCCCTGCACTACTTCCAGTATCATTGTTTCAGTAAAGGAACTGAATGCAGTCTTGCAACACTCAGGAAGGAATTGGCCTTACTACTTTGGGTTTGTTTTACCATCGACTGGAGATCTTCAACAAATCAGTGACAGCCTCTTCTCTCTCCCCTTTCCTTTATTGATTATCAGCACCCATGAAACAAAGACCACTGGCAAAGCACACCCTTTTCAGTTGTGTCTCTTCTCAGTAGTTTTTATTCTCTCCAACTAATCGTCTGCCTGCAGTTTGCCTGAGTAGTTCAACTGTTGCAGGGAAATCCCCTTCACCAGTCCTTCTGCCTAACACAAGGCTAATGCAGGCCACTGAGTGAACTGCCATGGCGGGGGGAGGGCTTGGAAGAGGGCTATTCTGTTTCTTGTTCACCTCACACCCGGGAAGGCAGGACCCACTTTACCAATGGCCCCCCTGCATATTCCCCTCCCTCAGAGGAACTGGAATTTTTATCTCTACTGCATGTATGGCAGAATCTTCCTGACACCAGTATGTGGATTTTTTTTTTTTTTATCACCAGTGAGTCTGAAAGGACCACAGGTTTTCTTTCAGTCTTTTCTAGCATTTTCCAGCTCTCACTCCTTGACGAATTTGTCTTTGTTTTTCTCCCTGTGCCTCTTATCCTTCCAACACTCCTTCCTGTTTCCCCCACCCTTGGATGAATTTTGTAATTCTAGGTGTTGTATTTAGTGGATTCGTTATTTTTGTTATTTTTCTGTGAAATGCACATTGGATGTGGGAGGTAAAGTGTAGCTCAGTTGCCCCCTGGCCATTCCTTTTATAGTTAGTCATCATTGTCCTGTTTCTTGTAACTCAGGTTAGCTTTCTGTCTTCCTTTTCCTTTTGCAATAGATAAGCCAGAAAAGATTTGAAAATGGAAAGCTCTCACAACCAGATAGGCTGTGTTTTGAGGTCTGTTTTCCTTTCTTCCTCTTGAAAGAGAATAAAGCTTTTTTCATTGGTGCATTTTAATGTTGACTGCCACTGTAACCCAGAATGCCCAGACATGCACTATTTCAGAGCAGTATTGGCTGGTACAAAAAGGAACTGAAAGAGTAAACTTGAAAACCATTAAACCTGTGACTAGTGTTTCCTGTCATTTTAAGATATGAAATATGGGGGGCAAGGGTAGCGGTTGTCAAAACACTTATACAATTGAAAAATGTTATGGTTAAACATAAGCTGGTTTTCAAAGATGGAAGAGGAGAGACAAAGGGCAAATAACCACAGATGCTGCCCATGATCTTGGAAACATGAGTCTGGAAATGCTAGGTCATGTGGTAACCCTTTGGAGAAACTTCTAGACATAAAAGGCCACATATATGATTTCATTTACATAAAATGTCCAACTAGGCAAATCCATAGAAACAGAGAGTAGATTTCAGTGTACTGGGATGGGGGAGAGGGGAGAAGTGAATGGAGAATGACTGCCTGCAGGTACAAGATTCTTGACGTGATGAAATGTTCTGTAATTACATAGTGATCATGAATTGTATAACCACTGAATTGTACACTGTTTTACTGTGATAAGTTTTATGGTATGTGAACTGTATTTTAAATTTTTTAAAAGAAAAGAACATTAGTGACCTCCCATCGTGTGCAGGATCCTTGCCAGCTCGTATCCAGGAAATGGAAAGTGTGATCTGAGACTCCAGACATCATCTTCACTTGTCCAACCTGCTGACCAGGACTTACTCAGTTCTCTTCCCTTCCTATCGTTCAGATAGTCCCTCTACCCCCAAATTTTTATAAGAAAGAAGGGTTTTGCTTCAACATGGTGCAACTAAAGAAAGTCAGAGACATATTATTCTGGTTTAATTGACTAATGGTCCTTAGCATCTTCCAAAAATAACCATGTTTTTTTTAAACATTTTTTTTAAATATTTCAATATATTGCATTCATTGTCCATGCTGATGCTCAAATTACACCCTATTTGGTCAGTCAAAGCTATTCCAATTGGCTTCTGCAACCTAGTGGCACAAACCTGTTGATCTTTGAGCACTTCCTCACTTTCTGAAGTGGGAAGATTTCCAGTCTCCTCTTGTCCATTTTCTACATAGACTTGAAATGGAACGTATCTCCCCAGGAGTTCTGATTTTGTTTTACTTGTTGGTTTGACATATAGAGGTCACAGAGTTCATGTTATGGGTGTCAGTGCTTGTGGGTTTGTTGCCTCTTGTTTTTTTTTTCCCCCACAGTGGAAAGAGCTAGAAACATTTTTTTCAGAAAAGAGTAAACCATGAATTGAATATGAAACTTCCAAGTGAAAGGCCTCAAGGACTATTGGCTACTTAGCTTCACTGGTCTTACAGCTACATCTACTTCCACTATTTAATATATATATGTGCATTATTGTACAACAACATTAATGTTATGACCAAAAATATATTTATGGAAACAGTTAAAACTTAATTTGTAATTATTTTTACCATTAAGATGTATCCTACTGGAAATGTGTAGTCAAATAATTGTCTTTAAAGTTCCTAGAGGAAGAAAATAAAGTCCCTTAGAATAGCTCTCAGGTCCATGGTTTTACATTTACTTTTGTGTTTTATTCACTCATTTATTCATTTTCATTTTAAATTATGTGAAGTATAGCCATTGTGCCAAAGTCAGATTTACAAAACAGGGTATGAAATCTAGCTTCCATTCCTACCCCATCCACCCTTGTTCCCTCTATTCCCTATACATACTATGGCTTGTTTACCTTCTATTTTTTTAAATTTATTTTAGTATTAGGAAACACTTAACACTGCTACCCCCTGTCTCCTTAAAACCACAAATGTACTTATAATGCACAAGATCTCAAACCCCTCACACTTCAATGATAATGACAATTAATACATTACTATATAGAAGAAACTATTCCCCTGTTGCTCTGTAGGGGGAGACAAAGAAAAGAAAAGCAGGAGAGTGTCACTCAGAGCCTTGGGGAGTGACCTAAAGTTATGATTCTGGGCTGCCTTTAATGAGCTGGGGGTGAGGGTTGTCTGGAAAGTTCTACCATTCTTGGGATCTTGTTGAGTGATTGCAAGTGCTTTTTTTTTAAACCCAGTCTTTCCAGCATACTTCAGAGTCCTATATATTTCAGCCCATCTCTCCTTTCTGGGAAAAAGGGGAAAAGAGTGAGGCACCTCACCCAGCCTCACATGGGAAAAAACAAGTCAAGCTTAAGTGCTGCATCTCTTTCTCACCTTCCATCTTATCACCTCCCTCCATGGAAGACCCCATCTTCCCAGGAGCGCTAAGGACTTCTTATTCCCAAACACTGGCAACCTTAAGCTGCAGTTGAGGAAAATAGGAATTGTCTCCTTCCAGTTGCAGCAAAGAACATGTACTTCTGAGTGGGATTTTAGGCATTTCTTTTGGGAAGATAAATGAAGACCAGAGCCAGGACAGCCTTGCTAGCTCCATGGGGGAGGGGAGCTGGTGTGCTCTGTGCCCTCTCCAACCCCCCTCTCTCTGGAATTCTGCTTGTTTAGGGGAAACAAGCCCTCTGGACAAGAAGTTTTTTTCTGTCTGAATGGACTGTCAGAAATGTCCCATCTGTCCTCAGCTGAGAAAATTATTCATTTAAGAAACTTTATTAATCTTGTTTCAAAAGATTTCTATGGTGTAGTACCTTATGGCATCAGGGCAATGAGGGAAGATGACATCATTAAGTTTCTTAAAAATATTTTTTAATATATTCATTTTTTATGTCCAGGTTCATTTTTGTACAGTGATTCATTTCTCCCCTCAGGTATTGTCCCTATAGAATCCCCACCACCAAATCACCTGTGCACTATCACCATGGTCCCTTGTGCTCTTCCCTCCCTTGTTTTGATCCCTCTCCCTCCCATCCCCTGCTGTATATCTCTGATTTATAGTTTGCCTACTAGTTTTGTCTTTTGCTTTTTCCTGACACCTTGTTTGGTTTCCTATGTTCCTCCTATACATAAAACCATGAGATATTTTTCTTTTCTCTTCTCACTTATTTCACTGAGCATAATTCCTTTCAGCTCCATCCATGTTGCTGCAAGTGGCATTGAGTTTGTCTTCTTTGGTTGCTGAATAGTATTCCATAGTTTATATATACAGGAAATGCAAATCAAAACCACCGTGAGATACCACCTCACACCAGTAAGAATGACCCAGATTAAGAAAACAGGAGACATGGCCCTCGCTGGTGGTGCAATGGGTTAGGACACAGCACTGCAAGCTAGCCACAGCCAGCCGCGTCAGTGTGAGTTTGATCCCTGGCCTGAGGTGACCCTCCTGGTGTGTCAGACCTCTCCTGACCCACCCACTGCTCCTATCAGCAGTGTACTTCGTAGATCTACCTGTTCTGCTCCCCACTCTATCTCTGGTGAATTCTTTCATCACTCCCACACCTATGGCCTGTACCCTAGTTCTGTATTCATAAATAAATAAATCTTTAAAAAAAAAAAAAGAAAACAGGAGACAACCAGTGATGTCACTATGTTTAACGACAGCAATGTAACTGTACCACGCACAGCTGTTTTACATACATCATCTGATCCCATCACTAACACTGACTCTCATTTTATCTATGAGAATGTGTTGGGGAGGTTAAGAAAGAGGAAGCCAATGGCTCAGAGTTTATCATTTAGTTAATAGCCATGCTAGGAACCATGCTGGTTTTCTTCTTATCTACTCCTCTCTCGCTCCCTCCCTCCCTCTTTTTCTTTCTTTCCTTTTTTAAACAATCGAAGGTATTTTTTTCTGACATCACATATCTCCTGGATTTGATGAGAACTCTGATGTATATCAAGAAAATAATTGATTGTATGGTGAAAGACAGAATTGAATTCTTGTGGTGAACTTAATGTAGGTTTTTTAATGAAACATAGCATTATAATGCAACATCACTTTAATATATATTTTAAGAAATGGTGTGAGAATTAACTGTAAATAAATATTTTAAGTTGAATGGGAAGAATCTGGGCACTTAGTAACCCACCTTTTGCTGCTGCTTAAACTCTTCCTGAAGGACTGTAACAAACGAGGGTATTCATTGGGTGTACTAACCACACTCTCCCACAAGGGGTCAGGAAAACTCTCTCAGTGAATTAAAGATGCGCTAACTACCATAAGCTGTCCACCATGTACCTTGGGGACATCAGGTTCTAGTTTTTTCCCCTAACTTTATTTTATTGAGATTATGTTGGTCTACAACCATGTACATGATCTAAGGCATAGGCTTACACTTCTTCAAATGTAGGCCACGACTCCCAGAGACCACCAGCCTCCCAATAGTCCTCCACCTTAGCTCATTGTATAAGGGTTCCCCTTTCTTCCCTACCCCCATCATCTCCTGGTAGTTTCAGTTCTGCAGTCAGATTTCTAGGGTGTGTTTTATCTTAGCTGTGTCTAAGTGAGGCCTAGGCTGCTGGCCGCCACTTCCCTTTTCAATCAGACCTCTTCATCTACAATTAATCTGAGTTAATCTGGCCCCTGTACTCCATCTTCCTGCCACCATGGAGTGTGGGGAAAAAAAAAAAGCAACACAAATTCTTGATTCTTTTTTGAGAAGAGCGCTTTATTAATAAAGCTTAATGTGGGGCCTCCCTGGTGGTGCAGGTGTTAAAGTCTCAGAACGATCAAGCTATCACCAACCACTTAGGCATAAATTCTATCTGGCCAGGAGCTGAAATGGCATAGCAGACCTCTCCTGTATCTGCCGCTGCTGCAATGTATTTCAGTCAATCTGCCTGTTCTGCTCCCTACTCTGTCTCTGGTGAATCCTCTTACCCTCAGTACCTCTAGCCACACCCCAGGTCTTATATAAAAAATGCTTCATGTAAGCTATAGTAATAAGATACTTCTTAAAATTCTGTGAATACTGGATCTGAGTGAGTATTTAGAATAAGAGATGACATGTCTAAAGCAATAGTAATATATTTAACACTAAGGTGCTGTGAATCATGCTTTGCATGGTATCTGAACCCTGGTGGTCTGGCCCTGGAGTCCCTGCCCCTAACTGTTGTAACATACTTTCTCTCTACCAGAGAAACAGAAATCAGTGCCTTCCATGTTTCTGACAAGAGTAATTTTCAGGTCTATAAGCTCATTTGGGCTTTCAAGAGGTGAGACAAGATTTTGTGAGAACTTCCCTTTTTGGATTTCCCTTTTAAGGAAAACAAAAACAAATCACCAATATAAATATAAACATGAAAGGACATTTTTATTTAGAATGAGAAAATAAGTCACAACAAATTGCAATTCGAAAAGAAAGTTACGAACATGTCCATATACAGGAAGGAAAAAAGCAGACGTGTATGAAGACATTCCCTGATTGTCTGAGGCATTCCTCCCATTCCTGCACCCTGCTGCATATCCTGACAGGAGGGAACATCACTTTGACTAGGTGATAATGAGTCTTGGGCTTACCAGTTCCATGTGTGATGATTGGGAGAATATTCTTACAAGTCAGTTTCTGACTGCATTCATTTCACTCTTTTTTCTTCTCTATAACCCATGCATTTTAGGGGTCAGGGGATTCAGGACAACACATATTTGATATACTTTCGGGGAGAGAGAGATGGGGTGTTCCAGGATGGCCTAGAATAATTTCCGAACACACAGAAGTAACCTCAAGCCACATCAATGTATCCAAGTCAACTCCAAATAAATGTATCCTCATTTGCCTCATCTCAAAAGTGCTCAGGGCCACCCCAGGACTGCCTGACATGAGAAGCAAAGGGAAAGCAGCAGTAGAAACAGAAATAGTTTTAGTAGATGGCAGTTGAAAGACATCATTTTGTCTACAAACATGGGAACCATAAAACCTGGAGCCTATGAAGAGTCCCTCAGTTTCAGCTTCTTTAGAGTAACCTCCCCCGCCCACCTCACCCTGTAGCTCCTTAAGGATGAACTCTCCAGTCTCCAAGAGCAAAAAGCACACAGCAAAGAAGTGATCAAAGCCTGCTGCAAACAGGGCATGCTTTGGTCTAGTGCCAGGCCCTCTCCAATCCTGGGCAGGCAAGTCATAATCTGTACTTTGGACAAACTACTCCCACCCCTGCCCTTGCTATGGGTCATTGTATCAGGAAGAAAGAGACACCCTAACATAACAGAAGTTCAACTGAGACCTAGGAATACAGCTTTCTCGAGTCACAATTATCCACTTTCCCCTGGGCTCAACGGTGATGGCGTTTTGCTCATATATTTCCTTTGGCCTAGAATCTTTTCTATCCAATTATGTCCCACATTCCATCCTGAGCCACAGAGCCTCCCAGCAACTCCAAAAAGCACGTGGAAGGCTCCTACATCTGAACTCTTACAAATTTTAACAACTCCCACAACAAATATTTGTCAGGTACTCATGCTGGACTAGCCTCAGTTAAATCTTTGAGGCTAGCTCATGGAGCTTTTTATGTGAGCCCATCTTGGTTTTGTCAGATTCTAAATCGGTGACAAGGACCAGAATTTCGTGCTAGCCTATCACAGTTCTAGGCATGTCAGCACTGAATAAATACTGGTTTGATTGATGCAGTTCTGTCTCTTCTCTGAGGACCAAGCCTCTTGGCAGCTTCCCCCTAAGTAGATGGGAGATTCCCTAACTGGGTGGAGAAGGTAGAGTTGCTTCCTGAAGGAAATTCTAATGGAGTTATTCTCCCAGATACTCCGTAGCCCATAGTTGAAGCAATTTTCTTCTTCAGTAAAATGGTTAGAAGCTGTGATTTTTGCAAAGATTCATTGTCCAAATCTAGTTATGATCTTCCCACATCCACCCCAAATTTCTTACTTTGTGAAGTAGAGAGGTTTGGGGGCACCTGAACTGGAGCAAAATCAGTACCCCCATAAAACAAGCAGTCATGCTGTGCGCAGATCTGCTGGCCTTCTGAAGTCCTGTTTCTGTCCTGTGAGGCAGCAGAAAAACCTGGGAAAGGCTGGAATCTCACCAGGATTGACTTCTTTTAGCAGGCTCTGCAGGAGGGCTGGAAGTGCCCAGGCTTTCAGGAAGTTGCTCCCACCCCTTGCAGGGTGAGAGGGGCATTTAAGAGCATTGAGTAGCCTTCAGAAATAAAAGAACATTACCTGATTTTTATGAAACTTAATTTAAAAATTTGTTTGTTTTGTTGAATGTTAGTTCTAAGCTTATGAAGCTCTGTCAATTGCTGAGTTATATTTGTGTCTTAAATCAGTAAGGATCCCTACATATGGCCCTAACTAGGTAACCTCTGTATTTTAGTTTCCTAATCTATGAAATGGACTGGTACCTGCCAGTCGGGGTTTTGAGCAAATGTCTTCCCCATCTTGGCAAGTGGTGATTCTACTTTTTTTTGGTGTCAGTCATTCATGATTTCTCCTTTTAAAAAATCCTTTCC
>NW_004567117.1:11805945-11843495 GCF_000260355.1 Condylura cristata
TGCTGTGCTTTAACCAGCTGGGCCACCAGGGAGGACCACCTTTTTTTTTTTTTTTTAACATGTAAATCAGATAAAGTCGGGGTGGGGGGGTGTTGGAACAGACTCTATACTCTACCCATGCTCCCACCAGCATCCTGCCCCCCAGCCTCCTACGCCCACCCCCCAGACTCTAACTCCCCCTCACCTCATCCCAAGTTTTCCCTCAGCAGCAGCACATGGGCTTCCTTTCTTTCTTGAACATTCCAAGCCCCTTCCTACCTCATTACCTTTGCATTTGTTGTTCCCTCCCCTGGAGTGTCCTCCCCATACACAGCACAGGGCCCCCTCTCTCCCTTCTTTCAGGTACTCAAATGCCTCCTTACTAGAGTGATCTGAGGAACCCTCCTCCCCCCATTCAATAGGACATCCTGTCCTACCCTGTTGACTCACCCTCCCAAACAGAACATAAATTCTATGAAGGTAGGTCTTTGCCTCTCCTGTTGACTGTTGTTGTTGTTACTGTTGTGTTCACAGTGCTCAGAATGATGTCTGGCACATCACATTCATTAATACGTGTTGAAAGATTGGATTAGCTGAAATAACATGTGAAATCGCATCATGAATAAAGGGAATATTGAAAGTAAGCTATCACCAATACAATAATAGCTAAGTAGTGTTTATTGTTTACTGCAGCCCATCACTGTGCTACAGATTTACTTCATATTAGCTCTCTTAATCCCCACAATAATGTGGAAGATACTATTATTATTGATTATTTCCAACTAAGGAATATTTTTCATAGTAAACTTAGGTATTGATGACGAGGAGGGAAATAGAGTTGGGAGTGGGGTAAAATGTTACAAGCCCACACCTAGAGAGACATGTCCTTTTTTGAACCATGGCATTGTGGTGTCAACCTCTGGTCTTTTTTTTTTTTTTTCAAATCAACTTCTATGAACTGGACTGGGCTTAGGATGAGAACAAGATACTAGGAAAAGTGATGATCCTCTTGAAAATATGCTGACTCCTCGCTTCACTCACCCTTCTCCCCTCCTACTCCTCTAATAACTTTGTTGCTGGGAAAAAGGCCAACCAGGGAAAACCCCGCTGCAGCCTGAAAATTCCTGATCTGAACGACTTTGGGGGTCATAGCCCGCTCCCCTCTACTGACACCAGAGGAAGCTCAGCCCCCGGAAGGCCACTCTGTGTGGAATGGGGTGACTTTTCTTAACCAATCTCTCTCCAAAATAGATGGCGACTTCTTCATTTCATCGATTTATCTTGAATTGTGGGTGCAACTAGACAATTTTAAGATATCAGAGCAATGTTTGTTCTATTTTTATTAACTTTGTTCTGCAAAACTGGTCCGAGGTATTTTCCTTGGTTCTTTTAAAAATGTTGGGGTCGGCCCTCCCTGGTGGCGCAGCGGGTTAAAGCACAGCACTAAGAAGCTAAAGCCACTTCCACAAGAGTTCGATCCCGCCTGCCCCGGAGGTGACCACATGGTGTGGCAGACCTCTCCTGACCTGCCCGCTGCTCCCCTCAGCAGTGTACTTCCTCAATCTGCCTGTTCTGTTCCCCACTCTGTCTCTGGTGAAGCCTCTCGCTGCCCCTGAGCTTCTGGCCTATACCCCAGTTTTGTATGCACAAATAAATAAATTAAAAAAAAATGTTGGGGTCAAGACAGTAATATTCAAAAGAGTTGTGCAAATACAGTCTTCTCAAGGGCCAATTAAGTACAAAAAGCAGAAAAGATCAAGTTTGAATACAAATTTCTTTTTTTAAGCCTGAGAAATCGGATTTCTTTTTTAAAAAATGTACTTGTTGCTGTTTTTGCTGATAAATGAAAACAATTATAAACTGGATCTGAGGTCTTTTCAGAATTCTCTCTGGTTGTCAGACGCAGGAAAATACCCGAATTTCCTATGAAAAGCCAACCCCAGCCTATCATACCGGTACCATGCAGTGCCACTCTATGACTTGTTTCCTGGGCCTCTTGCTAAAATATTATTTTAAAAAAGACGTTCGGATGTCTCTGGTGCCAAGTCGGTGCTGCCTGGATATTCTGTGACGATGATGAACAGCCTTCTAAGTGCATGTACTGAGTGCAGGAAACCTAACACCACAGCACGTAAAATCACATGCCCGATCTCACACAGCCGCCAAATCACATCCGCCCCTATCTCTCTGGATGATCCTTCCCCAAAATACAGGTCTGGCATCTTGCCCTGAATATCAGCCAACTGGACATTAGCAGACCAGGGTAGAAAGGGAAATCCAGATATGTTCCCTATAAATCTCAACCAAAGCCAAACCTTGATTGTCTGTGGTGTTTGCGGGCAGCAGGGGGAGGGTGCTGTGGGTGTGAGCTGTATTTGCAGATAAATTCAAGTCTTCTTATAGACAAACAGAAAATAATTCCCCAGTTCTCTGTTTTTGAAAGACCCGCTGAAAAGGGTAATAAGTAGCAACTTTTATACTTGAAATTTTTGCATCTAAGCAGTTGACTTTTGGGGTAAAGTGTACTGATGAGAGGTAAAGTGACCAGCTCTCCATGGGGACCCCAGTATGGCTGGAAAAACAAAGAGGACAGGCTGGTGAATGAATCCCCAGGTAACTGAGAGTTAACCACACTCCTGATTTCTTTGGTAATTACCTGGCCTTAGCTTTTATTGTGTCAAAGCACAAATCTGTTGCAGTGATTAACTTCTTTTTTAAAAAGGTTTATTTATTTATGCATACAAGAATGGGGGTACAGGTCAGGAGATTCACAGGGTTCACATTCATCTTTAAGAGCTCAAAATCATCAAGTTACACACACACACACACACACACACACATACACACACAGAGGCACACACGTACTTGAAGATCTGCTGCTATATCTATAAGTAAATGGCCAGTATGTGGCCCAGTGGGACACTCAGCAAATAGTGACCAGCAATAACATTTGGAAAAACAGGTTGGGGGGAAGTAAGATGGGAGCAGATATAAGAGAAGGCAAACTTAAATAACTTTTAGAAATGGGAATATACTCAGACAAAGAAATACAAAAACTCATTGGAAAGTGAGGGCTGGAGTTGGGGTATCTTCTGGAAGACAGGCGTGCTTTCCCAGCCCATTGTCCATGCACATCAGTACACCAGTGTGGCTCTAACCTGAAACACTGGTCACAGGCTTCTTTTTATACTTATTTGTCTAGCTGGGGTAATTTTGTTTGCTGAGAAATAAATCACTTGCAGTATCATTTATGGCTTGACATTTACATGATTCTTGTGTTAAGTTAGCACTTTACAATTATTTCCTGTTTCAGTGCTCTTAAAGGAAAGGTGTAAGAACCCCTTTTCTATAGGTAAGGAAGTGTGGCAAAAGATGAAAAGTTTCTCTTCAGGACCTAGTAACAGCAAATAGTCAGCAAACTCATTTGAGATTTTAGCTTTTTGAATGTTATTTTCCTTTTCTGAAAGCCTTCACTGATGTAATAAGTGAGTGCTGTTGTGTTAATAGAATCTGGGAAACATTAATTTCATAGATATTCTGTAATTTAAAATAAAATTTCTCAATACTCAGGACTGTGGACAGGTGAGTGAAGAGGCTTGTTCTTCCTTTCTTCCAGGTCCTCCCCAGAAACTGTGCCTGTGGTATGCTCTGGACCCTCAACTGGACACTGACTTGGGGCCGGCAGTATAACCAACTACGAGGATGTGGTTTGGGAGTGGAGTGAGGATTCCCAGAGATGTCTCTTGGCTGATAGTGAGTGACAATATGCAGGGGTGTCCTCCACAGTGGGGACGATGTTGGATTTTGGGAGGGACAAATTGATATGTCTTTTTTCTTGACACTGTGGACATTACTTCTTTGTTCTAACCAGCTCAAACCTGGAATTTAGGTTCCAGAGAGACCAACAACTCATGTAAAGTTGGAGGAAATTGAGTCGATAAGTTTTCTCCTCAGTGGTCTATATTTTCTTTTTGCTATGAATTAGGATTTGGAACGATCTAGCAGCAATTACAACTTGCAGAAGAGGTGATACCAGTCAAGTGAAGAAGATACATTTTCTTTTTTACTTTTGGTTGCCTCAGGGAGAAGGGAGAGAATCTCAGTGGAGAGAGGCTTTGACAGGTACAGTATAACTTATCAGGCTTTAAAGTAACTAGCTGAGGTTAGCCTTAGTTCAAATATGTCAGAGCTGTCAGAGGCCAGCCCTGAAGTCTGTAAGACATTACAGACTGAAAACCCGGCGAGGACGGCCGAGGGTCTCAATGGGAATTCCAACACTCGAGACTCTGGAGTGTCTCCATGCCGGGGCCTGAACCTTGATAATACTTGGAATTTGCTTTTTTTTTTTTTTTGTTCTCGTTGCAGGACAACTTGGTTCACTATGTTTCTGTTCTTTTGGCTCCTGAAATTGGTCCACTGCTCTTCTGGGATGATCCATCATGGTGGAGGGAGAGGTAAAAGAGCACCCCTGCAGGGCCCATGCCTTGGGACCCCCAAAGTATTAGAGATCAGCAAGCAGAGCTGACACAATACTCCCTGATAACATGAGAGAGAGTGAGCTGTGAAGGCAGAGACAGCGTTTTCAGACGCCTGAAAATTAAGGTGTTAGAGGTGTCAGCGGAGCCAACAAATGGTAGCAAAACAAGTTTTGTGAAACATGACTTCTTTCTCTATCCTGTTCACCTCAGTGTGAGGGAAACAAGAAATACTTCCCAAAGAAGCAGTTAGAAGAGTCTGGTGGAAAGAAATGAGATTTCGAATTGGAACTTCATGCCAAATTTAGCAAAGACCTCCAGTAATCCCCTAAACCTCTTTGATGCTGGAGTCTTCTTAGAAGCAAAGTGGGGGTGATGGTGATGGCTGATTCCTAAGTTGCTGGGAGGATCAAGTAGAGGTTGTAGTCTATGATGTAGTTCCAGGGTTAGTTATTAATAGAGACTTTGGGGTGACCAACAAATTAGCACAGACTGCACAGCAAATGAGGGATGGTAGTGTCGGGTGGTTACTCTGGGTAACTGAAGTGGGATGATAGGAAAAACTTCAGGTATAATAGAAGATGGTAAAAGAAATGCAAATCCCTAGGGGAGGAGAATCTTAGAGGCAGGCGACTAGGTCTCCTTTCCACCCTGACCCTGAGTAGGGCCGAGTAAATTGCAGAAGCCTGGACACATCGTTGTCTAACAAATCAAGAAGGGCCTACCTGTCTGGTCTAGTCTGGGGTGTGGGGTGAGGAGAGAGACTTGGGTTTCCCTGAAATAAGGCTCAATGAAGAACTTTTATCTGAAAAATGCTATGGTGTGACATGACGGGTTTATTTCCTGCCAGTTTAATCTTGGTTTTCTCATAGTTGCTCCATTTCAGACTAATACTCCAGTTCACGTAACTTCTCTTAAAAGTCTGACATGAAGTATGTTTTTATTTTCGTTTTCTAATTTTACTTCTAATAATCTCTCTCTTTTTGATTATTGTTCTTTTGTTCTTGTTTATTCGAAAGTCAAATTTAAGATTCCAAAGTGTTGCTTCCAGGCTGACCCCTGAAAACTCGCTGCTGGCTCTGTGGGGAACACAGCAGAGGTCAGGAGATAGGAAGGGCAGAGTGGAAGGAATTTACTCGGACCGACGCTTGTTTTAATTTCCATGGGGTTTCACTGTAGCTGGTGTTATGAATACAGTCAGTTACACCAAGACCCATGAAGTGAGAATGCAGGTTGGCCTGTTTGTTTATGCCTAGGAAGTCATATATTTTGATGTTTAAGATAAAAAACTTTTCCCCTTTTTTGGATAAATATTCTCTCTCAGTACTACCTTCAGGCTACAGAGGAGATGTGAACGACACGCAAAAAGAAAAATAATTTGCTTCACTTTTAAGTGTGTTCATGCTGCTGTCTCCAATCCAGCAATACAGTTTCTGCGTTCAGAACTGAAATTCTCTCTTTTGGGTCCTGGGAAGCCCTGCTTTTTCCTTTCGGTCTGCATTCCACCACTCTTTATAGTTCTAGTTGTTTTTCCAAGAAGCCATCTTAGCCCAAAGCAACACTTGGAGCTCTTGGTAAAACACCGGGGACACAGCAAACACTGAACATATTTTCACTGTTTAAATCTATTTCTGAGTCTTCACAGCTTATTCATGTACAGTTTGCCGATAGTCTAAACACTCACTGATAGTCTGTGTTACTTGCTTTACCCTCAGAATGTCTCTAGTTGGTCAATGGTAAGGGGATTACTTTTTTTTTCTTAAACATGTATGATTTTATATGATTTTATGATTTTATATATGATTTTAACATGTAGTCAGAATTATTAGTCCTGACATTTTAAATATGTCTAATATGGCTCCTCTCTATCTCTACATGGAGCTGAAGCACTAAGAATGAAAGGGTTAAGTCAGAAACAGGAGACTTGTTGGTTACAGTAACACAGCACTTCTGTGGCAGGCCCTTATATGCAGTGACTCATTGAATCCTCACAACAGTCCTATGTAGAATTTGCTCTATTAACCCCGTTGGATGGATTAGGAAGGCTGAGTGTCAGAGCCTTGAGGTCCTACATGCACAGTGAAGTCGGGACTTTAATTGCAATCTGCATCACTATACTACAAGCTCCTGACGGGACTGGCAGATACCACGGAGTCCACCACATTGTTGTTGATCAAGAAATATTTGCTGAAGAAAGGAATGCATAAAAATGTGGACAGTCCCGACCTAGCTACATTGAATTGTCATAGGGCAGAGGGGAAGCTAGAAAAATAATCTAGGTTGACTTGTGTGAGGCAAAGTTCCTAAGGGGTGACTGTCTCAGGGCTCTTCTGTTGAATGGGCAGGAGGGCTGTGTCCTGTGTTCCTGGGTCAGTCCTTGTTGATTCCTGGTGTTGCTACTAGTAGAGTCCACTTTTCAAATGTCCTGTTTAGATAAATTACATGAGCATCTTATGTCCAGAAAAGGTGTGGAAAAAGGCAGGCTCTCGGAGAACAAGGGCAGCTATGTAGTATTAGAAATACTATGAGAAATAGTATTGGATTGACTCAGACTCCCTGGAGGTCTGCTTCTTCCTCTAATGAAGCATGAATATTATGAATCTTTACTACTTGAGTGTGCTGTGTGGCCTCTTGAGTCTCTGGTTTGTAGAATGTTTTCCAGATATTTATGCACCTCGGGAGCTTCCTCAGAATTCCTATAGGCTTGTGGCAGTATGAAATTATTTTCAGTTGGGAGTTTAGCTCTTCTGCCACATTTCCCTCAAAAGCACAACAGCCTATCTCACGTGCTACTTCTGAGTTTGGAAAATACATGTTTGTGTACTGATATGTGTCAGATATTACTTATGAAACCAGGCCCTTTGCTTCACTATTTACTAGTTTTTTGCTTCCCTTGCTCTTTTGGTGCAAGGAATCCCTTGTTTATAAAAAAAAAAAATGAAAATAATATTAACCATGGTGTTATGGGGATGCAGGTTTCTGGCAGTTTCCCTGGAGAGGACCCATCTTCTTCCTGACCTCTTATGTAGAATGATCTTGAATCCTTTTGCAAACTCATCTGCAGATATAAGTCCCTGAACATCACAGAGGCCTGTTTTCTGCAGGACAGTGGAATTTCCCAGCTGTAAGATTTCCTTCCACTACTGTTTTGCCAAAGCGCTAGTTTATTGGCTTCAGGAAGGCATCTTAGGGCACTGACTCTGCCCTCCTTTGCTGGAGGCCCAAATTATAGGGGAGGGTGTGGGGGGAAGAAGAGGGAAAATTTTACTGCCACCCATGTGCTGGAGGTCACTGTGAAAACCTTTATCTCAGTAATTATAACATAAGGAGTAACCTACATATAACCTCATCCTGCCCTGTAAGATAACACACTGGAAGCAAACGTTATAAAAAGAAAAAGTGGGGGAGAGGAAGCCTAGGAGAAGACGCAAACGTTCTTTTTAGGAAATCATCTCTTTTTAGGCCGGAAAGATATCTGAAAGTAACTTCAGCCCCAATTTCTTTAGATGGAAGACACCCTGAAAAGTTATAAGCTGTACCCAGATAACTGACTTTTGGTCAGCGAAGGCCGGGGCTAGACCCGGGCTGTGGGTCTCAGCTCAGAGCCTGTTTCCCCATCACAGGTGCAGGGAATCTGCAGCCCAGGTCACTGAGGAAAATTCACCTGGGATCTCCACCGCAGTAACCCGCTGCCCTCTGTTCTGCAGAATCGCAGTCTCTCGACTGGCGGCCGCAGTCTGTGGGGGTCGCTGTGGGCTCTGGGTTGGCCAGGCTGAAGGAAAGAGGATGGGCTTTGAAGAAAGGAAGAGTGAGGAGAAGAGCTAGCGCATGAAAGGAAAGGGCTGTAGGAATCAGAATTAAAAGTTTCTTAGGAACATCCCATGGCTCCCTGTTCGCTTTACAAGTTCGTTGCTTTGGTTCATTTATGATGCTGGCAGGAAGAAAACCAGAGCTGACCATTCCCAAATCCTTTAAAGTTGCGCCTCTGCAGTTCTGTGTTTGCAGTTGTAAACGCTAAGGGCCGCTAGGGCTAAAAGCGTCCCTCTTCTCTTCAGACTCTTCCTCCTCCCAGGTGCCAAAGCCCGTTCTGCAGCGGCTCTTTCCGAGGAAACCAACGGGACGGGTTGCACCCCCGACCTGACATCCTAACCTCACCTCCAAAAAAAGCGGCTGGCCGGAGCTTTGGATTTTGCAGCTTCCTGCCCAGAGCGGGCCTGCGCTCTGGGTTTTGGGGAGGCCCCTTTCGCCTGTCGGTTGCTAAGGCCGATGCTGACTCCAGGCCTGTTATCAGGAGGAGGAGAGTTTAAACAGGCCTTATCGTTGTGTGTTCAATCAAGGTTTATGAGGACTGATAAAGATGTCACCTAGTTGCTTCGTGTGTTCATTAAAACTCTATTCCCTGGTGGGATGGAAATGCAAAGGTGTTTATTATTTTTTAACAAAATTTTTGGAGTAAATATATGTTCTTATGTTAAATATGCCTGCAGGGCCAAGCTCATTTGTGTGGTCAAATTCATTTTGTCTCAAGAATGTTCCTCTTGGGCATTTTGCCTGAGAATACATGAGATTGAGCATTATCTTTAATATCACAGGTTATCAAAATCATTTATTTAACAATTCAGTAAACTTCACTATGCTTGGTTTAGGTGTAGCAATAAGCTATTGTGTGCTTTTAATTTTGTGTCCTTTTATATTATTGGATCATTAGAACAAAAGATATTGGCTTTATTCTTTGATTTTAATAAGAGGTTTCTAACTAGATGTGCTTAACACGGTCCCTCTTCCTATGAATTCTTCTTTGTTAGGGGAACGAAAAAAAGTAGCCCATGTTGCCTTTATTCCTTTGTAATTGTGTATAAATAATCAGAATTACAGGGATCATAAATTAAGCACAAGAAACAGTCCCTTCTTGTGAGAGCTTTTGTGCTCTGTAAGCTGAATTGCTGCTTTATATGATCTGATGTTGCCCAGAGCTGGTCAGCAGAGTATCTCCGTGGCTCATTCAATATATTTTCTGTTTATTAACTACTAAGGTAGGATTGCAAAATGAGGGTGAAAGATTGTTTAACTTTTCAGCAACTCCCACTGCAGAAGGCACCACTGCTTTTGAATTTTTAGTTGTGGTAAAGTACACATAACATAAAATTTACAATCAACACCATTTGAAAATCCACATTTTAGTTAGGTTAAGAATACCATGGTGTAGGGCAACCCATCTCCAGATTCTTTCCTCTTGCAAATCTGAAACTCAGTACCCATCAAACAACTCAGACTTCTTGTCCTCTCAGCCCCTGCCAATCACTATTCTACACTGTTTCCATGCATTTGACTGTTTTAGGTACTTTTATAAAAAGTGAAACCCGGTAATATTTCTCCCTCTGTGACTGACTTATTTCATTTAGTATAATAACATGTGACATAATTTCCATCCTCTTTAAGGTTGAATAATATTCCACTGCTTATAGTCATGCTTTCTGTCACTGTTGGATCCAGCAGTGGCTCCAGTAAATTCTACCATATAACATTGGTGTGTACCAGGCAATGCCATGTACAATTATAACTATACACTATGATGAACTTGCCTAAGCACATCACAGGATATAATCCCCTTTGTTGAGTGACATCTTTCTGCATATGTACCACATTTTGTTGTGCATAATGCTGCTATAAACTTCCTGTCATTTTTAAATTTTTTTGAGGGTACCCAGAGTGGTACTGCTAGATCACAGTATAGCTATTGTGTGTGTGTGTGTGTGTGTGTGTAATATGTATATATAAGAATTATTTATTTATGCATACAAAACCTGGGGTACAGGGCAGAGGTGAGAGGATTCGCCAGAGACAGAGGAGCAGAACAGGCAGATCAACTGAAATACACTGCTGAGGGCAGGTCAGGAGAGGTTTGCTGCACCATGTGAATTACTTCCAGGGCTAGGGATCAAACTCACACTGAAGGGGCTGCAGCTACCTTGCAGTGCTGCTCCTTAACCCATTGTACCACCAGAGAGGGCCCTATACTTACTATTTTCTGTTTTTCTATGGTAGCCATTCTAAGAGGTATGAGGTGATTCCTGCCATGCACTGTTTGTGTCCCTCCCAGAGTCATATGTGGATGCCTTAATCCTAATGTGAATGTATTTAGGGATGGAAGGAACCCTGTGGTGAAGGCCTCATGAATGGGACTGGTGTTACAAGAAGTCAGAGCACTCCCATACTTTCTTCCTGCCATGTTAGGATACAATGAAAGGGAGCTATTTGTAGCCTGGAAAAGGGCTTTCACCGTGATCTTGGACTTCCAGGCTCCAGAAGTCTTAGAAAGAAATGTTTGTTGTTGATAAGCCATCCAGTCTATAGCATTTTATTATGGCAGGAGGAGATGACTAAAACAATATCTTGTTCTGTTTTTGATTTGCAGTTCCTTAATCACTAGTGATGCTGAACATTTTTCATCCACTCATTGTCCATTTGTATGTCTCACCATGGCCTGTTGACTTGTTCACATCCCCATATATTCTGATAAATCTACTTGACTGCTTAAAGAGGTCTGTTTGCTAGTATGCTCCATTCAGACTTTTCTGACATTCTAAGCTATTCTGAACATCTTTGATGTATTTTGGCTATTAAACATGAGTGTTTTAAGGATAAAATGACTTATTTGTTTAATATTACTTAATTTAACATAATGCATGAAAAAATTTGTGAACATACTGCTTCTCCACCATACTTGGCAAGGCTCTGTATAGAGAATTCTCTGCTCTTCACTCATCACATCCTACACAGTTCTTGGAGACAAGGGTGGGTGAAGAAGCAGTGTTTCTAAAAAGAAGGGATGGTGAGATGGGAAGGGAAGGGGAGGAGCTGGAAGCAAAGGGAAACCAGGCCTGGACTAAGGGAGGTCAGAGGAGGCAATTTGCTGACAGCCCCTAGGAAAAAGATCTACTTTGGTGGGGAGTGGAGAGGGATGTTCATGCACTTTTGATGTCAGAGGATGGCCAAACACTAGTTCTTAGGTAAGATTTGATCACTGTCTTAGGTTCTATCTCCCTGGAAGTAGACATGGAAACAAGCATTTGAGTTCAAGTCATTTATTTGGCAGGAAATCTCAGGAATGATTACTCAGAGAATGGAGAAGGGATACAGGAAAGAGAAGGAAGCCACTCAGGTTGTGTTTGAGAGGCTACTACTGTGGACTGCAGTCTTCCTGCCCCCCTGGGGGAGCTGGGGACAGAATTACTCCAGCCTCAGAGTAGTTCCCTTGCAGGGTGAGGAAGCTGAGGTACTTGCCCTCTAGATCCATCCATCACTGGCTGACAACTGCTCTGTAGTTGGCTCCCTACAATTTTTATCCCAGTAACCTATTTCAGCAAAAACAAACAATTGGGGCTATATCAGACAAAAGACTTCTGCACAGCAAAAGAAACTACCAGGAAGATAAAAAGATACACCACCAATAGGGATAAAATTTGCACTTCACACATCTGACAAGGGGCTAGTTGGAAAGATCTATGACAAATTCAGACAATTCAAGAAAAAGAAAACAATTCGATGAAAAAAAATGGGCAGAAGAGCTGCAAAGACACTTCGCCAAAGAGGACAAGAGGCACACAAAAATATGTTCACCATCACTACTCACAAGGGAACCATATCAAAACCACAATGAGGCACCATCGCACTCCTGTGAGAGTCGCCCATATTAAAAATCCTACAAATAATGAGTGTTGGTCAGGGTGTGGGGCAGAGGAAACTTGCTCATTGTTGGTGGAATGTAGACTAGTTCAATCTCTATAGAAAGCAGTGTGGAAGTTTCTCAAAATATTAAAAATAGAACTATTACATGATCCAGCAATTCCACTGCTAGAGAAAGGGAGTTTGTTCTAATGATTTTGTCTCTTAAACATCATACCTCTGGAAGTTATTGTGAGGGGAAAAGTTGCATCGTTTATACTACTCTGTTCTAAAGTGTTTGTGCATGGTGTGTGTTAAAGTTTCTTTTGGAAGAGATTTTGCAAATTTCATTAAATCATGATGGAAGGATGGTATGATAACAGAGGAGAATTTAAGAGTAACTAAAATTCTTTTGTTTGACTTTTTTAGGTTTGAAATGTTTAACGGTGCCTCCATTGCATATATATATTGGGATTTTTTTTTAAAAGGTAACTTTGTTGACAGACACCAGATTTTTTTTCTTTGTTCTGAATGATTAAATGGATCAACTAAAGTATTGATTTGTCCTCCTGGGACAATAAAGACACATTCACTGCTTTAAGTCTTGAAACAGACATTTATTGCCCTAATTCACTATGATCAATGGTTATAAATTGGGATGTTTCCTTCATAGTTAGGTTTATAACCAGAATCTCATTTAATCAGGAACCTTAAAGATGATCTAGTTCTAGTTCAATTTCATATGTAGATGAGGACATTGGGACAGAGGAATTAAGTAACTTCTCAGAATTAATAATGTCAGAGGAAGCGTCAAGTATTTTTTATAGTAAACAAGGCCAACAAAAATAAGTGACAAAAAAAAAAGATTCACATGCAAAAAAAAGATGCTAATTTTGGGGCTAAAATAAGTGTCCCCCTAAAATTGTCTACTGTCCTAGAGTATGGTATTTTATGGACAATACCCACTCCTTAACACTCTTTATTGCTATCTTGGAGAGTTCACTGAAACTAGACATTTGCTAGGCAGTACCCAACTGTGTATGTTCGGAGTCCTGACCCTTCAATACTGATGTTTTGTGCATTTGGACAATTGTTGAATAAGCAGATAAGAGGGGGAGAAGTGACTTATAGTACTTGATTGGCAGCATAAGAAAGGGATTGTTTATTTTATACAGTCCCGTAGGAACCATCCTATATGAATCAGTAAGTTACCTAGTTGTTCAATAAGTAGAAAAAAATAAGTGGAAATTATACACACACACACACACACACACACACATTTATATGTATGTATATGTGTGTGTGTATGTGTGTATATATGTATATATATGTTAGAAAAGAAACTTGACTGTGAAGACTAGAGTGGGGGGTAATTAGAAGGAAGTGTGGGGACATCCGCATGGAAGCTAAGAGGCAATTTTATGATGTACAATTGTATCCTCAATAAATTGCACTGCTTTTAATGTACATTGGCCAGAGATTTTCAAATTCACATGAAAGTGGAAAATTAATCATTCAATTTATTTTTTAGACTGTTTCCAGTGCAACATTAAAAAAAAAAAAATTCCGTTCTATTACTTCCTTATTGAGAACCCTTCAGGGCAAAGTTAAAAATTCTTAAGTCTGATAGTGAATGTCTCGTCTCCGCCTTCCTCTCTATCTACATCTTCCATTTCACTCTCCCAGTTGATGCCACACTTCATTCAATCATTTATTTAACGACACCTTATTGAGAGTCTATATGTGCTGGGTGGGGGTAGTGATGGTGGTGGGGAGTCAGTATTTTATGGTTTAATGGGAGCAGGATAGTGTCCTCAAATGAGGAGAACAACTTGCCAGCACTTTTATGCTGGATGATTTTTCTAGACTCTATCATGAATGCAATAAAGCAAACACAAACCACATGCCCTTATATGACTAATTCCTCAATATCATAACTTGCTGCAATTAGAAGCAAAAAGATCCTTGTTTAACATCATTAGAAAAGTGAAAAGGCAAGACTGGGAAAAAATATTTGCAAATCACCAGTCCAACAAAAACTGTACCCAGAATATGTGAAAGCAATCCAAAATTCAATGATAAGAAAACAAATAAACTAATTAAAAAATGATTTGAACAGGCACTTTACCAAAGAAGATATATGATGGCAACTGAGGACAGGAAAAGTTGTTCATCATCATTTCCTGCAAATTAAAAAAACCCAAAAGCAACATTGACCCAGCCCACTTATTAGAATGGCTAAAGTCAGAAAACAAAACAAAACAAAAGCAACCTGAAAGTATTAACGGCTGATGAGGATGCAAACCAACTGGAACTTGCAAATGTTGTTGAAAAGTCTCTGTCATGTGATTCCATATTTATGCCTTTCTGGAAAAGGAAACATTATAGACAGAAAAAACAGATAAATGTTGCTAGGGCTGTGGGAAGGCAAAGGTGGTTGACTACAGGGAGGCCTGGGAAGGGTTCTTCTGGGTTGATGGAACTGTGTCATATATTGATTGTGATTGTGATTGATTATCTGATAATATACGTTTGTCAAAATGCAAAGAACTGTACACTAAGATGGGTAGTTTATAACATGTAAATTATATACCAAAGAAGCAAAATCCTTGCTATATATGGAACCAATGAGGTATATCTGTTCAATTTTAGCTTTTGTCAATCACTCTCTATGTTGTGAACATTGAGCTGCAGTATAGACTGGGGTTAATATGGCTTCCAGTCATCTCCTTCCAGGAAGAGATGTCACATTTAGTCAGCTGAGAGAAATTTTCAAACTTTGTGTCCCCTCAAATTTCTTCAGATTTGGGCACCTGTTGAATAATCTTACGGTAATTTATTAACTTTGAATGGTAAATTAATAGGTCATCTTGTAGTCTTTGATTCCACTAAGTTAATAACTCATATATTTTAGGGATTGCACTATCTTTCATATACAAATAGCTTCTCCACGGGAAATGGGTTAGCTTAGAATATCATACTTCATTATTGTAAGTTTCCTTTCTTTACTCTGCGGTTTCTGGTCTCAACTTAAGATTCCAGAAGGAAAAGTATAGACTTCCCTAGCAGGAGAATTACTTATTTGTCCACTGTCCTGGCCCACTGCTACATGATGGTCCTGTCTTTTGATTCAGGAAATGTAATTACCCTCCCCACGGTTCCACTGAGTAAAGGGTTCCCAGAGCATCTTGATTCCAGAGCAAGAGGTGATTTGCCTTCTCTTGAATAAGCTTCCTGTTTTCTGGTGTCAGGTTTGAATATGCCAGGTGTTAGGAATTCAGCACTAAATGAGCAAAAATATAACATAAACAAATATATTCCATAAAGATGAACATTTTCTATGTTTCAGGGGCTCTTTCTCAGTTAAGATGACCAAAATGGGGGATTGTTCTTGGACTTTGAATCTTATTTTGTGTGAGTGTGTTTTAATCACGTTGATTTAAATCTATTTTCTCAAAGCAGAATTTTAGAATTTTCCCAAATGTATCTGGATCCAGACCTACAGAAACAAAAAATTTATTTTTCCTACATTAGAATAGGAGCAAGATTTCTCTGTGAGAGTAAACCGGAGCATTCATTGTCTAGAGCTGCACTAAAGAGAAGGCAGAGAGGCCTCCTCACCCTCATCCAATTTAGTGACATGGTGTGGGGAGAGTGGGGCAGAGGCCAAGATACAGAGTTTCCGGGAGTCCCAACCCCTCATTGAAGTTGCTTTCGAGCACTTTCGCTTCCTGCAATGAAGGCCAGCATTCTTTCACAATTCCACAGCTGACCCTGCCGCAGAGATTAATTTATTTTTCCTGAATCCATCTTGTCAAAAAATTCCAGGGCCAGGAACCTAGCTATTTCCAAATCAACCTTTCACCCTTGTGATTCCCAGTGATGTTCTTAAGGAAGTGAGAAGTTTGGTTTGTTTCAGACCAGGTGATTTAGCTGACCCAGCACAAGTCAAGGGAATTCTCTGCAACTGCTGCCTGAGTGGCAGCAGTTTGTAAACCAACATTTTTTTTAAAAATATAGCTTATTTTTATATCACTTTGTGCCTTTTTCCACCTCAGTTGTAATCCCTGTGGGCTTCCCATCACCAATTCACCCTTGTGCCATCACCATAGTCCAGTGCACTTCCCCCTCCCCCCCAATAAACCAACTTTTTTTTTTTTTTGGGTTTTTTTTTATTAAAAAGTTTATTTTTACATCATTTTGCACATTTTTTTTCATCTCAATTGTAATCTCCACGGGTTTCCCATCACCAAATCACCCCTGTGCCACCACCATAGTCCCGTGCATTTCCCTCCCTTCCCCCCCTTCCCCCGTTTTTGGTCCCATTCCCCACTCCACCCCCACAGAATGTCTCTGGTCTATGGTTGTTCATTATTTTTGTTATTTTCTCGCCTGGTCCATTATACTCCTGCTATGAGTGAAACCATCCGGTATTTTTCTTTCTCTTTCTGGCTTATCTCACTAAGCATGATCTTTTCCAGCTCCATCCAAGTTGCTGCAAAAGACATGTGTTTCTCTTTTTTGGTTATTGAGTAATATTCCATTGTATATATGTACCACATCTTTCTAATCCAGTCATCTACTTTTGGGCATTTGGGCTGCTTCCATGTTTTTCCAATTGTAAATAAAGCAGCAATAAACATGGGGGTACAAGTATCTTTTTCAATCAGTGTTTTTGTGTCTTTTGGGTAGATACCTAGGAGTGGGATTGCTGGGTCATAGGGAAGCTCCATGTTTAGCAGTTTGAGGAACCTCCAAACAGTTTTCCATAGTGTAAACCAACATTTTTAAATGAAGTCAGTGAGATGAGATGCAGCACAAAAGGAACTTGTCAAGTGTTCACTCAACATTTTCAAAATTGTGTCATTTTTGAATGTCAGTAACGTTGGTGTATAGCATTGCATGATTTACACCTTTTCAGGTGTGTGTTACCCCACTATGCCCACTTCAAAGCACCCAGTCACCCTCTGCCAGTCCATTGTGCCCCTCCCCCTTTCTTCCATTTCCCTTCCCCATTCTGGTAACCTCAGTTTTGTAGTCAGAGTTCAAGGGTTTGTCTTTGTTTAGTCCGTCTGTTCCTTTTTTAATTCCGCACGAATGAAATGATCCAGTATTTGTCTTTCTCCTTGTGACTTATTTTGCTTCACATATTCCCCTCCAATTCCAACCATGGTGTCACACATGGCAAGATTTCATCATCTTTTAAAGTAGCTGAGTAGTGTTTCATTGTGTCTCTATACCACATCTTCTAAATTCACTTATCTCCTTTGGGCTCTTGGGTTGATGCCACTTGGCTATTGTAAATGTAATGAACACAAGGGAATGTACAATCCTTTGATTCATTTTTTCTGATTGAGGAAGCACACTGCTGAGGGGAGCAGCAGGTGGTTGGGGAGAGGTCTGCTGCGCCATGTGGATCACCTCCGGGACAGGGATCGAACTCTCACTGAAGCACTGAAGCAACTGCGGCTTGCTTGCAGTGCTGCTCTTTACCCTGCTGTGCCACCAGGGAGGGCCCAATTCTGATCATTTTTTGACTGGGTTATTCATTTTCTTTTTGAATAGTTGTGTGAGTTCTTTGTAGATTGTGAGTGATAGCCTCTTGTTAGCTGTATGATGTGTGAATATTTCTCTCCTTTTCGGAGGGTGTCCTTTTATTTTAATGATAGTTTCTTGTTGCTGTGCAAGAACTTTTTACCTTATGTGGTCCTATTTGTTGATTTTCGCTGTTCTTTCCTTTTTGGTTGCAGCTTGGAGCTATGTCATCTGCTTTAGAGCATAGATCTAATTTGTGGGTGTGGATGCTTCTCCATCTAAGCCCCTCTGGGTGCTGAGAGTCCTGGTGGGTGTGTGTAGATCCTTACCTGGGCTGCTCTGGTTTCCAGAATGGATCTGCGGCTCCCTCACACCACACCACTCTGACCTCCTTTTTTTTTTTTTAACCCGCATAACTCTGCCTCCTCCTCCCTTAGTTCCATCATCATCGAATGTTAGCAACACAGGTAACAAGAGACCTGAGAGGCAGTATAGTCTAACGTGGCCCTGCAGGTAGATTACCTGCTTTTACCCTGATGTTTACTGGTTGTGGGATGTCAGGCAAGTTACTGCTTTGTGCTTTAGTTTCTCATCTGAAAAACAGGGAGAATTTCTGTAGTTTAAAAGAACGATCCTAAAATTTCCCATGTTACCTATTATTACTATTAGTGATGGTGGCAGTATAATTACCATTTATGAATGCCTTGACAGTCAGGCACTAATAAGAGCACCACACCTATTGTTTTAGTTTTAGTCAAATCCGTGTAATAATTATGTGAGATGAATATCCCTATACTCATTTGTTTTAACTGGAGGAACACTACTTTATAACATCATGTACATTTTAGAGGTACATCATTGAAAGACCAACACGTGTGTAGTACATTAATTTTACCACTAAAAGTCCAAATTTCTCTTTATATACATTGTAATAGGCAATGAAATTGAGGCTCAGGACCTCACTTAGATCATTCCACTAAGAAGTGGTAGAGCCAGAATTTATTTTTTTTAAATATTCATTTATTTATTTATGCATACAAGGACTGGGATATAGGCTAGAGGTGTGGGGAGCGGGGGGAGGGTGGCGGGTAAAAGGATTCACCTGAGATAGAGTGGGGAGCAGAGCAGAACAGGCCGATCGACCGAAATACACTGCTGAGGGAGCAGTGGGCGAAACAGGAGAGCTATTCTGCGCCATGTGGGTCACCTCCCTGGCTGGGGATGGAACTTGTGCTGCAGTGACTGTGATAGCTTATAGTGCTGTGCTTTAACCTGTTGTGCCAACAGAGAAGGCCCATGGATTTAAACTCAGGACTGCTTGCATCTAAAGCCTTGCACTGGACTAGCTTGCTAATGCATCTCATATAAGGTGACTGATCATAAATGTGGTGCATTATATCTGCACAGAGGCCTTTCCCATCTTTCTCCAAATTTGAATTTGGAGGCAAATGTCGACTCCCTTTCTTTTTTTCTTTTTTTCCTGTCTCCATGGCCTCTCATTTCCCATCATGGGTGGGAAAACACCTTGCCAACCTGTTGTCAAGAAATGGAAACTGAAACCACGTAGCTTTTAAGATCCTCAGGGTCGTTGAAGTTTCAGGAAGCTTGGCATGGAGCTGGAAATTTTGGATGATGGTTATGCTTTAGTCTTTGTTTTCAAATCAGTCCCATGACCGTTTGGTCAGGATGGCTATCGCACAAGGCTGCAGACCCTCACACTACACTATTGTTTCACCAGTTTATGGTATCTGACACAGATACCACAGATACCACAGAGCTAGGCTTAAATACTCTTTCTGCACTTACTGGATAAACCCAGAAAGTTGTCTGAAGTTCTCAGAAGAGAAAAAGAGTAACAGTTGGTTGATAGGGTGTTAGAGGGAATTAAACACAAATGTGGCAGCTTCTTGCAGGCACCTCTTGTTTGTTTCTTTGGCTCTAGTATAGACTTTAGAACCACCATTGTCCATAAGACCTTTGCCATGAATAGCAAAGCTATTTTTATGTATCAGGCTCAGCCTCTATCATTAAGTAGAAAACAATATATGTCGTTCAGATCCACATTATGATAACTTAATGTTAGTGAGGCATGAGAGCTTAATAGTGTGGAGATTTAACCCTTTATGCCACCAGGGAAAATGCTAACAATTTAACGGGTACTTGTAAAACACAATTTAATGCTAAGCAAAAAACCAGAAGATAGAAAAACACTGCAAGTACCACAAAACTTATAGAGCCAAATCAGCAATTTCTACACACCTCAGTCGTATAGTTAACAGATAACAGAAACCACTCAGACTGCATCCTCTCCCTCTAATTCTCCCAGAGGAAGAGACAAGGTGACTATTGTGGGAACTTACACTCTAGTTGAAGAAACAATCACACAAATATTACAAAATTAGTAGTCTAAACTCTACAACCCACTCTCTAAGAAATATTTGAACATTATGGATAAAATAAGCAGAAATACATTGTATAAATGAGCTTATAAAAGTGTAGAAGAAATAGCTAATTTTCAAAAAAGTAAGAGGAAGCTGACAAAGTGTTATACATTTTTGTTGATGTGGTGGTCTCCCTAACCTAGAAGCCTAGCTTTTAATGTCAATGGATTGGAGAGGATCTGAGACCTGCATCAATCTGAGGCACTGAGAGAACCTTGTGTTCAATGGGAGGATGAAAATACACAGGTGAAATTAACCCACTGGTGAAGCAGGACAACAAGAGAAACTGGCCTGGAATCTAGGTAGAATAAGATGTGTGCTGTGAAAATCCGTGACAATGTGTCCCTCCATGGCTTTGGCCTGATACTACCCATGTGGTCCAGTAGTTCTGGGGACCTGGTAGAAGCAAATATAAGGATCTGAATGGAATATACATCAACTGAGGCTGCATAGAATTCATATAGACAAAGTTCTATAGAATATGAGCGCATACTCCCAAATCCCTATGCGCGCACACACACACACACACACAAAGTAACACGCCGGAGCCATCTTCATCAATGGCTTGGAAGTCACCATGAAGAAGCAAGAGTATGAAAACTCTGGAATTGGACTTCTAAGACTATAAGTAAACAAGCCAGTGCCCTCGGCATGAAGATGGGCCTGTGTTGACAAGGTTTTGGCAAGGTTTGCTTAAAGATGGTGGGTGGTTAAGACTAACAGGAGGTGAAAACTCCTTTAGGATTCAATGATGGGTAGAACTGAACTATTAAGGCCAACTTGAGAAGGTCAATGAATGTATCAAAATTCTTCAGAGGTAGAGAGGTGACATGATGTTTTGGAAAATGTTTTTCTGGTTATTAAAAGCAGCAAGTATGCAGTTAGAAAGGAAAATCAAGGTTGCTATCTGGTGGGACATGTCAAAAGTTGGGAAATAAGAATAGAAGAGCCTGACATGGAGAAACTGGAGAAAAGACCCCCTTATTTAATCCAGAAGTTCCTGTACCATGCAGAACCACAGCACTTCGCTAGGATGCTTTTAGGAGAATAATTTGCTTATTTTGTGCTTTTTATGCAATATGGTCCTACATAAACTTTCATTTGGAAAAATAATTTTGCTGCTTTGAAAAAAAACAGTTGTGCTTTAAAATTTTCTTTTCCTTTTTTTTAAACAGAGGAATAAGCAAGCTATGGTCTTAGGCCAAAACATGCTAGGTAAGAAGGTACCAGAATTGGTATAGTTCTCCCTATAGACAATAGTGTACAATAGGTGCTAATATATACTGGTCTTTTGCGAGTATATGAAGAGTTGGTGAGCCCCTCTGGGTAACTTTGTCCAGCACACTGCCAGTTTTGGGGAGGTTACCCCCAGCTCTTTTAAGCCCTTCATAATCGGGGCAAAATCAAAAGGGACCCCCTGGGAATGGTGAGAGACCTGCCCAACCACCCAACTACTGGCTGACATCCAAACTAGGTTCTGTTTATTTCACAGTGTGGATGGGGTGATGAGTTCTGTGTTAGAGATGACACCTTTACAGGTAAGGAGAAGGGTCCCTTTGTCTGCATAAACTAGCTCTTCTCCCCTCTGCCAGAACTGTAATTTTTTGCTCTGCAACCAGGGGAAAGCCAAGTTCTTGAGGCTGAGCAGAGGAAAGGGAAGGAGATTTGCCTGAGTTTCATGTTGGGGGTGCTTTAATCCAACTGGGTGAGCCCCTTCACAGAGGAGGTAAAATGAGCAGGGGCTAGGGGTCTGGAGTTGGTTTGAAACTGCTAGAAGATGCAAATTGATAAATAAACATTAAAACAATGAAGCCCTGCTAATCCTCTGACAAAGGGCAAATTGCTAATCTAACCTCCCCGCCAGCATGACTGCCCCATGGAACAAAGGTGGCTTTTATAGTTTATGTTTTATTTGTAAACTGACATGCGCTGGTCAGTTAAATGGATTTATGCTCACCTGCCTCAGAGGGAGAAGGGAGGTGGCCAGTAATCCTTCCTTTCTCTACTAGTCTCAGGGAAATGGTCACCTGATCTGACTAGGAAGGGCCTTGAAGGATGTGCCAAATTTTAGCCTCTTTAGAGTAACTGCCAAACTGCTCGGCAACAACAATGGGACAGTGTCTGCAGGGAGCAGGCTGGCGAGTGGTTGCCTTTTGAGCTCTTAATTCAAGGGAGGTTTCCCTGCCTCTCTGCAGCCTCCCGTTCCAGGGTTTGAGGCCTTCTCTGGGGAAGGCAGTTGTCAGCTCACATTGGTGCTGGTAATTCTCTGCAAAGGTGTCTGTTATCCACCCTTGCTGTAGTGGTCCTTCCCTAACTTAATTCTGAGGGACTGTCCCCGCTCAGTGTCTGTCTCTTACCCATGGACAGGAGAGGAGAGTTTGGAGCTAAACTCTGAGGCCCACACAGACAGCACCATATCCCCTGGGAAATCACAGCTAGATCTGGGTCTCCGTGGTCTCGCCTCCTTTACCCACACCACTGATCAGCCTCCAGTCCTCCAACTCCAAGAGCAAGACTTCTGGATGGAATGAGGTGCACTATTCACTGGGAGGGATGGAGATTTTTCTGGAGTCATTGTCTCTCCTAAGACATCACTCCTCCAGGACTGAGGATAAGGAGAGAATAATTAGATCAGTTTCTACTTCCATTGCTGTGGAAGCCCCAGCCATGCCTACAAGAAAGAGGAGATTTCAAATACACAGAGTTTACCAGGAATGAGTGGGATGACATCACTGGGGTCATGTTAAAATAGGGTTGGAGAAAGCTACTGGGAAAAAAAATCACTTCACTGTCCTCTTTTAACTGGATGTGATCCTTGAACTATACCAAACTGCCAACATTCCAAGAAGACAAGAATAATATATGCTATCTGAAAGAACTAATCAAGAGAACTTTTACCTGCTTTTGAAACTGGATATCCAACTCTCCCTTCCCCCCACTTCAGGGATCCAGTGCTCAGGCCCAGGAAACTGCTTGGGGGGGGGGGGGGTTGAGTAGTAGAGGGTAGGGGAATGGGGGCATTTTACCAGTGGCTCCACTGGCTCAGGCTGCAGACAGAAGCTGGCGCCGGCTATGGTGGTAGACAGTGACGATGCCCCTGTTGCACTGCCCGAGGCATAACAGCTCCAGGCTCAGGGCCGCAGGGAGGAACATGCAGCCCCACTGTGGTCCCTGCAGCTGCAGGCAGTAGAGAGGCAGTAGAGGTGCTTGGAGCATGGAATGGACCATGGGGTGTGACCTGTGCGCGGATTCGTATAAGGCCCGATCAGCCATAGGACTGAAAATAGTCCAATCAGACTTGTAGGTGGTGGTGGTAGTGGTGGGGGAACCCCAAAGAGGATATAAAGTAGGGCAGACCCCAGCTCCCAGCTTCCACATACTCACTGGAGGCTGAAGTGATAGTTCCTGGCTGAGACTGACTCTGTTCTTGACCTCCAGAGAAAGAGAAGCTAAAAAGTTTTGCAGAGAAGCTAAAGAACATGTCAAAAGCCAGGGCCACTGCTCTCCAGCCTGCCTCTGACATCACTGAAAAGGAACACCAAAGGCCCTGAGCCTGGTGACTCAAAGGGCTGTTTGTTGGTGGTGATACTTCTTTGAGCCTCACTTTTCCTGCCTGGAAAGTGAAGCTAATAATGGCCTATCGCTTGTAATGTCAATTTAATTGGGTTAATAAGCGGAAAGCACTGTGTGCGGTGTCTAGTAACCTTAACAAGCTGCTGCTGTCCAGAATTCGTGTGATTGGTCAATACAAACATGACTGCAAGGCGTTCAAAGCTCACTGTCCTCAGTCCTACAGACCTGCTCCTTCTTTTTTCTGGTAATGGCCCCATTATCTACTTAGGGGAGCAAAACAGACAACTGAAGTGGTCTTGGGGCTCCCACTCCCTCAGCCACTTGCACCTTAGAGAGGGAGAGTGACTTCAAGCCTACCTTCTCTCAGTTGTTCAATCCCAGCCTCAGCTCAGCCCCCACCATTCCCTTCATTCTGGACTGTTGCCACACAAGTACTTACCGCCCCAGGGCATTCCCCAAGCTAAAGGGAACTTTCTTCATTCTCCTGCCTACCTTCTCTCCTGCTTCCTCCTGCCGGCCCTCCTCTCCTCCCTTCCTCATTCACCTTATTGTAGTGTATCAGTACTTCATTTATTTTTACTGCTGAATAATATGCCATTGGGTGACTATACCACATTTTGTTTATCAGTTTATCGGTTTATGGATAATTTCATTGCTTCCACTTACAGGGTATTGTGAATAGAACTGTTGTGAACCTTGGTGTATAAGTTTTTATGCAGACATGTTTTCAATTCTTTGGGGGCCAGCAGCTAGGAGTAAAATTGCTGTGCTAATTCTGTTTAACTTTCTAAAGGCTCACTGAACCATTTTCTCAAAGGGTTGTACCATTTTACATTTATTGTGTGAAGAACATTACAGTTGAATGAGTGTTACAACTTTTTCACATCCTTGGCAACACTAGTTCTGTGTGTCTTTTTTGATTATAGTGAATGTGAAACTATCTCACTGTGGGTTAGATTTGCATTTCCCTTGACTAATGATGCTAAGCATCTTTTCAGGTGTTTAAGGATCTTTGCATATCTTGGAGAAATGTCTATTAAAAGCCTTTCTCCATTTTAAAATCAGACTGTCAGTGTGTGATTTTGCAAATACTTTTTTCCCTGTCCATGGGTCATCTTCTCAATTTCTTGATGGTATCACTCACAACAATCCAAGATTTTGAGTGAAAAGTCTTTTAGAAAATCACTATGTTTAGGATATTAAGAGTTTACTCTCAAGAAAATGGTATACTTCTTAATTTTTTTTTTAAAGATTTATTTATTTGTACATACAGAACTGGGGTACAGGCCAGAGGCTCAGGGATGGTGAGAGGCTTCACCAGAGACAGAGTGGGAAGCAGAACAGGCAGATCGATGAAGTACACTGCTGAGGGGAGCAGCGGGCAGGTCAGGAGAGGTCTGCCACGCCATGTGGTCTCCTCCGGGGCAGGCGGGATTCGAACTCATGTGGAAGTGGCTTTAGCTTCTCAGTGCAGTGCTTTAACCCGCTGCGCCACCAGGGAGGGCCATACTTCTTAATTTATTCCTCTTTTCGAATGCATTTGATAAAGTTGCATAGTTTTTCTCTTAAGGCTTTCATTACTTGGTTTCATAATTTATTTTTGCCTTTTAAAAAATATTTTTCTTTGATTACTTTTTCCTAAATATTACTGGTATTTAGGGGAGATTTTTATTTTTGCATTTTGTTCTGTATCCACTTCTCCAGAACTTTAAGTATATTTTATTTTGAAAAGTTATCTTGAATTTTCTAGGTATACAATTAACTGGAAATTATATACTTGTTAATAGGTCTCATTTAAATTTATTTGATTTTGTTTAATGTCATCTGCATTAAAGAGTCTGGGTATTCTCAACCAATCACTGTGGAAGTGGGGATGATTTGGCTCAATCACAGCTCACACCCTGAACTGAGGGTAAGTAAATTCTTCCCCAGACTGTGCCTGGAAGAGGGTTAATTCACACTAGTGAGACAATCACAGGACTACTGCGGCAGGTGTTTATCAATGACAACATTCCATCTTCTGGAGATTAAATTTCCTTAGCACTGATACTCCCCTTATAAATAACAGCCACTGTCTTTTGCATTCAAGAAATATTACATTGTTTTACTCAGGCCCATCTCCTAGTCATAGATGTACATTCTTCAAGTGCTTCTTCACTGAGTTGTAAGTGGGTGTTTAGGTCATAGTTGGCCTAGATCCAAAGCTTTCTTTTCCATGAAGGTGGTGAAAGTCATGGTGGTATCCTCATCCATCTGAAGTAGAAAGAACTGGAAAAAATTTATAGGCCAACAGCTATTTGGACCTTCCACCCAGTCTGCTCTTGGGTCTTTTATCACGTGGTCTTACCCTCTGTTGGCCAACTCTGTGAAGTGAACATATTACACACATTAGATGTAAAGCATATTTGGGCTTTGAAGGAGGATGGACATGAAGCAAAACCACATGCAGACATTTCAGCTGATGAATGACCCACGAATGGGCAGGTGCTGCCAGTTACAGCTGAGCTCTGGGGAAGAGGTAGGGAGGAGGAATGAAACAGGGCAGCTTTGAAATGTCTCAGCCTTGCAGCTCCCACCTGAAGGAAGTAACACTGCCTGTGGAAATTAGAAAAAGACGTCCATTGGCTTTGTTTCTGCAGGTCTTGTGCAATCTCTGTGAAAGGTAATGATCTCTTACCTTTATTTATTTATTTTTTTAAACAAGACTCTCGGATCCTTTCTGTGACATATATTTCTCTGACAAGACATGAAGCTCAGGCTTCCCTCTGAGGATGTGTAGGAGACAGATCTTTGGTGGTGCTTCTGAAGTATATTACTTCACAGACAGGGAAACATTTCCCCACATAGGGATTTAGAAGACACATGAGACTCAACTGTGTTTCCGGAGTAAAGCTTGATGAGCAGGTTACTAGGCAGTTTGGCAGATCCTTGACTAGCACAGTTGTTTCCAACATAGTTTCGTTATAACATTGATGAGAAAAGACCATCCCTGGTGACACTGAGCAAAACGTGCTCTGAGGACTTGCTTTCCTACTGTTGTTTTGCTTAAAGTCAAAGCAATTTCCAAGAAGCTATGGGTGACACTGAGGACTTATTGTAGGCTTTATCCTGGAGGGAGCAGGACATTTGTGGTTTTAATAGTTTCTACTGCTGCTGTAACAAATTACCACAAGCTCAGTGGCTTAAAAGGCACACATTTATCTCACAGTTCCTCAAGTCAGAAATCTTAAATTCAATGTATTGGCTGGGCTGTTTTCCTTCTGAAGGCTCTAGGGGAGAATGTTTGTTTACCTTTTCCACTTTTAGAAGCTGCCTAGATTCATTGGCTCATGGCCCCCTCCCTCCACCATCAGGACCCACAGCCCAAGATCCTCAGGTTTCTGTCTTTCTGCTTCCATTACCAAATCTCCATTTCTGATTTCCTTACTCACTCTCATCAAGAGTCTTGTGATTATATTGGGTCCACCTGGATAATACAAGATAATCTCTTCCATTTTAGGATGTTTAACTTCGTCATATCTGCAAAGTCACTTTTCCTTGATAACATATTCCTGAGTTGCAGGATATTAAAATGTGGATTAGTTTGGGGGCCTTAATCTATCTTGGTGGCCTAGTTTCTCCTTTTTTTCCTGTCTGATCTTTTTCTTTTAAAGATGATTTACTTTTTTTTTTAAGTAGATAACATTTTACAGCTCAAAAAAGAAAACAGTACTAAACATGATATACTCACATATGTGCTGGTTAAAGGATGCTCAATATTAGTTACCAGGGAAATGCAGGTAAAAAATATGAGATATGACTTTACACCAAATAAGATGGCTGTAACAATTAAAAAAAAAAACAAAAACAAAGACAAAAACAAGTGTTGTTGGGAATATGGAAAATTTTGAACCCTGGCATATAGCTCTGGGAATATAAAGTGATTTAGCCATTGTTAAAAACTTAGGCCATTCCTCACAAATAAAACCAGAATTGCTATTAGAACTGCAATGCCTATTCCTAGATATATTCTCAAAATATTTGAAAGCAGGAAATCAAACAGATAACTTCATGTGAATGTTCATAATAACATTATTCACAATCGTCAATGTTCCATCAACAGAGGAACAGATTAACAAAAGTATATACTACAATGGAATATATACTACAATGAAGGATTGATAAATGCCATGACATGGATGAAACTTGAAAAACATTATGCTTAAATGAAAGAAACTACATACACCCATATTCAAATATTCTTTGAGTCTCTATAAGAAATATACAGAATAAGTAAATATATGGAGATAGAAATAGATTGGTGATTGCCACGTCTGGGGGCAAAGTGGGGTGGACAGTGACTGCTTATTGGGTTTTGGATTTTCTTTTGGAGTGATAAAGTACTTTTGAACTTGATAAAGGTGGCAGTTGCCAACATTGTGATTGTAATAAATGTCACTGACTTAAAATGATTAATACTGTTATATTACCACTTCAATTCATTTAAAAGCAAAGACAAGGTATACGTAGGTATACATAGAAAATCTTATTCTGTCCTCACATGCCCATTTTCCTTTACTCATGTAGATAACTACTTTTATTAGTTCATTGTGTATCCTTTCAGTTTCTTCATGCAGAAATAAGCAGAAGTGAATTAACCTGAGTTTTCTCCTTGCTTTGCTACCAAAGGTGGTATGATATATATATATACATATATACATATACATGTAAAAGTATTGTTAAAATATTATTAAATTTATGTGTATCACACACACATAAAATATTTTAACAATACTTGCTAGAGTTTTTGTTGTTACAACTGGATGATATTTGACAATGTAGGCGTAACATGGTTTATTTATATAAGCATTTATTGCTATAAAATACCCTCTAAATACTTTCTTAGTTGCATCCCACAAATTTCAATATCCTGACTTTTATGCAACTCAATATATTTGGTTATTTTTCTTGAAACTTCCTTTTTAACCAAAAGGTTATATAAAAATAGGCTGTTTAATTTCCAAGCCTTTGGAGATTTTTCTGTTACTGATTTCTAAATTTCTAATTCTATTAATATCAGATAACACTTTATGTGACTTCAGTTCTTTCCATCCCTCCACACCAATTTTAAAACCTTTTTACTTTGAAATAATTGTATATTCACATACAGCTGTAAGAGATAGTACAAAACAATCCTTATATCTTTTTATTTTAAAGATTTATTTATTCATTCAGAACTGGGGTGCAGGCCAGAGGTGCAGGGGCGGTGAGAGGATTCACCAGAGACAGAGTGGGGAGCAGAACAGGCAGATTGATGACATACACTGCTGAGGGGAGCAGTTGGCGGGTCACGAGAGGTAGAGTCAAAGAGGTCTGACCTGTATGTGGATCACTTAAGGGGCGGGATCGAACTTGCACTGAAGCGGCTGCGGCTTGCTTGCAGTGCTGAGCAGTTAGTCCGTTGTGCCACCAGGGAGGGCCTCCTTATATCTATTTTGGATTGAATTGTGTCACTGTCAAAATTCATTTGTTGATGTTCTAATACTCAGGTAACTCAGAGTGTGAGGATTTGGAGATAGGTTCTTTACAGAAGTAATCAAATGGAAATGAATTCATTAGCATGATAACTAATCCAATATGCATAGTGTCCTTGTAAAAAGGGGAAGACCAGGATGCAGGGGGCTCACTGAGGGGAGATGATGTGAAGGGAAACAGAGAAGATGGCCACCTATAAACCAAGGAGAGGCTGGAACATACTTTCCCTCAGAAAGAACCAAACCTTTGGTAACTTGATTTTGGACACGGATGACACAATGACCTTTTGATGCTGTCCCTCAAGATCCTGAGGCTTGTTCATTTTCTTGCCCTTCAATTTTTAATTTTTCTATTGTGTGGATTGAAAGACTTCTATTGACTTGTCTTTAGATTTGCTGACTCTCCCCTCTGAAATTCCCCTGATCCTGTCCATTCTGCCACCGAGCCTATAAGTGAGTTTTAAAATTCCAGTCGTTGAGTTTTTCAGGCCTAAAACTACCATTTACTTTTTTCCTCTATATTTTCTGTTTCTTTGCTCTAATACAGTTATTTAGAAGGTGTTTGTCCTTACTTATTGCATCATGTTTTAAAAAAGATTTATTTATTCATATGGAACTGGGGTACAGGCCAGAGATGTGGAGGGTGAGAGGCTTCACCAGAGACAGAGTGGGGAGCAGAACAGTCAGAGCGATTAAGTACAGTGCTGAGGGGAGCAGCAGGGTGGGTCAGGAGAGGTCTGCCTCGCCATGTGGATCTCCTCTGGGGCAGGCGGGATTCGAACTCATGTGGTAGTGGCTTTAGTTTCTTAGTGCTGTGCTTTAACTCACTGCGCCGCCAGGGAGGGCCCTGCATCATTTTTCTAATAGCTGCCTTAAAGTCTTTGTCAGGTAATTCCAACATCTACCATCTCAATATGTAAGTGGAGATTTTCCTGCTTCTTCAAATGGTGAGATAAATTTGTATTGTATTCTGAACATTATATATATTATGAGCTCTTGCTTGTGCTTAAATCCTAGGAAAAATATTAATTGTTTTTTTAACTTTAGTAAGTAATTGACCCAGCTGGGTACAAGCCAAAAGAGCTCTCATTGGGTGTTGGTTTCTATCAGTTCCACTTTTTAAAATTCTGTTCAGATCTGTCCTACATATCTGCCACCTAGTGGCTAGTGTGGGATGTGAATGTCTGTCCTCCAATTTGTGGCCAGTGTGGGATGTGAGCATTGGTCTGTCTCACAGCCTATTGTTCATCTCCAAACTTCTGAGAATTTTATGATTGTTTAGGGTCACATTTACATTTAAGGGTATACATACCATTTAAGGGTGAATCCAAGGATTCATAACAGCTTTATCAGATCACTTATTAAAAATCCTTCTGTCTATATGTGCCCAGTATTTTCAGTCCTCTAGCCAAGAGGAAAACCGAAAGAAAAACAGTTTTTCTCCCATTCTCCTTGAGCATTAGAAGGCTCCTTACCTGTTCTATGAGGCAGATCCTGGAATAATCTACTTGCACCTTCAGGTGATCCAGGCTTTGACAGGGCAGCATCGAAACTAGCAATGTAGTAAGCTCACCACTGGCTTACTGATACTTTGGACTCTGTTCTTCCTTCCCAATATATCTACTACCGTTTACTTTATAGAGTTTTCAAGTTGTTCTTCCATGCATTCTGCCCAGATTTATAGCTGCATTTGATGGGAGAGGCAGGGTGAAGTGTGCTTATTTCATCTTATCTGGAAACTAGGGCTGACTTTTGAATCATGTAGTTGATTCGATCAATATCCTATTAATGGACCTTGGCTATTCTTGCTTTCTAACTTGTAGGGTGTTTAAGAACTCTGCTTTCATCTGCTCTTATTTCTTCATAAAAGAGACTCAATTTAGCTTCTCATTAGAATCACCTAGACAGAAAAATGGAATGAGATCCCAGAGGCTATCTTATAACCCACCCCAACACAAATTAAACCACAATCTCAGGGAACAGGATTCAAGCAGCAGTACTTAAATTTTTTTCTTTTATATTTTGCATTCCTTGCTCCACCCCCGCCCCACAAACTGCTTTCCCATCGATTACTTATTTCATTTAATATTGACACCACTTACTAGATTCACAAGTTATCTACCTCTGGTTCAGACCAGAGAAGTTGATCTGAAATCAGCTCCCAAATCCTTTACTTTTAGGCTTCTCTCCCTCCTGTCTATGCTAGCTCAGATTTGTCTTCAAACATTTCCCTGTCTCTATTCCCTTTAATCAGATCCACTGTGCATCTGTAATATTGCACAGCTGTCTCGTGGGTTTCTTCACTGCCTAAAAATTGCCCTCACTACTCCCAGAGGATCTTCCTAAAAGACAAATCTCATCACTTCACTCCTCTTGTAAAACCTTGTTGTCACATCCTGGGATATATAGTTTCAGCTCCTAAGCAAGGAATATGAAGCTTGCCCTACCTGGTTTGGCTTCTTCTAGCTCCTCTCCCATCAGGTGTACCTCTTCTTCCACATTCCAAGGGGGCACAAGTGACCCTCCAAATACTCCAAGCCCTATCACGCCTTCTTATTGTGGCTCTGACCTAGTGCTCGCCCCATCACCTTTTCACCCTAATGAAACAACTGAGATGTCATTTCTTCAAAGCTGATGTCACTGCTGTGTCCTCTGTTTCTCCAACTTTGGTTACATACATATACGGGTGTTTACAAGTGTAAATTTGTGACCACAGTGAAATGGTCTGTTTGCATGTTTGTCTTTCCCATTAGATCGGGGACTCCTTGAGAGAGGCACTTATTTTGAAATGAGACACCTTGCAGATGATGCCACAGCAGCAGCTTTGTGAGATTAGAGAAGTGAAGGAAAGAGGATGAATGTAGGCCTTAGAGAGTGTAAGAAAGTTTATAAAGTGGAGTGAGGTCACAAAAATATCTTAGCTTAAAGAGAACAGTCATCTCTGACTTAGGTGATGCTGCTGACACTATTTTGAAAACCATCCTGAATGGTTTCTTATCTGAAGGAAAATGTATGCCAGGAAAATACAACAACTTTGTAAGACAGGTGTAAGCTAACATGCTGAGGAGCAGGGGAAATGCCTCTGACGTGGGGAGCCTCTGCATCTTGCCAAACTTGAATTGAGTTTGCAGCTCCTCACTGTTTCAGGGTAGATTGGGGTAAGCTAATTAGACCCCCCAAGTCTCAATTTTCTAATACAGATAATGAATACAATAGCTCCTACCTCTTAGGACTGGGTGAGTTACCTGTAGTTTTAGCAAGTAGATATGGACTCAACAAAAAGTTGTATTTTTAACTTTCTGGTGACCCAGGGACTGAGTCAGCAGAAGTAGATGGAGAGAGGCATGTCTACATTTCATGTGGTTTCCTACTGTCACAAATTCTTGAGAGAGACCCCCTGGATTCCAGAAGCCCAGGGATGTGCTGACAGGCCAGCATTCCTCCTCTGGCTTTCACCATGGCTCTTGAGCCAGTGGGACGACTGCTGCCTGTGGAGAAACCCAGAGCTGACAGAGAATCAGCACAATCCCTTCACACAGGGACAGCTTTGACTTTTTTTTTAATATATATTTTTTAAAGATTTATTTATTTATGCATACAGAACTGGGGTGCAGGCCAGAGGAGCAGGGGCAGTGAGAGGATTCACCAGTGACAGAGTGGGGAGCAGAACAGGCAGATCGATGAAGTACACTGCTGAGGGAGCAGCAGGAAAGACAGGAGAGGTCTGCCACACCATGTGGGTCACCTCCGGGGCTGGGGATTGAACTTGCATTGAAGCGGCTGCTGCTAGCTTGCAGTGCTGCGTCCTAACCCATTGCACCACCAGGGAGGGCCAGACTTTGGCTTCTAAGCTAAGTCCCTTTCACCTGAGCATCATTTTAACATGCTGTAACCTGGACAATCCTATTTGCCAAAGATATTCTAAAAATATAATGTTGGCATTAAAAAACATCTCCTGGGGCCCTCCCTGGTAGTGCAGTGGGTTAAAGCACAGCACTAAGAAGCTAAAGCTGCTTCAGCGTGAGTTTGATCCCTGCCCCGGAGGTGACCCACATGGCGTGGCAGACCTCTCCTGACCCTCCTGCTGCTTCCCTCAGTAGTGTACTTCATCAATCTACCTGTTCTGCTCCCCACTCTGTCTCTGGTAAAACCTCTCACTGCCCCTGCACCTCTGACCTGTATCTCAGTTCTGTATGCATAAATAAATATATCTTAAAAAAAAATCTCCTGATTTTAAAGACCCCTGAGATTGTTACTTTCTAAATTTATGTCAACAGTAAGACCTTAAGATACTCAAATTAGATGTAACGTTCAGTTACAAAGATCACTAGCTCACATTTTTTAGTAAACAGCAATCTTATGATGGTTGTTGTTTTTTCCATTACTTTTATTTTTTATAAAATAATCTCCATTGTCTGTTACTTGTAGATTAGAAGTAAAAGTCTTCCCTGTGTGAAGGGATTCTCTGATAACTGTCAAAGATACTGAGTAGCTCAAAACAAAGCAGTCAGCATCCTTGAAGACAAGCTCATTGTATCTCTCTTGGTCCATCTCTCTCTTTCTCAGTTGGCAGGCAAAACCCTCATCTTACCCACACTGCATGTGGAGGGCACCTCAGTTTCAAAGGAGAAGGAGGGAAAGAGAAAATCTACATTGGTGGAGACACTATCATTTGCATTTTGTCTATCTTCTCATTTAATTCCTGAAAATAATTCCACAAGAAAAGCTTTATCATTCCCCATTCCTACAGGTGAGAAAAGAAAGACTCCCCAAGATGGAATGATTTGGCCAGTTTCCTTACCCAGCAAGAAAGCTGAAACTAAATCAGTCCATTCTCATACCAACTTTAAGCCCATCACCCAGGAAGTTATAGTTTTCAACTGCTCACAATAATACCTACTTCTCCAAGACCTTTCCCATCCTTATGCCCTGCTACAAATTTCTCCTCTGTGACTTTCAACTTCTTGGTAATTCTCCAACTGCTGTGTAGCAGTATATCGGTAGGACCTAGAGGAAAGACTTGAGAATACATTTTCAATCCATTTGCGAACCCCATGGTGAAGTGTATAAGTATGTGTGTGTGTGTGTGTGTGTGTGTGTGTGTGTATACGTGCGTGCATGCGCGTGCCTGGACAGGGAGGGGAATCCGAAGGGAGGCCTGCATCTATATTTTAAGTTAGCTAGTCAGTCATCAGTTACAACTTCATGCCAGGGACATCTTTAGATAGCCAGACACACAGATAATCAAGGCATAGATTAACTCACTCTGACTGTATAGTAATTTAAAGCTCTCAGCTTATATGGCCAGTTCGTGGTGGTGAAACATTCCTACGGCATATGGTAACCTTTAGTAGAAAACTTGCAGTGAGAAGTGCTGAATCCCTATCAGACGTGCAAAGAACATGTGGTTGATATTAGAGTGTGCACTTACCCCTCAGGTCCACAGGATTCAGTCCATTTTCTCTCCTTTCCCGAGACCAGCCCAGAACTTGCTCTTCTACTCTAAAGAACAAACAAACAAACAAAATAGCAATGCATAGGGCTGTTGGAATTTAACTATTTGTTAGAATTTTCATGCTGAATTAGATTAACTAGTAGCAAAGTATTTTGGATTGGGAGTGAGGAGGCCAGATTCTCATTCCTGCTTAGTGGTCTTGGATCAGACATAGTGTGTCCCTCAATAACATGAACTAGATTATTTTCAGAAGGATCATCACCATCTCAGAAAAGCAGCAATTCTAATTATGAGAATCAGAAACAACCCCCCCCCTCCCTGGCCAGGTATTTGAATTCTAGGGCTCTTCTTCAACATTAATTCTGAATTTTGATCTCCCGGGGAGACAGAGGCCATCAGGAAAATCTTTCTGAATTCTCTACCCACTCCACACCTCTTCCTTATCCCTTCACCCCTCCTTGGCGAGCCTTGAACAATGAATGCTCCCACGCTCTTGAAGGCTGACTTATACCCGAGAGCAGGACACTTCATGTGAGCTAGGAAAAAAAATGCATATAGGAGGTAGGACCTAAGCTACTGGACCTAGTGAATGCCAAGACAGAGCTATACTGCTGGCTCATGGACTGCGCTTTAAGTAGTATATTTGTTGGCTAGGACTGCCACAGCAAAAGGTCACAGACTGGGTGACTTAACAGAAATGATTTTTCTCAAGTTCTGGAAGGTAGACATCTACAATGTCTAAGATCAAGATGCTGGCAAAGTTGGTTTCTGGCTTGTAGTTAGTCACATTCTTATGTGTCCTCGCTTGACCTTTCCCGTGTCCTGCACCGCAGGTGTCTCTCTATATTGTATCATAAAGACACCAGTCCTATGAGTTCAAGGCCCTCCTGGTACGACCTCATTTAACCTTAATTACATCTTTGAGGCCTCATCTCTAAAATGGTCACACTGTAGGGTAGGGCTTCAGTTTACGAAATTCTCAGGGGGCACACATTCAGTAAGCAGTAGGCATCTATTGGAGTTCTGGGCATAGAATTATCATTAAAATCACATGTGTAATGAAAAGGTTGCATTAGCCACATTAAAAAATGTAAAAAAAAAAATGTCTGGAAAGATGGCAGAGTGAAGATGTTGGGTTCATCTCCACAAACAAATAAATTATAACAAAACAAAGCCTTCAATTCCTCAAAGATAAGTAGATGACACATGTATCCGGATGATGGTATTGTAGAAAGGGCTAAGAGAAACAATAATTAAACTGCACAGGGAGATTCCAGAGCAGCACATTCCATGAGAGCGGGGTGGCAGCTACATGGAGTTCTGCTGCTGTGGTCAACTCAGGGACACGACATCCACAGCAGACTTTGTAGACCTGGCACAGCCCTACAAAAGAGGGTACACAGCGCTGGCCTGCAGGACAGAGGGTACAATACTGGTGATCTAGGCAAGGGTGCAGGGTGATGATTATTAACCTTGGGCCTGAGACTCCCACACAAGAAATTGTTGGGGTCCAAACTGGTGGGGGGAGCCAGAATGGAGAACTGGAATCTCCTTGTAGACAAGGATGTTATTTGCAGCCTAAGGTTATGATATTTGAAGCACCTGCCTTACCTACACCAAAATCAGGGCCAAAATCAGGACCACTGGATACTCTCATTAACCAGCACATGGATCTCAGTAACAGGACCAAGTTCCCCAGGGTAGCTTCTGTACTCAAAAAGCAAACACTATCGGGCTGGTGGCTCTGTTTTACTATAGTCACTGGGAGATATATCCATCATTAACAATAGCCTGGAGGTTGAGACTGGCCCAGAGATATTCTGGCTTTGGAGAAAGGATCATAGTGGATTCCCACCACACAACCAGGTGCCCTTAGTACTATAGGAAGCTTGAACACCTAATGTCCACTGGAGGTAACCTTTTGGTATGCTAAACATGATTCTTTCTACCTGCCTGAATAGGCATAAAGACTATAGTCTGTGAAGTAGTAGAGCCATAATGATTCTGGGTTTTAAAAAACCCCTAGGACCCACCTTCTTGTAGGAGGGGAATAATGTTAACTGATTAAGAACAGAGAAGGAAATTCCCAATAGAGCCCACAAAAAGTGAAGAATAAAGGCACTGAAGAACATCACAAATGCTTGAGCAGAAGAAAACCTGAGAAGTCTCACTCCAGCAGAACTTCAGAATAATCCATGCTTGCTGAGTTAAGAAAAACAATGGATGATATAAATAGGAACACAACAAAGATCAAGAATATAGGAAACTCCATGTACTTTCTAATGAATCTAAATGGAACAAATGGATCTAAAAACACTATAACCAAATTAAAAAAAAAGAGGGTTTAAAGATCAGATAAATAAAATTAGTGGTGGAGAACACACAGAGTAACACAAAGAATGAAGAATTAAGTAAAGTGTAAGAAATCTTTGGGACTAGCTTAAGAGAAATGATATCTGTATCATAGAAGAAGAAAAAGAGAATGCCATAGAAAATTTATTTAAAGAAATAATTGCAGAAAATCATCTCAATCTGGGAACTGGAGATGTTCTAATCCAAGAAGATGTTCTAATCCAAGAAGACAATGGTTCTAAAAAATTTAATACTAGACAAACACTCTCCAAAACACTTTAAAATAAAACTGTTGAGAAGCGATGACAAGGGCAGAATATTAAAAGCATTGAGCAAAAGAACAGTAATCTATAAAGGGAGATGCAGGTCTAAACCAGAATGAATTATCATCTCATGCACACTCATGTTGAGTGTGGCTCATACTAAAAAGACCCCCAACATCAAATATTGAAGGGCATGCAGAGCAAGAAGAGCACAATTAGATTGTTGATGGGAACTGGTCCAGCCATTTTGGAAAGTGATTTGGATTTACCTTTAAAAAACTAAAAATAGGGCCCTCCCT
>NW_004567117.1:11844585-11845523 GCF_000260355.1 Condylura cristata
GCTGCGCCACCAGGGAGGGCCTGTTGAGTTTTTTTTTTAACACTAAATTTTCAAATTCTGTGTTTTGCACAAAGAAATGTCTCATTGTGGGCTACGTGTCTCATGCTCATAGTCACATGTGGTTGGTATGCACAGTACAGATCCCATGCTTATCTCCTCCACCTTATGGGGAAACTGGTATAGTGTGTAAGAGGAGACGTGCACCAAGGTGCATTTGAATAAAGGTTATTTGAATGATTATAAAAGACCCACTTTGACCAACTTCACATATTTTTCAGAAGCTACCCTTCGCCCTCCAGCTTCTCAACGCCATCTTATTCTTCCTTTAACCCACTTGACCTTGGCTGTTTACTTGCCCTGGCTGTTTCTGGCACCTGCAGGGTTCCCCCCAGATATCTACTCTCTCACTGGCTTGTGGTCCTTGCTCCAATGAGTAAAGAGGCTTTCTCCTGGCACCGTGGCTTGAATTTCAACCCTGCGCCCACTTTCTTTTTCATTCCCTACTTTAATTTCCTTCTAAGCACTCATCCTTAGTCAATATACTATGTATTTTACTAATTTATCTCATTTAATATCTGTATGTGACACAAGAATGTAAGTGTCATCAGGGCAGGGATCTAGGTGTTTTGTATCATTAGCACCTAGAATAAGGTGTAGCCCAGGATAGGTGCCCAGCAAATGATCTGACTGGTTGGCCAATGACAGAATAATATTTGGGGTGAAGGAAATCTGGAGTTAGGGTGCCCAGCTTTGACACTGGCCATTCTGGGGAAATAATTCTTTTTTTTTTTAATAGTTTACTTTTACAACATTTTGTGCATTTTTCCATCTCAGTTGTAGTCCCTGTGGGCTTCCCATCACCAAATCATCCATATGCTATCACTATAGTCCAGTGCAATTTCCCTCCCCCCACCGTTTCTGATCCCATTCCCCATACC
>NW_004567117.1:11845818-11896822 GCF_000260355.1 Condylura cristata
TTTTGAATCAGTGTTTTTGTGTCTTTTGGGTAGATACCTAGGAGCGGGATTGCTGGGTCATATGGAAGCTCCATTTTTAGCAGTTTGAGGAAACTCCAAATAGTTTTCCATAGTGGTTGTACTAGTTTGCATCCTCTGGGGAAATACTTTGAGCAATGTGTCATCAGGTATAAAGAAGGATTGTGGTTTCAGTCCTCAAAGTAGTATGCAATTAAAGGCAATGTTTGGAGAAATAAGAACAGGAATGGCACCTACAGATAAGACACTGGGAAATGTTCCAGAGTTTAAAAAAAGGAAGTGATGAGTTGAAAGAGGCCAACATGTTAAGTGGCATATAAACCTCTAGCAAATATACTAAGTAAAATGCTTATTGATTTCCATAACTGACTTCAAAGATGATGCTATTACTCTTGGGCTCAATTGTCATATTCATTCTCCAACAAATTCTCTAAATTTTCTGCCTAGGACAATGTGATGGTTAATTTTACGTGTCAGTTTGGCTGGATTCTGGGGCCAGTTGCTGTGAAGATATTTTTAGATGTGACTAATTTTAAAACAGTAAGCCTTGAGTAAAGCAGATTACCCTCCACGTGGTGGGTGGACTTCACCCCAAAGTGAAAGATCCAAAGAGAAAGAGTGAGGTCCCCAGAAAAAGAAATAAAAACTTGTCTCTAGATACCTTTAGACCCAAAACTACAATACCAACGCTTGCTGGAATTTCTAGCCAGGGGAGTGAGGCTTAGTCTTCTCAGGACTTTCTTCTTTTTTTTTTCTTTTTGTGTAGAAGAACTGGGGTGTAGGCCATGGATGTGGGGGAAGTGAGAGGAATCACCAGTGACAGTGGGGAGCAGAACAGGCAGATATACTGAAATACACTGCTGAGGGGAGCAGTGGGCGGGTCAGAAGAGGTCTGCTGTGCCATGTGGGTCACCTCCGAGGCGGGGATTGAACTTTCACTGAAGCGGCTGTGGCTAGCTGCAATCTTACCCGTGGAGTCACCAGGGAAGGCCCTGTAAATAGAGTTTTTAAGAACATTCTAGTTCAGTGTATTTTAAGGAAGTGTCTCACAAGAATATTGTGGCCAGGAATGAAAACAAAACAAAAATACAAGTATAATTAAAGTATGAAACTAATTCCTAAATTTGTTGTGAAATAATGTACGCATATAAAATGCATAACATATGTAGCATAAAAACAATATAACCATCAGTGCCAATGATTTTGTACATGATAAAAGCAATTAAAATGTGATACATTACTTATGTTTCAGCTAAAGTATAACCCACTATTTATTTTAGAAAATTGAATTTTAAATTCTCTATAACCCTATATGCCAAGTGTTAGTGAAAAGGAAGTGAAATTGCAGTTTGGATTGGGACTTGAAAGTCACACATGTTGGCATCACTGGATGATAAGGTGGAGGTTGCTCACTGGTTAGACCACCTGAGTCCATCTACTTGGAATCAATTGTTGTAAGTTGTACTTCACACCTCTCTGTCCTCTGCTCTCTCTATGCTCTGAGGAGGTTTGGCGGGGGTGTTGGGAGAGTCAGTGTGTATGCTCATGGCTGTCATACCGTTCTTTTGGATGCAGGTTCCAAATACCAAGGCTTGGGGCCCTCCCTGGTGGTGCAGTGGGTTAAAGCGCAGCACTATGAGGCTGTCAGCAGCCACCCCAGCCAGGGAGCTGACCCACATGGCGCAGCAGACCTCTTCTGAGCCGCCTGATGCTCCCCTCAGTGGTGTATTTCAGTCAGTCTGCCTGTTCTGCTTCCCACTCTGTCTCTGGTGAATCCTCTCACCTCTGCATCTCTGGCCTGTACCCCAGTTCTTGTATGCATAAATAAAAAATAAATCTTTAAAAAACAAAAAGAAAAAACAAATAAGATGGTTCATGTACAGTGAAACAAACACATGCCAGCCTCAGGTGTATGTCTTCACTAACAGAGCCACAAGTTTACTATTTAGCTGAGTTAAATTGAAGCATTCTTTTCCAAGAGCAAAGAAAGTTACACCGTTATTGTTGTACTCACATTTGCATAAAAAACCCACATGAAATTGGCTCTCTCCCTATCCAGATTTTACTCCATTTCCACATACTGGATGATGGCTATTGATGGATGATGGCTATTGATGATGGAAAACATCCATTAGTAAATGATTATAAAGGGCTTGCCTAACTGAAGATGAAGACAAAATAATCCTTCAGTAAGGCTGGGCCATGGCAAGTGCTGATAACTTGGGCACCCCACCTTCTGGGGTCTAGCCTTGGCAAGCACTCCCAGGATGTGTGTTGCCTGCACCCCCTGCAGGCCAGGTGGACTGAATGCACCTGTGGTGTTGATTACAATGGGGACTGCAGGAGGCAGAAAACGCACAGTACTTGGCTCCTGTCTGAAAACCAGTTGCATTGTAATGGGATCAGTTTTTTTTTTTTTTTGAACTAGCTTTTCAGATAGGAATGAGGTAGTTTATGCTATGTAGGAAAACAATTTGATTTATTTATTTTATTTATTATTTGCATTAATAGCATGCTGCATTTGGTATGATTCAGGAATTGTTGGAGAAATAGTAATGCTTTGGTTTTTGTTGTTGAATAAATACTAAAAATAAGAAGGAAAAATTGGCAGAAACCCAGCTCCCAAAGATCTTGCCATTATACATGAGGAAGAGCAATATATTTATCTTAATTATTACCTTGTCAGACATGTATCTCCTGAAATTTCCCAGGTTAGCCTTCATTCTATTAGTTTTATCACTGTTACAAAACCAGAGGGAAACTATTCCTACTTCCCTTAGGCAGTTCTCGGAAAACATAATTTAAAAAAATTTTATGATAAGTTATTTTACATAATTTTGTGCATTTTTCCATCTCAGTTGTAATCCCTGTGGACTTCCCATTATCAATTCACTTGTGTACCATCACCATAGTCGAGTGTATCCCTCCTCCCCCCCATTTTTGATCCCATTCCCCACTCCACTCCCATAAAATGTCTCTGTTATATAGTTGTTTATTATTTTTTTCCTCCTGGTCTTTTATGCTCCTGCTATGAGTGAAACCATTCAATATTTTTCTTTTTCTTTCAGCCTATTTCATTAAGCATGATTCCTTCTAGCTCCATCCATATTGCTGCAAAAGACATGGCTTATCTTTTTGATTGCTGAGTAATATTCCATTGTATATATGTACCACATCTTTTTAACCCAGTCATCTACTTCTGGGCATTTGGGTTGATTCCATGTCTTTCCTATTGTAAATAAAGCAGCAATAAAAATGGGGGTACAGGTGTCTTTTTGAATAAGGGTTTTTGCATCTTGGGTAGATACCTAGGAGTGGGATTGCTGGGTCATATGGAAGTTTTAGCAGTTTGAGAAACCTCCAAACTGCTTCCATAGTAGTTGTACTAATTTGCATTCCCATCAGCAGTGCAGGAGAGTTCCTTTTTCTCCAAATCCTCATCAACATTTGCTATTACTAGTTGTTCTAAAATGTGCCATGCTCAGTGATGTGAGGTGGTATCTCTTTTTGGTTTTAATTTGCATTTCCTTTATTACAAATAATGTTGAACATTGGAAAACATAATTTTAAAGGTCTAAACATCATAGAACAGGTAATTGTATGCCTGTATTCGTAGCAGCACTGTTAACAACAGCCAAAATGTTTCCCATGTCTATTGACAGATGAATGGATAAACAAGATGTGACATGTATTCACAACAGAATAATATTCAGCCTTAAAAACAAGATACATGCTACAGCATAGATGAATCAGGTAACATTTTACTAAGTGAAATAACCAGACACAAAAGGACAAGGTACTGTATGATTCCATGTAAATGAAGGACTTTGAGTAGTCAGATTCCTAGAGACAGAAAGTAGATTGGCGGCTGCCAGGGGTTGGAAAGAGGGGAGGATGGGGAGTTAGTGTTTAATGGGTACAAAATTTCCCATTGATGAGAAAGTTCTGGAGATAGATGGTCATGATGTTTGCACAATAATGTGAATGTTTGTAATGTATTGAACAGCACACTTAAAAATGGTTAAGAAGGGCCCTCCCTGGTGGTGCAGAGGGTTAAAGCACAGCACTAAGAAGCTAAGGCCAATTCAGCATGAGTTCAATCCCCATCCCAGAGGTGGCCCACATGGCGTGGCAGACCACACCTGACCCGCCCACTGCTCCCCTCAGCAGTGTACTTCCTCGATCTGCCTGTTCTGCTCCCCGCTCTGTCTCTGGTGAATCCTCTCACCCTCTGCATCTCTGGCCTGTACCCCAACTCTATGCATAAATAAATAAATCTTTTAAAAAAATGGTTAAGAAGGGAAATGTTAGGTACTTTTTACCACACAAATAATGTACAAACACACGTACCATGACTTTGAGCATTCTTTGATGACTTCCATTTCAAGTTAGGAAAACCAGTTTGAGCCTCTGAGCCTTACTTTCCCTTTGCCTCTGGGTGGCTCAGATGCCCCTGGGCCTACTTTGATCCAGTCTTTGTCCAGGAACAAAGTCAAGGGCAGGGCACTCTGACCTCACCTTGCCCCTGGCCAGATGACTAACTGGAAGTCAGCTGTCCACAAAACAGGGAATAATGAGAATGAAAGTTTGTGGGCCTGGGATGGAGAGAAATACCTCTAAGGTCATAAAGAAGAACTTAATTGATAATTAAAGAACTATGATGGGGAGGATTGGAGGAGATCCTTTCAGACCTGAAAGGGAGTTCTCTTGGAAGGCTTTGCGTGGCCCCTCAAGTCATGGGTAAGCTGCAGAAACAGAAGGAGGTGAGGGTGTGCCTTGAGATGCTTAGCATGATCTGCTCCAGAGCAGCACTGTAGAGGCCAGGCCTGGGAGCAATGAGCACCATGCTTCCTGTTTATTTATCTCCCCTTGAATTTCGATTTATTTTCTTAAAAGAACTTGGCCTGCAGTTAACTATGTGTGAACTGGAAAATTTATGTCTGCAATTGTTGTTCTTCCCTTGCGACTCAGAAACCTCTGGAAATTCGTTTCCTAATGGCTGGAGAGCAGAGGTAAAGTTATCACGTTGTTTGCCAAAGGACTTGGGTAGAAATCTGAACTTGCTGTTCTGCTCTCAAAGGAAGTGCAGCAAACACCGAGGTGCTGAGGGCTCCTGGCAGGGTGCTGTGGAAAGTGCAGGGAAACACCTGGCACAGGGCACCGGGGTTTGCTGCTGCCCTAAGTAGTGAGGCAGGAAAGAGGACGAAACTGACATAGCTGCTCTAACCTTCCAGAGCACATGCCTCACCTCCCGGTGTCTCTGGCTGCTGAGGATTCCACATGCCGTCCTCTGCTGAACTCGATCAAAACCAATTTCTTATTATTCCTTTTTGCCCTGCTGGCCTCCATCTCCTGGCAAGTGAAAATGAGTTTCATTTAAAAATGTTTCCCTTGGAATTTTGATTTCAGGCGCCAGCAAGACTGGACCATAAACTACCCAAAAAAAGAATGTGCAAAAGACATGAGCAGGCATTTCGCAGAAAAGAAAATACAGGTGGCTAATAGACCTATTAAGAGATAGCTAGTACTCCTGGAGTCAATGAAATGCAGATCAAGTCTACTGTGATATTGTTCTACATCCATTCAATTGGCAAAAATAAAAAAGACTGACACTACTAAATGCTGGAGAGGATGCAGATGTGAAGGACTGTTATGTGATAGGTAATTGCTAGTGGAACTGTAAAGAGGGTCAATCGCCTTGAAAATTTGATTGGTAATACTTCCTACAGGGGAACATTTAGAAACCTTATTACTAAGTATTTCCACTCTGGTACATAACAAAAGCCCATTTTTGCACAATCATCAAAACAACACCAGGTATATACAAGTCTGGTCAGATAGCACTCTTCTCAGTAGCACAAAGCTGGAAACACCAGGGGCGTGAGTGAATGAAGGTAGCAGTCAGATGTATGAACTGCACAATATGAATAAAAATGTGAGTGGACCCACGTGAGGAAATAAACTACAAAAAATTACAAGCAGCGTTATAACCTTAAAAATAATAAAAACAAGTGAAACGTAAGTTTATACTTAAAAATATGCACATAGAGTCAATACAACTATTTACCCAGGTGAGCAAGAGTATGATGAACAGGGCTCAGCTGGACAGGAGGGGTCTGAGGTGTGTCATGTGTTAGATGACCATTACTATCTGATCGCTTGCTTTTATTTTAAGTGGGGGGTTTGAGAGTGCATATTCTACTACTAAACTAACTAACCTAATAGTAACATGTACATGAGCCAATGAGGAGAGGAGTTTCTAAATCAAGATTATGAATCATTTATAACTTGATACTGTGCTTCTGAGGTTCCCTCTCAAGAAACCAAAGCAGCTTCACTTCTAGGTCAATAGAACAGGGGTCCCTCCTCTGGGTGGGTTTCAGCCTCTTACAGACCTTTCTTGTTGTCTGGGGATATCTGTAAATTCTTTTCAAGAACAACTCAACTATTCTTTCATGTCTCTCTCTCTCTCTAGATTAATGTCATTCTTTTTAACAATTGCATAGATTTATCTGGACCATAATTTCTTTAACTACTCTTTCAATGATCCCATTGAGAATGCTTCTAGTTTTTGCTTTTATGATAAGACACTATGGTAAAGGAAATGCTGTAGGGAACATTTGTATACATTTGGGTTGGTCTGTTGGTAGAGTGAATTTCTAGAAGAATCGCTGAGTTGAAGCAATACATAGTTATATTTTGGTAGCCACTGCCAAATTGCCTCCAAATAGTTTTGACTGTCTCTAGACTCAGCAAAACTGTGTCATGGTGGGTGTGACTGGCTGTTAGGAAGCCTCATTTTAATGCCTTCCTTCATTTCACCCCTCCCTGAGCTGGCCAGGAGGAATAATAGTTCTTTGACCAGGGTGCTAGGAGGGGCATCTCTGACCTTTAACCTCTCCCTGTGTCCTGGTTGTTAGGGCAGAGGCTGGCTGCTTCCCTGTGGCAACAGTAGGGGCACTGTCTTCCCTATGCCTAACCACAGCTTCAACTGTGGCAGGAGAGCACTTCTCCTCACCTGCCTCAGGGGGATGCTCTTAGGATTTGTGAGAATCCCTTTGGAACAAAGGTATATATATATATACCTGCTTCAAAAGTACAACTCATAGATAATCGTGCTGGAGAGATGCCAAAACAGAATGTTATGTCAATAAAAACCTTGCTGTCTCTTACTCAGAAACTTGACATTTTCTTCTTTTGGACTGAGATGTCCCGAGGTTTGGCATGAAGGCCACTTTCCACGCACAGCTCACATTCTTTGTTTGGCTGTTTGCAGTGTGATGTCAAAGGATAAAACCTTTTCGCTTGCCCCACCTTTACTGGAGTCACTGAGGTCTATTTATCATGCTGCTCACGAGTCCTGCCTCTCAGGTACCTTTTGTGAATCTTTGGAGCAGACCTCTCTGTGCTGTCTCACCACTTGTCCACCTGGGGCCCGGGAAGGTGCTCACTCCTCCAGGACTCTGGCTTCTACCTGCATAAATCAGACAGAAGATGAAAAATATGGAACAGAACCCAATAATAAAAGTCAAAGGATTTTTTAACTCAAAGGCAACTCAGAGCCTATAAAATAAGTGGCTTTGAAAGAATTTTAAATTTAAAAGGAAACTCTAGTCAGCAAAATCTTATTTATCCCATACATAAAACAACTTAAAAACTAACCATGCAGGCCCTCCCGGGTGGCGCAGCGGGTTCAAGCACAGCACTAAGAAGCTAAAGCCACTTCCGCATGAGTTCGATCCCCGCCCACCCTGGAGGTGACCCACATGGCGCGGGAGACCTCTCCGCTGCTCTCCTCAGCAGTGTACTTCATCGATCTGTCTGTTTTGCTCTCCACTCTGTCTCTGGTGAATCCTCTCACCCCCTAAACCCCTGGCTTGTACCCCCATTCTATATACATAAATAAATCTTAAAAAAAAAACACAAAAAAGTCTAATCATGCCATTTGTGCAAGATATGTAATTTGATATATACATAAAATATACTTCTTAGGTATAAAAGGTATACATTTATTATCTTGTATATAATACAATTGTTATACTTATATGTACCTATAATTGTACATATAAAATATATGTATACATATAGACAATAATGATATAATGCTAGGCCTTGAGTACTTCTGTGGTAAACCAAGAACATGTTGGCAAATGGGTTGAAGTTGAGGGGTCCTTAAATGTCCCATTTATTTATATTGTTTGCATTTTTACACAGCAAACACACCTAAGCATGTCACAGGAAGTTGCTCTGCTATCCTTTCAGGCCTCCTTCCCTCCTTCTCTAAGCCCCGCATGCTACACTCCAGCCCTGGCAATTGGAAATGTGCCCTGATATTTGAAAGCTTCCCCTTTCCAGCTAGTCACCACCCACTTTCTGCTGTGCTGCAGGGCCTTCATTTTCTCATCTGAGAAATGAAAATACAAAACTCGTAGTGTTATATGGGAGCATGAAAGAGGATCAGTTTACAACAATAGAGATGTAAGAGGACTTGCACATGTAAACCACATATATAATTTAAAAATTGTAGTAATCACTTTAAAAAACTAGAGAAATTGGTAAGTTCATTTAATTGGAGAACCGGTTTAAGATATCTTACATATCATCATTTCATCATGTAATCGGTATCAAAATAAATGATCACTGAGATAGTCCACATTCTTCTCTTCAAGCTAAATTGTTGAAATCCTTTGTGCGTTTACTCCTGGAACATCTCAGTTTGACCAGCCCCCTTTCCATAACCACCTGAGACCAGTGGCTGCACACAGTTCTCTAACATACTAGTCACATTCCCTGGATTTGAGCATATACTTAAAAAAAATAGACAATAGTCCTAGAACCTTATACTAGTTTTAAGGGTGTACTCTAATGATTCAGTATTGGTGTACACTGTCATGTATTCACCATAAGAAATTTAGTTAGCGGGCCCTCCCTGGTGGCGCAGCGGGTTCAAGCACTGCACTAAGAAGCTAAAGCCATTTCCGCACGAGTTCAATTCCCGCCGGCCCCGGAAGTGACAACATGGCATGGCAGACTTCTCCTGACCCGCCCACTGCTCCCCTCAGCAGTGTACTTCGTCAATCTGCCTGTTCTGTACCCCACTCTGTCTCTGGTGAAGCCTCTCACCGCCCCTGAGCCTCTGGCCTGTACCCCAGTTCTCTATGCACAAATAAATAAATCTTTAAAAAAAAAAAAAAGAAAAAGAAAAGAGAAATTTAGTTAGCATCCATCAACTACATAGCTACAATTTTTTTTTCCTTTTAAGATTCACAACAATTTCAAGTATGTAGTGCAATGTTATTAACTATAGCTGCCATGCTGTAGATTATACCCACGTGACTTATTTATCTTATAGCTGGAAATTAGCACTTTGTATTGTACCAGCTTAATAAATAAGAGCTGTCATACATTTTGTATCACTGCAAATGCTGTTGCAACTCCCCCTTCTTCATGGAACCTCATACCTCATACCTCAAGACACAGCCAATTGGCCATCTCCTCTGATATATCTTCTGGATGCAGGCTGACTTGATTTCCCCTTCATCTTTTGTTTCCGTAGTGTCTGTCTGCATTGCAGTTTTGTCTATTCCACAGACTCTAAACTTTTTAAGAGTTATAAGCCACTTTTTGGTCTTAATAACCCTGGGGCATGTTTCAATACTAGCTACAGGGGAGGGACTTAATAATTAGTCATTCGAATGACAAGTAAAATAAAGAAGTTAGACGCCTACAACTTTGCTTTGATGATAGAGTGGTTGATTATGGGCTGCTTATTTGCTTCTCTTTTGTCATTTAATTTTAAAATACTGGTTGGTAAAACCTGCTCTTCCTTTTTTCTCAAGGTCATTTCCACAAGTTGGGACTTGCTGCAGAAAAATCATGATAAGGAAAGCAAAGATACTAAATAAGTAGTGGATCTAGTGATAAATCATGCAATATAAGTAGGATCACTCCAGTACACAAACTCTATTACTTACATATTATAAACCTTTGTGTCATGCAGAGAAAAACTACCCACCCTCCACTTCCTTCAGGGATTTGAGCCCATGAGTAAGAAGTTTCGTGAAATGGCTCAAAAGACAAAAGTGCCCAGGAAAGGAGGGTGATATTTTACTGGGAGTATTCTTTTTGGGGACAGGCCTTTCTACTAGGCGAATTTGGGAGTGGGGCCAGACATTTGTTGGGCAGGCTGGGGGAAGGCAGTTTGAGGGGTGGTGTGTGTTGCTGTCTCTTTTACTCACATTCTCTTCATCTTGGCTCTGTGGCCCAATCCTCACATTCCTGCAATTCTATCTGATTTCTGTCTCTGAGGGTAGAAATAGGGTGAGGGTGAGAAGAGATACTGAGGCATCTTTACTGGGGGTTCATTTTTCACTTTTTGTCAAAGAGGTGTGTCAAGTTTGGCTGACGGAAGTCCTCGTGCACCCATGTCTCCTATAACTTTAAGAAACTGCAGAGTTTCTGCGTTTGATGTGTCTTAACTTTAACACAAAGCACACCAGGGCTGGTTAATGATCATGAACTGTCATGGCAGCCACTCTGCAAAGGTGACAGTGATGGATGGGCCTGTGGTGTGGCGGGAGACGGCAGGGTGCAGAGTCAGAAGGTTTATTTAAGCCAAGGCTGATAATAGAGGGCCCTTCTCGGTCCCTGACCAGCAGGACTTTAATGCAGGAGTTTAAAAGAGGAGGACAGCCCTTTTCCTGTACTGCTCTCTGAAGGGACTGCACTCACACGACTCGCCTGCCCCACCAAATAAGAGCATTCCTTGGAGATTTAGATCAATTTGACATTTTCTTCTAGAACAGGGGGAAAAGCCCATCTCTATATATAATGAACTTTACCCTCTCTCCATTCAGTCTCACTGATAGAAAAATCTCTGTCTGCATCCTGAAAGAAATGATATAGGGATGGGCCTGAGAAAGAATGAATTCATAGGCTTACTCCCTTTGGAATAACCACCAAAATGTGAACAGGACTAAGGAATTTTATGTATTAATTGGAATGTGTTAATTGGACTGATCTGCGAAAATAAAACCTACTGAAAAATTAGTTGAGTAAATTTTTTAAGCTCATCTTTGGCTTTGGATTTATTGATCATCGTTTCATTCAGGGCCCAAACTAGGGTCCTTTAGGTAAATATCAAGACAGTATTAGATGTTGACTTTAGTATTTAAGCTATTTTAGTCGTATCTTTTTATGTATCTCTAGATGTGTTTGTCCAATTAGACAAGCTGCCACATGATGTGCTGGGATGAGAAGTAAAGCTTTCCTTTCCTCTCAGATGTGACTGGACCACTTTATGTTTCATTAAAATGAGCTCTAGGGAATAGAGCCTGACCAGAGGCCCCTCCTTTGGAGATGCTAAATTCGGTTCACTCTGGGACTTTTCAGCTTTTAGGGAGAGACATGCTATCAGGGTCCACTGATAATTCTGTGGTGTAAGGGTTAATGCCTGGTGGAGACATTTAGTTGACTGTGATCACTAAATTCAGCAGCTCATGGCCTCTGCTTGTTGCTGGACAGCATAAACATCAGGTTTTGGTAAATAAACTCAGGCTATCATGCAACTGTCCCACATGCACTTAAGCTGTGACTGACAGCTCACTTGGGAGGACTTGGAGTCTAGAGGCAAAGCTTTTGGGTACAGAGGCTCTGAGGTTCCAAGATAAACAAATCTGTCGGTGAGAGTGACCAGAGTGTTAGGTCAGTCCAAGGGTCACTTATAGGTCATCCCACTGGGAGCTTGGTCTCTGCTTTGTGTTTATCCTGGGATGGGAAGAAGCAGGAGGGACTGGGGGCAGAGGGCTGGGTCTCTATTGGGAAAACATCCCAGGGCTGCTCATCAGTGCCTTTGGAAGCGAATCTGTGCCCATCCCACTCTAAGTAATCTAGGAAAGGGTATGGGCACAAGCTTCTATTTTTTATTGGTGTTAATGAACAAGTTCTTTTGGAAATATGGACTGCAGCGTATATATGATGCTGGCTCACTGGATTGTAAAATCAATCAAGGATTTTCTGAGGCCAGAGTGAGTTAGTAGATTGCTCTTACGAAATTGTAACAGTGAAAATAAGCAAAGTCAGCGGAAGGAATGGAAAAATTTTCCTGCCTCTACCCCTCTTACTAATTTCCCTGGGAAATGTTTTCTCAGTTTTATGTTTTTGTTTGTTTGTTTGTTTTTTTGTTTTTTTTACCAGCAAGCATCTTTTAGGAGAATGATAGTAAGCCTTCTCTTTTTCTGTGCTTGAATCTATAAGATTGATAAGTGGTGAGAGCAGGGTAAAGTAACAACCCTCCCCTCCCCATGAATCCCACTTAGCCCCCTTACAATTCTATCTTATTTGGAGAACAGTCTGGTTCAGGAAGAAGATAGGACATCAAGCAATATCTACTTAAAGATGATTGCATGATTTGTTTTAATATTGCAAATGACAAAGACTTTTAAATCCAAGTTTCAGTTGCTTGCTCTGGATAATAGCCTTTTCAAATAAGAAGTCTAAAGGGGCTTGTGTCTTCAAATTTATTAGAAGCTGGAAGTATTAACAAATAAGCTCTTGGGGATAATAGCAAGCTACTTTTAATGAAACTGAGTTTATACAATATTTATAAAATGAATATGTTAAAGATGCATTTAAAGATTGATGCAGAAATAGTTGAAATTCAACAGAATGTCTATGATCAAATGGAATCAAACTAAGAGAATCAATATCAGAAATGACAATCTCCAAATATTTGAAAACTAGACATGAAAAGGGAATACATTTTTTGACAGTTACAAAGACATAAAATACATGTATTGAGCTGAATGAAAATTAAAGAAAAAATACCAAGATTTGTGGGATATAGCTAAAGCTGTATTGAGTGGGACATTTATAACAACTCACTGCTTAGATTAGAAAAAGGGAAACTTTTCAAATCAATAATCTAAAATCCCACTGCAAGAAACTAGAAAAAAGAGAAAAAGTCCACAGAAAGCAGGAAAAGGAGAATAATAAAGATACAAATAAAAACATAAACAATAGAGAAACTCAATGAAGCAAAGAGCTATTTCTTTAAAAAAAATTATAAAATAGACAAATCTCTACTGGGAGAGATAATGAAAAAAAGAGAAAAGATACAAATTATCAATATGAAACAAAAGGTTTCACTGCAGACCCTAATGACTTCTAAAGGATAACAGAATAATACTAACAACTCCACACTCATAAATTTAGACCCTTGATGATGTAGAAGAAATGACCAATTCTTTGAAAAATACAACCACAAGTCATTCAACATGAAATGAGTAACTCAAATCGTCTTATAATTATTCAGGAAATTGAATTAACAATTATCCTTCCAAAAACAAAATTTTTAAGCCTAAATGGTTTCATTGGAAGATTCTATCAAGTGTTATGCCAGAATCAACAACAATTTGACATAATTTCCCTCTGAAAATAGAAGAGGGAACACTTCCCAATTCATTTTATGAAGCTGCTATGAAAACCAAAGACATTACAAAAAAGAAAATTGTAAACCAGTAATCCTCATGAATACAAATTTATTCAAATTTTGTTAGTAAAATTCAAACATTGTTAATAAAATAATAGCAAATAGAATTCAGCAATATATGGAAATAATTATACATTGTGACAAAATGGTATTCATTCTAGGGATTAAGACTGGTTCAGTATTTGTAAAATGGATGTAATAAATATACATCTGATAAAATGATATTGGCTAAAAAAAAATCTACATGATCATATCAAGTCTACTTTATTGAATGAGCTTCACCCACTGATGTTTTATGGACTCCACCTCCATGTCAAAGAGATCTCAGGCACCTGGAATTACAACTTCTATCATGCCATGAATCTGCCATGACTCTACTTCCTGAAAGGGGGATTAATGGAAACTAAGGATGGGACTAAGCAGTTGCACTTATATAAAAGTGAACACATGTGAGCATGGGCTCTCTTGCTTTTTCTGCTTTCAGCTTGCAACCAGAGTCTTAACTCAGAGGGCATTACTGTAGGATATAGTGGTGAATTATCTTCCTCTCTGTTTTCACTTATAAATAAATCTTTCATTAACTTTTCTCTTTCTGTCTGTTCTTGAGTCTTGTCCTAGGTTCTTAGGACTGCATGTGAGAACTCATACCCAGGCCACCCTGTTTCTCCCTTGAGTTGCCCTATAGCAATTTGACTCAGTACTGAGAGTTCTACCCATTATGATAAAGTAGAAGAAGGAAATAAAAGACATTCATTTAAAAGACAAAATTTATCTGCTGATGTTCCAATTAATAGGTAACACATACATCTATACAGGAACCCCTAAGGAGGCTCTCCCTGGTGGCACAACAGGTTATAGCATAGCACTATGAATCTATCCACAGCCACTGCAGCACAAATTTGATCTCTGGCCAGGGAGGTGACCCACATGGTGCAGCAGACCTTTGCTGTCTCCCCACAGCTCCCCTGAGCAGTGTGTTTCATTAGATCTGCCTGTTCTACTCCTTATTCTATCTCTGGTGAATCTTCTCCCTGCCCCTACATCTCTGGCCTATACCCCAGCTTTGTATGTATAAATACATACAAAAAAAAAAAAACCTGCAAGTTAAAACTATCATTAAGAACCTGTCAGAGTGGCTAAATACAAAGTAATGACATTATTTCTGCTGGTGAAGATGTGTAGATCGGTTTACATTGCTGGTGGGAAAGTAATATGGTACAACCACTCTGAAAAGCAGTTTATCAATTTCTTAAAAAACTAAATATGTAGGGCCTCCTTGGTGACACAAGGGGTTATGCCTCAGCACAATGAAGCTGTTGGCAGCCACTGCAACAGGAGTTTGATCCACAGCCAGGGAGCTAAGCCATGTGGTGCAGCAGACCTCTCCTGTCTTGCCTATTATTCCCCTCAGCAATATATTAAAGTAGATCTGCTCATTCTGCTCTCCACTCTGTCTCTGGGTAATCCTCTCATCTCCCCAACATCTGTCTTATACCCCTGTTCCTGGATGCATAAATAGAATAAATCATTTTTAAAAATCCTAAATATGCAACTATGATGTGACCAACTATAATTTGACCTTTATATTCCTGGGTATTTGTCCCAGAGAAATGAAAAATCATGTTCACTCAAAGACCTCTGGAACTTTAATGGCAACTTTATTCCCAATAGCCCCCAACAGGAAACAATCCAGATGTTGTTCAAAGGGTGAGAGTTTAAACTCTACTACCTCCATATTATGGAATACTACTCAGCAATAAACAGGAACAGACATGCAATAATTTGGTTAGATTGCAATATCACGCATCTCATAGATCTTATATTGAGTGAAATAAAAGTCAATATCAAAATGTCATGTACAGATTGATAATTGTCAGTCAGTAAGGAGGTGATGGTATTGAGGAGAAGTGGGCATGACTCTAAAAGACGAGAATGATCCTTGTGGTGATGAACCTGTTTTTACTGTAACAATGTCAGTCTCCTAGTTGTGACTTTATGCTATAGATCTGTATGATATTATCATTCAGGGAAATATTGGGTAGAGGGTATACAGGATTGCTTTATATTATTTTTTAGAACTGCATGTGAATTTATAATTATCTTAAAAGGGAATTAAAAGATTCTCTTGTGTTACTAGCAGTTGTGGTCTAATATTTTTAAATTATTAATCTGCCATCTGTGTATGTAAATATAGATGTATATATATATATTTATATATAGACTATATATACACACACTAAGCAAATAGAAGTAGTCTTTAAATACCTATTTTATTTACAAATTATGTTCTGCAGTGAACTGTAGCATAAAATCACCTAAATGCTTGCTTTCACCAAAACCCCATGCTTATCTGTCTCCCTTCTTTCCACTCCTTGAATCAATGATTTTTTCCTCATTTGCACAAATGTATATATGGTGTGTAGAGCTAAGTAAGACAGTCACACGCTGTGCCATCTCATGATGTCAGAGTCTCTTCACTTGATTCATGGTTCTCTGATATTGTAGCAGAAAAACACTGAAGTCTGATTTAGATTTCTTTTGAAAGATACTTTCAGAATATCAATTGCTATTTCTTTTAATCCCTCATCTATTACAAGAGAATCTCCTATATTTCCTGATCACATCTATCCATCTATATTTCCTGTACACCAAATGTATGGTGCACAATTTCAGAGGATATGCAGACCTCTACAGCAGTAACCTCAGGTGCATCAGCCTTCAAACGATGGTTGGCTCTTGAAAATCCTATTTCAGAATCTGCACAGAGACAAGATGGGCTTATGTAAAAGACACAGACAGCTTGCATGGGGGGATTGCTCACTGCTTTCTCCTAAAATGCTTTTTAGAGCAATGAAATTTTCAAGACTCAGAAAGTGAAGAAGCCCTCTCTTTTCTCCTTTATAGGTTTGTAGACCATGCAATTTATCTAACTGAAAAATAATGATAAAAATATAATGGATTGAGAGTTGGAGATTTTTTTTCTCAATTCAACTTTCCAAAATAGGTTTGCCAATACCAACCCTCAATCCTAACAATTCTTTTTCTGTTTAAACTGAGGCAGTAATGGTTTATAGCAGAAGTATAAATTTGAAATGTGCCGCCTTATATTTCAGCACCTGTAATACATTATGATCACCACCAAAAGTCTAGTTTCCAACCATCGTTTGAAGGCTGCTGCACCTGAGGTTACTGCTGTAGAGGTCTGCATATCCTCTGAAATTGTGCACCATACATTTGGTGTACATGTATTTTTTTCTGGAGAGTTAAAAGATGTGATCAGGAAATATAGGAGATTCTCTTGTAATAGATGAGGGATTAAAGGAAATAGCAAGAATTAGAAATAGATGGGGAAGAACCTCCACCCAGGATGGAACCCCAGATGCTGATCTTGTCTCCACTGATCCCAGCTGTTTAAGGACTGACTCACTAGCTTCTCCCCCACAAAGCTTCTTCTGATCACTTACCTTTTTTCACCTAGAAATATACTCTTTTTTGAACTCCCAGTATCTTTTTTCCTTTCTTGAAACATTTAACACTTTCTATCATATGTGAGCATCTACACTTCATTTTTGTTGCCTTCTCCACACTTTTTTAAAAAGGATTTTATTTATTTATTTATTTATTTATTTATGGATACAGAACTGAGGTATAGGCTAGAGGTGCAGGGATGGTGAGAGGATTCACCACACACAAAGTGGGGAGCAGAACAGGCAGATCCACACACAGAGCAGGGAACAGAACAGGCAGATAGACAAAGTATACTGCTGAGGGGAGCAGCGGGTGGGTCAGGTGAGGTCTGCCACGCCATGTGGGTCATCTCTAGGGCAGGCGGGGATTGAACTCATGAGGAAGTGGCTTTAGCTTCTTAGTGCAGTGCTTTAACCCGCTGCGCCACCAGGGAGGGCCTCCCCACATTCTTATAGATTAGGTTAAATTGATAATGTATAAATATTTATTGGGTAAGTAAATGAATTGTAGGTGGTATCCATCACACTGTCAATTTGTCCTTACAGGTTGGGGAACAGCCCTGCTAGAAATGACCCAGGAGAGACTTGGAGGTTAGAAGCATAGTTCCCCCTCCTCATTTCAACAAGCCAAGAGGAGACTTGAGGTACTGGTTATTGACTGGGATGTCTTGATTAGGGCTGCCCAGAGGGAACTGTTGGAGGAACCAGGCCTACCTCAGCTGCAGAACTGAAGGTTATGCCTCCTTAACCCAATTGTCTCATTTAGGAAACACTTCAAAAATCCCACCAACTCCCTGATTTCACATTCTCTGTAGGGTAAGCCGATTCTTTGAAGGGAGGGTGGGAGTGGAGAGAAGGACTTCAGCATTCCCTGTTGCAGTGGAATTTGCCCCAACCTCCCATAGCATTGCCTCCAGCCCCTGTCTTGCATTCTTGGCTTTTGAAGAGGGGAGGCCACCCCCCTCTTATCTGGGATTGCCTGCTTAAACAAATGCAGTGTGGAGGTATTGTCCTTTGGAAACTTGGCCTGGGACACTTTACCAAGTGTCTGCAAACATTTAGACGCGTAAAGCTGCCCACTGTTAAGCAGAGCCCATTGTCTCTGTTGGGGCTGCTCTTGCCTGAAAAGTGGCTTGGGGTGGGGGCTGAGGTGGTGAGAGTGGACCCAGGGGAATCCCTCAGTTGGGCTCTGGGCTGGGGCATTGTGCTGCTGTTTGTTTAAACAACCTGAGTGTAATTGGATTGTTTGAGATGCCCAAGATGTTTGGGAAAGCGGGGGAAGGGAGGCAACTTGCTAGGGTGAGAGTCACCATCAGGGACTTTTGACGGGTGCCTGGCTGGGTGGGTGGTTGTCAGCCTCCTGCTGGCAAAGCCTGTGGGAAGGGTGGTCCTTCCGGTTTGACCATGGGCACATAGGACCTGGGTCAATAGTTTGGGCCTTGTAAGTCTATAAAACATCTAACTTAGCACTTAGGGTTCCGGAATATGCTACTTCAAATCAATGCTCTCTTTTTTTAGTCTCCACAGTCCGAGGACAGAACGAACACACAGAGATCTGTTTGATTTTTCAGTTGTATTTTTCAAAATCCAGCAAAACTTTATAATAACCAACCCAGATTTCAAGAAGGAAAGATAAGCACACTGGGTGAGGAATTCCTCAGGCGAGCTTACATCATTACTCGGGGCAATTAAGGAGTAAGTACTCACCAGGCCAAAGGAAAAAATCAGTCTGTTTTTTATTGTAGAGATCATACCCTTTCCTTTGACCTGGGGAAAAGACCAGAGAGTGTTAAAAAACATGAGAAGAATTTGGGAATAATAGAAGGAATCTCTGCAATGCTGGACCTGGTGGAAGCTGTCTTGAAAGATAGGGCCTCACATGAACCAGATTCTCATGTGCGAAGAGGCAAGAATGGGGTGACTCCAAGACCATTGTGACTACTGGTTAGGGATGCAGCACTGGAAAGGCTTGGAAATAGTAGGAGCACCTGTGGCATGCAGGTTCCCACTTACCACATTTTATCTCACTGCAAATCAGCAGCTATGGATTTATAAAAAATAGCTCAAAGGGGTGAAAATAACACGCCTGATCACAAAGAGCAACTTATCCAATCTGAATTTGAATTAAGATCCTCCTATTTTCAAAACCCTTCCTCTTGCCTCTATCTACTCTCCAACTAACTCCAGCCCAAAGAATGAAAATGGAGCTTTCACCACCGTTAAGTTAAAAAATAAACAACCCTTTTTTGGTATGTGCATAGAATACCAGTGTATAGGCCATCAGCTAAATCAATGAGCATTAAAATAAGTTAAAAAAAAACAAAATTAACAGGCAACTATAAATCAGAGACATTCTACAGGGGAGGGAGAGAGAGGGATCAAAACAAGGGAGGGAAGAGCACAGGGGACTATAGTGACCATGCACAGGAGACTTGGCAGTGGGAATTTTACGGGAACTACACCTGAGAGGGGAAAGCGAAAATTGTACAAAAATGAATAATGATGCAAAAAATACATAAATAAATAAAATTTGGAAAAAAGGGTAGAAATGCTAACATTTGTAAAACTTACTACTGATCTGGTTTATGTAGCTAGAGTGCTTGCCATCTTCCTTCTAAAGTGGCTATTGGGTTTTGAGATTGTATCTTTTACTTTTTTTTTTAAGATTTACTTATTTATTTATGCATACAGAACTGGGGTACAGGCCAGAGGTGCAGGGGTGGTGAGAGGATTCACCAGAGACAGAGTAGGGGCCAGAATAGGCCGACTGACGAAGTACACTGCTGAGGGGAGCAGCCAGCTGGTCAGGAGAGGTCTGCTGCCCCACATGGGTCACCTCCTGGGCCAGGGATTGTACTGCGGCCAGCTTGCAGTGCTGCGTCCTAACTCCTTTCACCACCAGGAAGGCCTAATATCTTTTACATTTTAAAGTAAAATCACAGTTAAGGATTTTCTAACAGATTTAGCGGAACAATGCCTTACAGGGTGCGATACTCATTTACTATTGGCATGAACATTTTTATGAGATGAAAACAGCTTTGCAAAGTTCAAAAATCCAGAACAATATTTTGATGAATACCTGAGCACTTTGCTCTTAGGGAAAAGGGCTTGAATACTTCTAGGGCACTGAGTTTAGTATCACCTTTAAGTTCAGCTACTTTGGTTGCTGTAGGTGATGGGTGTCATTTTATGGGCACAGTGAACCACGGAGCACATAGTGCAAATAGTGGTGTCACACACAGCACAGAATAGTCACTGTATCTTCCACTCGGCAACTCTATTCTTTTAGGCTCTGAGGGTTGCTTAAGGTCTGAGTCAAATGGCTATTCAAAATGAGACCATGACATTGCTTGCTTCAGTGGATGTTGGTAATTTCTAGAAATTCAGCCTTACTATAGCAAGGTTGTCTGGCTCCAAACACTTTAAAAGGAAAGGTCTCATTTAAGTCAAAAGCATATTTACAAAATAGATAAAAATAAACAAAGGATCTCCACACAAGGCACTAGAGAATCAGCGTCTTTCTTCAATCTGTACAGTTCCTAGAGGATGTAGAGGGTGAGTCCTGAGGAAAGACTAGGGACTGAGGATGGGAGAGCCGTGGCTGGGTAGCTCCTGCTGGTCGCCAGCCCTGCACTGTGGGTATGCATTACCCTCTGGGCAAGCTGGGGAATCTGCCGTGGTGAAGGGTGAGCCAGGACTTTGCTGATAGATTTTAGAATAATAATTTTTTTTATTGCACTTTGTTGTTCTCATTAAGGTATATACATTGATTATTAAAGGAAATTTTTCTTAGATTAGTTTGGGGGTCCTGCTTTTTAAGGATGCCTCTTCTGACATCCACCCCAACTTCCCAAATTCTAGACTCCAAACACTTGAAAGGTTTAGTTTGTCGGTCTTATGATGACAATTTATTGTATAGCAGACAAATGTGTTGGGAATGGGTGTCCTTTCTTGTTGGTTTGTGGAGAAGTGAAAGGATGTGGCTAGTGATGAAAGTTTTTATTTATTCTAGAATAGTTAGCTCGTTTGTATACTTGTCAGCAGGAATTAGATTTGGGATGACAGGTCCAACATATTTCACGACTAAAGTACGAACAGAGACTAAATTCTACAACTCAGGAGGCATAATCACCATTTATTTTTAATGGGTAACTGCCTGTTTATATTTACCTGCATGTGAAAATATACTAGATCAAGGTGACTCAGATATTTGGATAGTGATACCACTTCCAACAGCAAGACCCTAAGGCAAGTTTATTTGTCACATGTTTATTCTGTGCTATGATAATTCCCACAATGTCATTTTTCTGTCATTTATGAACATTTCCAAAGCGTTCAAGACAGAAATAGCGAGATTGGGATGTATATGTATGTATATGTGTGTATGTTTGCAAGTTTGGTGTTTGAACTTACATTGTCAGGAGTCCAAGTTCATAGGTTCAGCTCCCATAGTCACCACTTACGCCTTTGTATTCCTGTTCTGAGTTTCAGTATACTATATATATAACCAATACAATTTGAGAATTCAGTTAGATAATCTATACAAACTCATGTGCTGAGCACATAATAGATGCTCAATAAATGAAAGTCATTTTATTAGTAGTAATGTTAATAACATTTCTACCTGGGAACAGCACAGGGGACAATCTAAAGAGTTAATAGAAAATGGGTGAAGATGGGCAAACACAGTAGGAGGGATCATGTTAGGGCAAGTTTCCAAACTTTGCCTGTGGCTTTGAGAAAAAGGGAAGCAAGAAAGCTTAGACTGAGCATCTTGGGAAAGACTTTTGGCTGGGCAAGAGGGAAACTGGGATTTGAATCCTGGGACTTGGATTACATTCTTAATGTCTTCTTTTGTAAAATGGGGGCTAAAAATACCTAAAATGACAGGGTTGTTGTGATAAGTAGCGTAATTATACAAACGTGTCCCTCTAGGATGGGTATACAGAAAATATTTGTATTCTAAACAGAACTGGAAAAGTGAATGAATAATGAACCTCTAGGCAGATAGTCCCCTGAGCCTGAGGCCATGTTCCTTCCAACTCGGCCAGAGATAGACCTTTCACCCAAACAGCCTTTGGTACTTGTGTTCAAGGAGCAGGAATCCTGGACTCCCATCCTCTCTGGTCCTTTCTTAGGCCCATTGTTCTCAGAGGACTTGTGCTATTTGTTCATCTAATCTGCTAACAAAAAGGCAAGCTCAATCTGCTTCACCTGGACCATCTCCCGTGCTCAGCAAAGAAAAGAGGTGTCCTGTCCTGGCTGTGGTGGCTGGTGCGCTGCCTGTCCTTTCCTCTTGGGTCCCATTGGGAGCCCCCTTCATGGAGTGATGACAGGTGTTTGGGAATCCCTGCCTCTTCAGGTTAGTTTGGACTTGGTTTCTTGTCCCCTATTGCCAGGCAGGGCCTCAGGAAGGCCCTGGGACAAGCTTGTCATTGGAGAGCTTGACCTCTTACAAAAACCCTCACCTGTCTCCCCGTCTCTATGCCTTGGGAATATAATGCGATGGGGGCACTGACTGAGTGCCCCTTGACTAGCTCGGGGACCAACGGCAATGACTTGTGTGATCAGGGCCAGTCAGGGGCTTAACTGCCTATCATGCATTCTTCCTCAGCACCATTGTTTCTTATTATTTTAGACTCAGTCCTACAGAAAGAATACCCTGAGAAAAAATTATGCCCAAGTTACTGAAGAAAAAGTTTCAAGCAGGTGTGATTCTTCCCATTTTTCATCTATGAAATGTTGAAACCAGGGTTCAAAGGCATTTTTCCTGAGTGTGGATTCCCTGGCTACTACTTATGAACACTAATGAGCCCTGCCTGTTTGCGGGGCTCGCTCTTGGCCTTAGTTTGCAAAGACCCCAAGATAATCAGCTCTCTCACTTGTAGGCAACTCACATGATTTCTCTTCTGGGTGGGGATCCCTTGAGAATAACCTAGGGTCATGTGCCCATTCCTTGGACTTTTGTCTGGGTCATCCCTACCTTTACCTGGACTATTGTTCCCTCCTGGTGGAAATCCTGCCTGCTCATGGTATGATGAGCTACACTAGCCAGGAGCTTCCCTTTTAGCTCCAATGGTATCTAGTCCCCACTCACATGCCCACTGATAATCTTTTCTGTATTTGCTGCTTCATCCTGTGTATTTTCTGTTTAATTTGGTTTTCTATCCTACCTGTCCCTCATATTCCAGCTAGATCATAGGACCCTTAAAAGGCACCCAGCATCAGACTGACTTTCAGATACCATGGAGTTCTCTGATTGGAGAAGCCAAAACTACACCACCCCCCCTTTTTTTCTGACTTAATATATCCTGTTCCTCCTTGGTGAACCGGGAGTGACTCACCATCAGTAATGCCTAATATTCACACGCTTACTTTTATAATTCAAATTAATCATGAAATGCCTGTCTTTGTGAGGTTCTTTTTGGAACAGGATTGCTAGAGGAAAAAAAGGTGTTAGAGTCAATACACTTAATCAGTGACATAAGTAAGTGTGGAGTTCCAACATTTGGAAAGGCCTCCTCAGGGCCTGCTCACAGTGCAGCAGCAGGCCTCGCTGCATTCCTGCTCACACCTACAGATTAATGTCCTAAAGTGCTGACAGTGTGCAGGCTGGAAACATTTTCTCATTTCTGAGCATTCATGTCATTGAAATGAGATGGACAATATCTTCAGTATCATTTTATGTATACAGTTATATTTATTTTTTTACATTTTCCTTTTCTTTTTTGTCCTACGGAGTCTGAAAGATCTGGCTGGTTTCAGATTCCTCCTCTGTGACATAGGTCTGGGAACTTGGAGCTGTCCTTAGCCCATTTCTCATCTATAAGTGACCAATAGGCCTTTCTTGATGGGATATTAAGAAGAACTGAGGTATGGTGTATGGTGTGGCCTGAGGCAGTGTGCCCCCGGAGAACACACAGAAATGCAGGTTCTGAGGCCCTTCTCAGAGCCATTGACTCAGTCTTTTAACAGCATTTGCACATAACAAATTTCCAAATAATTTGCATATGAGTCGTTTTTGAAGAAACCCTGTGTTCAAGAAAGGATGTCTGCTGAGGGCATAATAGCAGCGGCTTGCATTCATAACGTTCTTTTAAACCTTTTTGATGTGACTTTGTGTTACAGATGACTTAGAGCAGTGCTGCTGTTGGAACTGGGTTTTGATAATGTTCAGAGAAATAGCCATTAGGACCTGGTGTCAGATGGACTGATTGTGAGGTGGGTCTGGGCGTAGAAGATGCAGCGGCATAGGGGAGTTTGTGGGCTGTTTGCAGAAAAGAATTTGGGAAAGGCAGGGAGGGTATGAGAAGGGTCAGGGAAACTGAGACGGAGGATCTCTGGAAGGCTCTGGGAGCAGAGGGATGACATCAACAATGAGAAACAAGCTTATGAACAAAGAACAACAACAAAACGTTTTTGCTGGGACAAAAGTTTCTATAAAATTTTTATATTTTATACCTTAGACTTGACCCACTATAATAAAGTCACATATTGCAGGTAGTAATAAAACAAAGTTATTATCAATTTAGAATAATAGCTGTTGGACCTGGAAGGGAATTTTAAAGATCACTTTTGGGCCCTTGAAGCCCAGCTTATCAAGGGATTTCTTACATCCATTTAAATCATCTCCCCTCATTAAGTCATTTTTTTTCCTTAGCTTGAAATGTGAAAATAAAAGTACCTGAATTCCTACATTGTTATGAGGCTTCAATGAGAAGCCAAGTACAGGTCGACCCTAGTTAGGTAATAACACATAGTTTAATCACAGCTAATGACCAATAGGAAGTAGAGAAGGGAAAATCATTCTCATTGCTGTTATTCATAAATATTAAGACAGCAAGTTTGAGACTCATGGAATTGACTATATTTTCTTGTTAATACCAATGTTGATAATGGCGTTGATTATAATAGTAAAATTGATGACTACCACAATAATTTTAATGTAATAAATACTAGTCATAGCTAACGTTAGTTGGGTGCTTATTATATGCTAACTACTAATGGAAGCATTACACTTGGAGTATCTCTTTTGATTTTTCAAACATAGATGATGTTTATATTACTATCCCCAGTGAACAGATGATAAAACTGAGGCCTAGAGAGATTAGTAATTGGCTAAAGGCCCAGAGCTCACATATGGAGCTGGAATCTGAATCCAGACAGGCTGGCTCCATAAATTGTTCTCTTAACTTCTACATTAACATCCATACAAACAAACTAACAAGTAAAACCAAAGAACAACATAGTCTTTCCACTGGTGGCAACATAGGTGCTGTTTGTTTTCTTGCTTGATTCTTGGATTATTTAAAGGAAATTCTGCTTCAGGAGGGAGAAGAGAGAGACCTGAAGAGATTAGAAAGAAGGAGGTGATGCCCTGTCAGCCCCTGTGAGGGGGCTGATGCAGTCATGTGTGACCCTGCTCATGCTCATGGGTGTCTGCATCTGATCTACATATGCACATAAAACTTGGAGAGGGTCAGTAACCTGCCCAATTCTACCAGGTAGTAAGTAACAGAACTGAGATTTGAGCCTGAGACCAAATTCCACACTAGCCCAGAAAACACCCGAATTCATAACTTGTATTTTTTACCTAGAGAGTAGTTACAGCTTTCCCTTTTCCCCAAGCCCCTAAAACCTGGTTCCATTTACAAACTCCTCCATCATACAGCCTTCAAACAATTTGAAGAAACTTCCCCTAGAATTGTCTGAGATCCCACCCTGAACGAGTACATACAGCTCCTTTCTAGAGTATTTTATTTTTGACTAACAAGTTACTACTTGCCTATACGAATTCCTAGTAGCTTACAAATACGTAACTGAACTATAAAAAAATGGGAAACTGAGGTTGGGAAAACGAAGTTTAGGCTAACAACAGGTTAGTTGTCAAAATATATGCCAAAGGGCCTTGTATCAGGAGAAGTGTGCTGTAAGGTATCTGTAACTGAGCCAGAATACTTATTACTCCCAAAGTATAAGTATAGGCAGAAAAATCAAAGTGGCTTCCAATGAGATCCCTAAGAAATCCAAGGTTATGCATTCTGTGAATTACTGTAGGGAACAGAGCATATCCTGGCCTTAAAGCTAAAATTAAGGGCTGTGTCGGGCTCTTCTTTAGTCTTTCTGGTAGGTTCCATGACTAGAAGGGGAACTTTGGTTTCTCTTTGATTGCAGAGCCATAGGTTTCAAATTCTACGTCAATCCTCATTTCTTTCCTCTTTGATTCCACTTGCATGTGATATTTTAATGGAACACATTTTCTTCATAATGTGCACTCTCAAATAACCTTGCACTTCATCCCACTAGAAAGCCAAATATAGCTCTTCCCAGGATGCACAAAACCTCCATCTGCAAAATGATGGAATTCCCAAGCTCCAGGGAATGGGGTCTGTGGCGTTTCTCTCATTGAAGGCTATCAAAAAAACAGGGCAGGAATCAGCCTACATCACCTGGGCTCCACCTTATGTCAACAGCCCTCACAAACACAGGGGCCAGCAGCAACCTTTTACACTGCCTGGTACTGTACACTGGAACTGCCCGCACGCTCCACAGAAAGGAAAACAAGTGCCGGCCCTGTTCCGATGGCAGCCGATAAGCTGGCCCGCCATTGTTCTCTCCCTTGGAGCCTTCCCTTGGCCATTCCAGGCAGCCCTGATAAGTTTGTGCACAGGGCAGGCTTGTGTTTGAGTTGCGTTGTCAAACCTATTACTCAAAGAGAGGACGTGGACTTGCTTTGGGAAGGGCAAACGGGTCTTAGGAGTGGGAGAGAATAAAGATGATTGATGATTAACTAAGTGGCTGGGCTGTCGAGTGTGGTCTCGCTGACCACTGTTTGAGTCACAGCTCCTTTGTATGATGGGTGTCTCCATGGAGGTGTGAGTTCATAGTGACCACAGAAAATACCAGGCAAGAAATGGATGCATGACGGCAATCATGAAGCGCTGTGCGTTGTCACCCAGTGATGGGGCGATTTGATGGGGACAAACTAAACACATGTACTAAATGGCTGATAGAGTGTGTTGTTAAGGATATAGGGAAACTTATGTGTATAAGTGTTTAAGACCACTCATCTATTGTCAATATAAGTCTGTCTCTGTGAACATCCTTCTCCTCATGAAGCCTACCGGAAGTAGGTTAAACAAAATCTGAGTTCTACTATGACTTTACTAGGTACTAAAGAAGAAACCAAAAATACAGTGTTTTCTGTGGCACCAGCTGGTATTAGGGCAATAAGAGGTGGAGTGGTGGTGGGTGGCTGGGGGAGTCCTGAGGATTTGTATGTATTTTTTTTCTATTTTGGCCACATGAAGACATGAAAATTGAAAGAGATTTCTTCCAGATTTGGCAGGACAATAAAATGTGTGCATGCACTCTAAAAGCCAAAGCATTACACAAAAAGAAGGCAGTGTTATTATTTCACTTGGTGCTCACCACAGCTCCCTGAGAATGATGTATCAGATGTAATTTGAGTAAGTGAAGGCTCAGGTAAGTGAAGGTGCCCACTCACACGGCTGTGGAGGAGCAGAGCTGGGAGCAGCACCCAGCTCTCCAAGGGACCATGGTTCCCAGCATCCTTCCTGATGAAGTGTCAGTTTAGCTGGTGTGCCAATGAAGCACAGTCCAGGCCTTCTGAAGAAATGTAAAAAACATTCGAATTTCACTTAAATTTTCCTTTGCCATTTAAGAAATGAAATAGACTTTTTTTTTTTTCCAAATTAAAAATCCCTGGCATCGAACTATCCTAGACGCAAGTCCATTGGCGTCATACTCTTGCTAGCGTTCCCAAGAGCAGGAGCTATTCCCGGAGTGGGCACACTGTGCTATGGCACCATGGTGTGTGTGGACTAACTTCCTCCCAAATTGTAGGTTCTAAATGGAATTCAGAGCACCTTTTACTTTGAAAACACTTTGGTAAGTTCATTTCCCAAGGTAGTCTGCATAATTTTACTTCTAATATAACCCATAGTCAAACATCATCATTGGCCAAAAAGTGATTTCCATAAGTATTTTTCATTGCAAATGCACATGTGACATTTAGGATCTTTAGCAAGCAGGCTTTATGAGCTAGGCCAGGGACCTAAATCCCACTGTAACCCTGTTTCTATTACAAGATGTTAGTTAACATCTTCAATAAGCTCACTTATACCTTTTGAGACCACTAATCTATTGTCAATGAAAGACTGTCATAGACTGTCCTGCTGTCTCTATGTACTAATGTTCTGTATTAGAAACTTTCCTGGAACATGGTGTATTTATTTATTTATGCATACAAGAACTGGGGAATAGGCCAGAGATGTGGGGGAGAGAGGATTCACCAGAAACAGAGTAGGGAGCAGAACAGGTGGATCTACTGAAATACACTGCTGAGGGGAGCAGCAGGTGAGACAAGAGAGGTCTACTGCGCCATGTGGGTCAGCTCCTTAGTGGGGGATTGAATTTGTGCTACAGCCACTGCAGATAGCTTCATAGCACTGAGACTTTACCCCTTGTGCCACTAGGGAGGCCCCTATCAGGCTAAATTTTATGCCAAGAAATGGGCAAAAGAAAAGCACATCAAATGTAAAAACATATCAAAGATTCCAAACTTTCTGAAGATTTATTCCTGATAATCTAAATTAGTCTTCTGTGCCTTTGGCACCCTCTCTTCTAATCTTTTAACACTACAGAAGCAACCCCAAGCCCTCTCTAGTGCATGGTCCTCCATCCTTTAGATGTGGAGAAGCACTTCTGGAAGGCAGTGCATTTAGGCCTCAGAAGCCTTCTTGCCTGGCAGGACTTCTCACTTCTTTGTCTTTCTCTGGTGTTCCCATCCTGTATCAATGCTCTCAGCCCCTACACTAGCATTGTACCATGCAGGCATTCATGAAATCTGATTTGATGGAGATTTGTCTCTGTTTTTGAATCCTATCAATGTTATTTTTCATAGTCTATGCTGTGTAGACTGAAGTTCAAAACTAGGAATCCAGCATATGTAGTTTGTTCACATGGGATTTGAACAAAGAAAGGTTTGAATTATTGCCCACTCAGCTAATTTTAGACTTGGATCTATCCTCTCATTGTATTTCTCTCTCGGCTTTCATTATTAGGTCCCTTCCCCATTGTGAAAGCTGTTTTCCTTTTATCATTGTAAACATTTTTACTCTTACTTGTGGACCAAGAACTTATTAATTAGGAATGGTCTGTAGGCCCCAATGGGAGCTTGTTTGGACTCAGCTCATGAAGCATTCTTGCTCCAGTTGATTCATTATGTGGCCAGGGGCCAATGGTGCCGTTTTACTGCAGCCTTTCCATGAAGGAGACCCAGCCTGGGACTGGGAGCACCCCTGGCTTTGGCTCTGCAGAGGCTTCCTAATGTGTTTGTAAATCTTTTGAGCTCTGTAAGTAGCTCAGCTCACTAGATCACTTAAGCACAGGCCTGGAACCCAGCCATTCTGAAGTTCTAATTTCATATTCCTCATCCAACTTGAGTCTATCCATTTATAATGCAGTTATTAATATTAGTGCCTTTCCCAGATTCCTAATCAGGCTTTGTCCTACTGAGCCACTCGGTAGGGCTACATCTGGATGGAATAACCTCACTCCCTTCTTACACATCAGGCACTTCAGGCTCTGTCCAATCTGACTCTATCCCAGCTCTTATGTTCATGCTTCTATATTTTATTCAAGCCAAAAGGGACTTCACATTATTTCTTGACACTGCTTTCTTTTTTGGCTCAAAGTCCAGCCTCTCAGGGATCTGGACCTTCAGATGCACTTCTCAGTAAATGTCTTCTACAAGCCACAGGCTGCTGGAGGCAAAAGGAACCAGGGGGATAAGAAAAAGTTCAGAGAGGTAGACTAGAAGGCTGCGGGGCAGTGAGGAGTCCTCCTCCCCTCTCATTGCTCTTTGGAGCTTTTTTCTATGCAAAAAATCAATGTTGGATATCCTATCACAGGTGACTCTGTTTTCCTCTTTTCTGTATGTCTCTTATTTCCCGCTGTTATGCATGAGCTAAGGTCTCCTATGCATATATTTTAAAACAATGACTCCTACAAGAAAAGTTTTTTCACTGAAGAGTGAGCCAGATCTTGAAAGTATGAATGAAACAAATGTGATATTTATAAAACCTTTTTGAGAGGAAGGGCGAAAGGACCTTTGAGTAAACACTCAATAATGGAAAAATCAATGAAAATGTTCACAGCAAAAGAAACTGCCCAATCTCTTTCTCCTTGGGTCTCACATTTCTTTACTCAGTGACTTGTCTTCCATCTGATAGCTGAAAGGTTGGCCACTGGAAAATGTCCCATTAAGACGGCAGGACAAGAACAATTTTTCATCTTTGTCAGCTGCTTCTATTATCTGTCAGGAGATTTTCATGTTACTTTGTTTTGGATGAATACATCTATGTAATTAAGAACATTGTTGCCAATGATCATTTTAGAGGAAGATCCCATAAACATTAAATTTCTGGGTAGAGTACTTTATTGAGTTCCCTCACATTAGTCTCAGATGCAGCCTATGACCAAGGACAGAGACAGAAAAAGGGACAGATGTGCAGGAGATGTAACATGGATCTACAAATGGTGCACATTAAATGCACTGACTGTCTGAAAGGAGCTTGACTGAGGTGGCAGCCATTTGCACTGCTTTGTGCCATCAGGTTCTCATTCTTCTTGTTTGTGGTGATTCCACACCATTTAAACAATGAACATGAAATACATACACATTCATGTATGTGCAGGGCTATTCTTTGTAGGATTATTTAAAATAGAAAAATTACAAAATAACCTAGATGTTGGTCAATAAATTTTCAGTGAAATAGGTTATGATATATTCCCACAGTTGTTAAAGGAGAAAAAGTCAAATCTATCTATATGGTTTGTGGAAGGTTTCCAAGATATATTGTGTAGTTTAAAAAAGGCAAGATGTTGGAGTATGTGATCTTTTGTGTGAAATACACCTGATGTGTGTGTATACTTATATGTGCAGGTAGAAAATACAAAACACTGGTTTTCAAAGCCCATTGTTAGGGGGAGGAAAATTGAGAGACTAGAGTGGAGGGAGACATATTTCAGTGCGAACCTTTTTGTATAGGAAACTGAACTACATTTCAGTCAGATGTGAGCTAAATGGGCCAATCATTTTCAAGCTCCCCTCCTTAGTTCATTATTCAGATTGAAATGAAAAGGATCTGATTGGTGCTAAATACTCCAATCAAACACTTAGGACTGCAAATGGCCCAAGCAGGCTTGTAGGGTGGGGCACCCTGGAGGGGATATAAAGCAGAGCAAATGTCATATTTTCCTGCTTTTTTATATGTCTAGTAATTTTTATGGCTTACTTGACATTAGGGACTCCATTTATTAATAATTTTCTAAAAACATATTGATTTTTTTTCTGGTAGGCAGTGGTAGTCATGTTTCACTTAGTGGGAATATGCTCTGAGAAATGCATTGCTAGATGATTTTGTCACTGTTGAAAGTCATTGAGGGTAATTACACAAACCTAAATAGTATAACCTGCTGCACTCCTGGGCTACATTATATAATATACAGGGACTGCCGTTGCATGTGAAGTCTGTCACTGATGGAAACATCATTAAGCAATGCATGACTGTACTTTCCTGGTGGAGCTGATCACAGTAAGGCTTAGTTTAAGCTTTTGTTAGCAAGGCCAAGACAAGCCTTTATGCAGAAAAATGTAGCCATTTTTCTAAATGTGGTCTTTCTGAAGTCTCATCTAATGCTTGAGAAATCCAAGGAAATCTCTTTGGCCTGGTTAAAACTCCAATTTTTCTTGTCTATTTTTCAGAATCACTCTGTTCTGCTTGCAAACCCTTAGAATTTTTTCTGCTCTCTCTTGCAGAACCTCACCTTTTGCCTGCATTAGGCTCAAGAAGACTTGCAGATTTATTTTTTAAAGATTTTTTAAAAAGATTTATTTATTTATTCATATAGAACTGGGGTACAGGCCAGAGATGCGGAGGGTGAGAGGCTTCACCAGAGACAGAGTGGGGAACAGAACAGGCAGATCAACGAAGTACACTGCTGAGGGGAGCAGCGGGCGGGCCAGGAGAGGTCTGCCTCGCCATGTGGTCACCTCCGGGGCAGGTGGGAATCGAACTCAAGCGGAAGTGGCTTTAGCTTCTCAGTCCTGTGCTTTAACCCGCTGCGCCACAAGGGAGGGCCTATTTTTTAAAGATTTTTAAGAAATTTATGCATACAAGCACTAGGGTACAGGTCAGAGGTGTGGGGGTGGTGATGAGAGGATCCACCAGAGACAGAATGGGGAACACAACAGGCAGATTGACTGAAATACATTGCTGAGAGGGTCAACAGGTGGGTCAAGAGAAGTCTGCCATGCCATTGGAAACTGAACTACATTTCAGTCAGATGTGAGCTAAATGGGCCAATCATTTTCAAACTCCCCTCCTTAGTTCATTATTCAGATTGAAAATGAAAAGGATCTGATTGCTGCAGACAGCTTCTACTTGATGTACTTTAACCTGTTGCACCACCAGGGAGGGGTCTCTCATGTAGATTCATTACAACTCTCCTTTGCATGGTTGCCTATTTTCTACTATCCAGCCACTCTCCTCTGCCTTGGTTTGGACGATATTCCCAGGGGAGAACTGTGTGAATATGGACCTTACTTTATGTATTTCCCATATTTCCAAGACGAAATCCTTGGCTGATGCCTAGAAAGAATATTTTTATATGTTTTGTTAAGCCTTGTTAAGATTAAAGATTAAATCCCAAACTTATTATTCAATTATGGTCAAATTTGTAATTCTGTTTCTTATACTCATATTTCTAAATAGTATGGTTATACTTACTTCATCAACTTTAGACAATCACTATTGCTTCTTATGAAGCAGACTCTTTCTCTTTATCTCATTAGGTAATTATCTCTGCTGGGTTCTTTGCTCACTGGGTCCATATTTTATTCTCTTTTTATTTACTTTATTTATTTTGGTGGAATATATTCTCTAGTACCTTCCCAAGAAAGGATGTACAGGGAGTACATTTTCCCTCTGTCTCTTTAAACATCTAAAATATATATTTATTTTACTCTGACAGTTGAACAATGCTTGCTTGAATATAAAATTATAAGTAGGAAATATTTATTCTCAAGATTTTGAGGTTATTACCTCATTATCTTCTCACAACCATGATGGTATTGAAGCATTTGATCCCACTCTCACACATGACTCTACCACATGACTTAGAGCACCTGTCGAGAAGCTTTTAGAATGTTCTATGTATTTTTTGATGAAAGTCGATAGGACTGTGTCTTGGTGAAAATCTTCATTCTTTATGCTTATTACTGGGTTTGTCAATCCAGAAACTCTTCACCTTTTCTTATATTATTTCTTGAGAATTTCTTCCCTTACATTAATGTACTGGGATTACCATAACAAACTGCCACAGGGTAGGTGGCTCAAACAACAGAGTCATATTATCTCACAATCCTGGGGGTTGGAAGTTCAAGATCAAGTCACTGACAAGGTTGGTTCCTTTGGCGCTCTCTCCCCTTGTCCTCCAGGTAATACCTTTCCACTGTGTCCTGCCTGGCCTCTCCTCTGTGCATATGCATCATGCGGTCTCTTCCTCTTCTAGAAAACTGGATTTGGGCACCGCTCTACCAGCCTCATTTAACTTAACTATTTCATTAAAGTTATTTTTTCCCCTCCAAGTATAGTTATTCTAGAATAACTGAGGACTACAACATATGAACATTGAGAAGACACAGTTCAACTCATAACACCTGTACTCAATTTTTTTTTTCATGTTTCTGGAAGTAGAATTTCCTGGATGGAGACTTTTTTGTTTGACTTTTCCATTGAGCTACTGACCAGATTTATTACAGGGAACTGAGGAGTTTTTGTCTGACTGCAGTGAAGAGGTGGGGGGACTAACTACTTCTACATAGAATTTCAAGCCACCCTCTGTTTTCAGAGCCACTCTTTTGTCGCCGTCTTTAGCATTAAGTGCTGTCTTTGATACTGGAACACTCCTGGAGTTTTGCAAAATGAAAACTATTGCTGCCTATCTCATATACAACCTACAAAACACTTAGGCTTGACCTTCCTCTTTTGTGCTGAGTCACTTAGTATTTCTCCATCCACTTTGCCCTTTCTGTATTTTTGTTTGAGGTTACAGATCTTTTAGTTTGACTGATTTTCTGATTTTGTTTCAGAATTAGAATTCTTTTGAGAAGAGAAACAAGAAAAAATGTTGCCATGGCTTGCCATTTTGAAATTAAATTTTTGAAATTTTAGTTTCTTTCCCTGTCTCCTTTCTTTCTTTTCCTTCCACCCAGGATCTCAAACACTAGGAATCAAATGACTCATATTCCTCATTCTTCATCACTCATGTAGTTCACTGTTTTCACACTGGTGCAGTGTGGTGACAGATACAAAAAAGAAAAAGACAAATTAGCAAGCAAATACTTGCAAAGCTGCAGAAATGAATACAATGGAGAAAATGAACATGATGCTGTAAAAGAGAGTCAAAGCTGGGAAGTTGGGGAGGTAATTAGACTGTGGCCAGGGACGTTTTCTTTAAAAAAAAAAAAATGCCATTGATGCTAAGACTTGAAAAGGAGTTGGCCTTTGAAGAGGTAGAAAGGATATTTGAAGAACTGAAAGGAACTCAGTGAAGCCAGAGTGTAGCAGACAAGGAGTGTGGCTCCGGATGAGATTGTTCAGGGGGAAAGTGGCTGGCCCTACAGGGTCTTTTGAACCAGCTAGGAACTTGAGATTTTATCTGAAGTGCAATGGGAAACTATTGGTGGTGGGAGGTCAGAGGGAGCTTTAAGAGGGAGAATGATATAGTTTCTGGAATCATAGCTATAAAAATACCACTAAACATAGAGTGTATAAAATAGATGGGTGGGGGCCTCTCTGGTGGTGCAAAGGGTTAATCTTGGTACTAGAAAGCTATCAGCAGCCACTGAAGCACCAGTTCAATCCCCCACCAGGGAGCTACCCACATGGTGCAGCAGACCTCTCCCGTCTCCCCTGCTGCTCCCCTCAGCAGTGTATTTCAGTAGCTCCACCTCTGCCTCTCCCCACTCTGTCTCTGGCCTATACCCCAGTTCTTGCATGCATAAATAAATAAATTAACTTTTCAAAGGATAATGAAATAGAATAGGGGTTTCAAGAAAAAGTCAAAGTCGGAGGGACAGCCAAGGTACAGTTGTGGAGGTTCAGGTGGTGGATGATGATGTCTTTGACTGGGGAGGATACAGTGAAGATGGACAGGAGTGGATGGAGGGAGGGTTTATTTCGGTGACAGATGAGACAGGATTGGTGAAGAACTGAATGTGAGGGAGACAGAAGCAAGGATTTAGAGATGGGATGCATGGGAACTGTCATCACCTGCCTTGACCACCATGAATTACATATGAGATAGTGGCTTCTTTGTTCTCTGAAATGACTGTTTCATGATCAGTCCACAGAATCTGTGCTGAGGGGCTGAGAACATTCTCAAACGTGTAGACAAGAAATAAGATTTTTAACAAGTGAACACTTATTTCAGGTCATTTCTTCCAGGTTAGAGGTGAAACAGTAACAGTTGGATGATAATGCTCCTGCCCTGCTGCTAACAGCTGTGCTTATTCAGAGCTTGCCGTATGCCTAGTGCCCATGACTCCATAGAAGAGGTCAAGTATCTCATCCTAAGTCAGAGACGGCAAGTACATGAAGCAGGACATGACACAGGCATGTTCTAGACTGTTGTTTCCCCCATTCTGTTATTTAATTATTTCTGACTGTAGGCAGACACATCTCACCACCTTTTTTGGGAGTGGAACTAGCAACATCAAGTTCAAATATCACCAGTATCAGGACAGGGTTTAGAATGTTAGAATAGAAATAAAACTACCACCATCACTACCAACCAGCCAAACAACAACAAAAGCCTGAACAACTGAAAACAGTCTACCCTGGCCAGCCTTAGAAGTAAGGATTCCAGTCCAACGACTCCTGAGTTGGGTAAGTCATTCACCTCGTCATAGGTAACTGAGGCAGTCTTAACCTTCTGGCTGGAGTTGATCATTAACTGGTCTGATTTCTGCAACTCGTAGGCCTTAACTCTCACCTCAGACACCACCAACCTTGGAGATGGCAAGGCTATACGTTTTTAATTATAGGGAGACACCCTTATCTCTGGCCAGTCCTTTTCTCCATTAATTTACACCTTCCCTTATCTTCTCCATCTATTGTCTCTGCCACGACTGGCCTTTTCCGAGGTGCCACACTGTCACTGCCTCTGAGAGCAGGCAGCCTGTCCCTGGGCTGACCCCTACAGAGCCTCATTTGTCTCCTGCCAGCACTCCCTACTCCTGACCTGTCCAGGCTCTCTTTGATCTGCTCCCTGCTCCCCTCTGCCTTCACCTAGAGTTTCTCCCTTCTCTCTTTCAGTGATGTCCCTGCCCATTCCAGGAATTCTCCTGGCTCCAAGAGACAGTGTTCCTGGGAGCAGGGACTTTGTCCCTCCAAAAGGATGGGAAGGCAAAAAGGGGAAGGGGGTCATTTGTGTAGCCAGAGGAATGGACCTGTGGGCTCACAGTCACAAGAAAAGGGGGGCACAGGAACAGGCACAAGGCATCCATGTGTGCAAGGGGCTCTGGAATGTGGCTGAGATACAAACTAGAGAAGATCTGGCTTGTTGCTGACCCACCCTCCCTGACCTTGCACTTTGAGAGTGGAGGCTGAAGAGGGAACTTGGCCTTAGCAGGCAGAAGGTTGAGTCCTGGGCTGGCGTGGGGGTGGGGAGTGGGGGGCCTGTGATGGAGCCCTGTGCCAGATACCTCCCTCTTTTCTGTATTTGGCTTTGTCTTGGCTTTAGGTAGCCCTCAAAGCCTCCTCTTAACTTCTACTGTTTCTAGCCTGCTTCAAAGGATGACTGTTGAAACCCATAAGCATTTCCATGCCTCTCTTTTTCTCTAGGTGTCTCTTCAGTCCGGAATTTCTCCCTGAAATGCCAGTGCTGGGCCGGTCTTGGGCATTCTGCCACCTACAGCAAATAGAAAAAGAAAGTGTGTTCTTACTGTCGCCACCAATGTTTGCTGTGGCCTGCGGTGGAGGGTGGACACTGGCGGCGGGCACACCTGCTTGATGGAGGGAAGACTCCAGTGCCTGGGGTGGGGGCCCTCAGGAGGCTGGGAATGTGCCAGGCCCCTGTGTTCTACCAAGACCTCTGCCAAGGTCTCTGAGGACTAGTGGGCCGCTCTCCATAGTCCTTCCATGTTCAACTCCAGATCAAAAGCTTGAGATGAAAATAAAATAATAGAGTCCAGAATTATGGAAAGACATGCATAACGTTACCCAAAGGTGCCCCAGAGGAGGCTGTGTGGCTGGAGAGGAGAGGGGTGATGTAGTGAGTGGGGCAGATGAGGATGGAAGAGAGTCAGGCCTCTGGCTTTTGTTCTACCAGAGCTGGGGGCCTGAGAAGAATTTGAAAAGAGAGTGGCACAGTCTGAAATAGCTTTCCAAAGAATTCCTCTAGCTGTTGTTGGTGAATAGATTGAGGGGGCATAGGGAAGAGTGGGGAGCCACCTTCAAGACCATTGCCATAACATAGGGACACAGTGATGGCTTGGAACAGGTGGGGGTTGCCGAAGGTGGCAAGCAATTGTCAGCTCCTGGGAAGATTTTAAGGGTCTGGATTGACAGGACTCTGAAGGATTGTGTGTGTATGTGAGAGAGGAGTCAGGAATAGCTTCAAGGGCTTGCCCTAAGGAGCTCAAGAATGGAACTGGCTTTGTTATGAAGGCGAAGATCTAAAATCTTCTCATGTGCCGGTCTGCATTCCCTTCAACTCTCCAGCAGCTCCACGCGTGAAGGAAAAGAAGAGAAGAAAGCCGCTCTTAGCTCCTGGCATGGAGCCTCACACGTTGTTAGTGAGCAGTGTGGAAGCAATGAAAAAGGTGAAAAAGAACAGAGAAAGGAGAGCAAATATTTGCCCAGTGGTATCTGAGCAGACCTTGGGCTTCCGACGGCGACAGCAAGTGGTCGTAGGGTTTTGGACTACGGCTCCAGGAACTATTGGGGGTCACTGCAAGCATCCACCATTCTTGTGGATTCTCGTTTTGGTATTCGGTTTTCGTAACTTCATTTTAAACACTGTAAAAACTGTTGTAATAGTGCATACAAACAACAGACGATTACAGAGGTATTGTAAAGACAAATAAGGAGCTTGTCTATTTCTGAGCAAATTCTACAATAGGTGCTGTAGAAAAGCAAGGTCGTAGTGAGGCAGGAAAAAGAGCTTAGCTGGCCAGCTTTGCTTTTCTTAACTCTTAGCTATTTGAACTATGCTTGAGCACAAAGAGGTTGTTAAAGAAAGAACACCCACTGAAGTCAGGGACTTCACACTTCACGGAGGTTAGCAGGTCTCCATTTGGAGCCTACAAACTCTTAGTTTACAAACACATGTAACTGATTTTGATTGTTGGGTAGGTAGCTCGGGACTCTGCAGGGTGAGCTCTGCATTCAGACAGGCTGGCTGCCCTCCCCGCTTCTTGCTACCAAGAGGGGCAAGTTAATTTCTTTCTAAGCCTTTGTGTGGTGTCCTCGTCTGGAAATGGAGGATTAATAATAGCACCTCTCTCATGGAGTACTTAGAAAGTTCCTGAAGAAATTTTCCTCATTTAGCTTAGCACAGTGCCAGGTATATGGCAACGGACACATAGCTATTAATATTAACATTATGGTTATTATTATTAAAGTCAGCAGCAAAGTAGGTGTTGTAAGTGGGAGTGCTAAGAGTTGTTTATAAAAGTTACAGCCTAACATTGAGGAAAGAAGCAAAAAATGATTAAAAAAAAGAACAACATAAAAGTAAGAAAAATAATTCAGTGTCAGCGTAAAGGAAAACAGCTCAGCGTACTTCAATAGCCCTGGGAGGCCTTATGCTGTCCCATGGTGAAGTGTACTCTGTAACTAATAACACTGAGTCATCAAGATAATGTTCAGCACATTCTACTTTACTGGACAGGGAAGCGCATAATACAGTTATTTAAAACAAAGTTTTTGTGCAGGCACTTGTACAGACAGATTGGAGACCCATAATGCCAAATAAAGAAACTCCCTTGAAAATATCCAGGAATTTACTCCCATGATGATTTGAAAAATTATTTACATATGGGATATGATTGGTTTTGGAAAAAATACTTAGAGAGCATATCATAATCTCCTGATAAACCACCAATGTCTCATGTTCTAATGTCAGAGACAGAACACTCAAAACTTTACATAATGGTTTCTAATTAAGTAGATAATATTATAGACGTGTGTGTGGTTTAGAGGCTTTGCAGGGTGGAAGCCAGAGCTAGAGCTAGTTAGGAGCAGTAGGATTTCCAGCATATTCTCCCCTACCTCTCTCCTCCTTCCCTCCCTCTCTCTCTCTCAATCTCTCTCTCTCTCTCTCTCTCTCTCTCTCTCTCTCTCTCTCTCACACACACACACACACACACACAGCACATACTCACACCCTGTCACATAATATTTATCTTAGGAAAACATATTTTCCAACCACAAATTAAGACCTTTCAGATGAGAAACACAAATATCCTTAAGGGAGAAATAGAATATTTATAATATAAGACTTCCTGGACCCTCCAATCCTCTCCTGGTTCTCGTCTTTGGTGGCTATTTCCCATCAGGAACAGATCTTGGGCTTTTGAGTCAAGTGGGCCCTCCAAATTGGGGTCTTGGGCTCATTTCCTGCTCTGCGTCTGCTCCAATAATTCCCTTCTGGCCTTAGGTAGGTCACCCATTGGGCTGTGTCAACCCAAATAGTCATAGGTTGTTTCTTTGGGGGCCGTGGGGCAAGGTATCATTCTTCACCAGCGCCTTGCTCCTAGTAGAATTGGGTCCATAACAGGCACTCAATAAATGTTTGTTGACTGAGATTGAATTAGCACAGCTGAGAATTAGCAGAGCTCCTCACTTCCTGAGCCACCTGGGTTAAGACCTCCCGGAGTGTCTCAGCCCAGACGAGCGAGCTGTCGCCAGTCTTATCCTCTGCCCCCATGGGGGCCAGGCTGGCTGCCTTCTTCCTCCTGTGGATGCCGAGCCTGGTGTTGGGAGTGTCCAGCCGGCCCCTGCTTGAAGGCCACGGATCTGGCTGAGCCATGTGGATTGCCCTGATACAGCATTTTCCCAAGGTTTGGCTGTGCTAATTACGCCTCCCTCCTGGTGTTAAAACCTTGGACTAGAAAATGAAATCAAGGGAGGGGGTGTGGAGGGCAGAGAGGATGGAAAGGAGTTAATATGCAGAACGGGGTCACCCATCTGCCGCTGCTGTCCACACTCCTTATCTGTGACGCCACAACTTCCAAGGCCCCTTCTTTTCGTGAAAACATTTGAATCACCTAAAATGATAAAATTAACTAAATTCTGGCCTTCTGCCTTAGACATAACAGAGCTCGCCTTGACATGAGGCTGCCCTGAGGGAATGAAGTGTCTTTCTTTCTTGCCTCCCTGAAGTAGCAGAGGAAATGCAAGGGCTGTTGGGGGAGGCTCTTGGGACAGGTGGGCAACAGGTCTCCTGCAGGTCACAGGGCCAGTTCTGCCTGGGTGGGCAGACGTGTGTGTCTGCCAGGTTCTGTTTCCTGGTCAGGTGAGAGACAGACCTGTTGGCTCCAGTGTTCTGGCAGGAGTGTGACAATACCTTGTCATTCCACACCTCTGCAGGGGAGACGGGATGAGCTTCCAGGCTCCTCCAAGCCAGAACACCTGGGAGTTCATGGTACTTCAGTGCAGTGACCCCCGTCTCTGCCGGGTCTGCATACCAGGATGAGACACAGGGAAATGCCTGGTGGAAAAATAAAAAGCAGAGAAGAATAAGGCCATGTCACTACTGAGTCATAGAATCCAGGAGTTGTGTGAGCCTTGGTAAATTGTGGAGTCTTAATTTTTTTTCAACTGTGAAATAACAATAGTGACTACTCTGCCACAGTGTTGAAGGAAATAGTATATTTAAAGTCTCTACACATGTTGGCATATATCGGAGTTCAACTAATGTTTGGTTGTTGAATGATTCCTAAGCAAACCTTTAAATAAATATTAAGGCAACCACTAACCAAACTAAAGAGACCAAAGTAAAAAGTAAAAGCAGGGGCAAAGCTGATATATAAATGTCTTCTGTTTTTGTTTCCTTTTTTTTTAATAGAAGCATAATAAAGTTACTATGCTTTTTCCATTCTCCACTCTCCCACCCCACCCCCCATCTTGGTTGAGATATAATTGACATAAAACACTATTTAATTTAAAGGTGTACAATGTAACGATTTGATATGCATATATATTGCAAAAACAATTATCATAATAAGGTTAGTGAACCCCCTACCTCACCTGACATAATTACTTGTGTGTGTTGAGAACATTTAAGAACTATTCTCTTAGCAACTTTTAAGTATAGCACACAGTATACCTATAGTTATGCTATTCACTAGATTCCCTTATTTATCTTAGGACAGAATGTTTCTAACCATTGACTAACATCTCACTGTTTTTCCTGTATCCCCTATCTCCTTGTAACTACCAGTGTGCTCTGCTTCTATGAGTCATACTTTTCTAGATTCCAACATCTAAGATAGATCATACCATGCTTGTCTTTCTGGGTCTAACTTATTACATGTAACCCTTAAGATCCGTCCATGTTGATACAAAAGACAAGATTTAATCAACCATCAGAAAGAAAATACATTTGTAATCTAATGATACAAAAAATCTAACATTAGGCCCTCCCTGATGGTGCAACGGGTTAGGACACAGCACTGCAAATGAGCCCATAGCCATTTCAGTATCAGTTGCATCCCCGGACCCGGAGGTGATCCACATGGCGAGGCAGACCTCTCCTGACCTGCCGCTGCTCCCCTCAGCAGTGTACTTCATCGATCTGCCAATTCTGCTTCCTACTCTCTCTGGTGAAGCCTCTCATCCCCCACACCTCTGGCTTGTACCCCAGTTCTATATGCATCAATAAATAAATCTTAAAAAAAATCTAACAACCTAGATATTATATGAGCAAGATAAATAAAATTAGATCTCCCTCACACACATACACAAAAAATAGAAGAGGACTCCATGATAGTGTAATGCATGAACATTCCAGGTTTCTAATGGTTAACCAGTGTGGATAAGCTTTTGCTATGTCCAACCTTGTGACCATAAATACCTTTGTACTTATCTGTTGGGGCACATGTGTTAGCATCTGTGTAGTGCTACGCTTCCCAATGCTGTGATCAGCAATCTGGGTAAAAACATAGCAGTTCCAAATTCAACTTGGTTTAAAGGAGAGCTAGTACAGTTGGTGGCAAGGTCCCACATCTCTCTCCACTAGATTATCATTTATATGGTTGTACAAATAATCAATCATTTACATACTGTGTGCCGGGTACTATTGCAGGCAGCTGGTTGGGACCCACCAATGAATAGAGCCAACCAAGATCCTTGCCTTCATAGAGGTGATAGGTTAACAGTAGAAGACAGACAACAATACCATAATAAATAAGAAAAGTACATAGTATGTCAGGAAGAGTTAAGTGCTGTGGTCATGGGAGAAACTATAGACAGGGGTAAAGGGGGTTAAACTTCTAGGGCTGGAGAATGATCTTGAAATTCCCGAAGTGTCACAGTATATACCTGTGACCTAAAGAAAGGCACACAGTGGCCAAGGACATCTTTCAATTTGATTGAATGGATTGAAAATGAATAAAAACTTCTCTTCCTGGCTAGGGCAGCCAACTCTTACTGACTTCCTCCTTAGGGTAAATTCCAGGAGGCCAACTTTCCGCCTATACATGTGACCTGCTGAACAGGATGAGACTGTTGTGCTCTTGCAGATGGTGACTTGATGTCGATGTCACACATTGAGCCTTCAGTTGTCAGAAGCCCCAAGGGCAGTTGGCTTTCAGGAAAATCTGTTAACTCAAGTTATCCTTATTCTGTTGCACATCAACTTGTATTTTCAACCTTAATGAAAGGCAGTTGTGTATCTTTCCCCTAATATTTAAGTTTTGTTTTGTGTTTCCACTCTGTTGAGCTGTTGTGTCTTAGTTTGCAATAGGCAGAGTTGCTGGTCCTTTTAAAAAAAATTGTTGTCAAACTAAGGAATCTGGACTTTATTTGTTGTTGCTAGTTGTTTGAAGATGTGCCATTCTCACTGGGGTGAGGTAGTATCTCATTGTGGTTTTAATTTGCATCTCCCTTATTACGAGTGATGTTGAACATTTTTTCATATGCTTGTTGGCCATCTGCATTTCCTCTTTGGAAAGTGTCTTTTTAGCTCTTCTGCCCATTTTTTGATGGGGTTGTTTATTTTTGTTGAGTTTCATCAGTTCTCTGTATATTTTTGTGATCAGTCCTTTATTACTACTTTTGTGTGAGAAAATGTTTTCCCAATTAGTGGGCTGTCTGTTTTTTGTAATGTCTCTTTTGCTGTACAGAAGCTCTTTAACTTGATGTAGTCCCATCTATTTATCTTTGCCTTCCCTATTGTGGCGTTGGGTGCTCTGTCTTTAAAGATGTTGCTGAAGTGTATGTCGTGTAGTGTTTGACCCATCTTTGCTTCTAGGTATTTTATGGTTTCCGTTCTTATGTCTAGGCCTTTAATCCACTTTGAGTTGATTTTTGTGACTGAAGTGAGGCAATGATCTAGTTTCATTTTTTTGCATGTCGCTTCCCAGTTTTCCCACCACCAATTGCTGAACAAATTGTCTTTGTTCCATTGTATCATCTTTGTTCCTTTGTCAAAAATTAGGTGAGGAATCTGGACTTTATTTTGAGGGCAGTAGGGAGCTTTGAAAGGTTTTCAGCAGGTAAGAAATGAGGGCAGATTTACCTGCTAAAAACATCAGGAGCAGGGAGAGAGGACTGATTAGAGGGATGCTTGATAGCAGGGAGGGAATTCAGGTCATTCAAAAGGGGGCTGGAAGATGGCCCAGCTAAGACAGTTGGGTGAGGCAGAGACAAAGGGGTGGGCAAGGGAGATGCAGTCAATGGATGAAATGATTGTGGGACCCCTGAAGTTGCCCTCTCCTTGCTGGAGTGTTTGGATGAGGCCTTTTTATCCAGACAAAGAATATTGGTGGTGGTCAGGCACATGGCAGGGAGCAGAGCCAGATGGAGCTGTTTACTGGACCTGGGGATGTGAAATTTACCAGTTTAGTGGCTGCTAGGAATGTTACATGCACAAAAGAAGAATACTATCACAACTTCCAAGCTCTGCCAGGTGGGAGAGAGTGTAGACATGCTCCATGCAGCAACTAAGGCTAAAACTGGGACTGAGGCCGGGCTCATAGGCATGTGGCTCTCAGGTCAACAGCAGGAGAACTTCTAATAGGATTTTTACAATTCTGTGGCGGACAACCACTTGGAACTACAATATGTAGATCAGAAATGATGAGCAGGGTCTCTACTTTCAAGAAGCTCATCATCTTCTAGGAGATGCTGCAAGTGAAATGACCTCTGATAAGACTGTATGTCCATGAGGTGCAAAAAAAAAAAAAAAAAAGAAAGTTTAGCATGACTAGAAAGAAAAAATGGTAATTTTCATCTGGATGGATAGTGAAGAACTGGTGCCCTAGATTTGTGGACTGGAAATGGGTGGGGATGGGTTGGGAGAGCAAAGGTGGGCGGGTTGGTGGGCCATCAGGAGGTCACTTACAGCCTAGCTGGGGCAAGTCACACCTCTGCTTAGACTCCTCTCTCTCTCTCACTCAAAGTAAAAGCCAAGGGCTTTCCAGGGGCCTTAGGCTCAAAAGGCCTGCATACCCCAGGCTTATGCTGTGCCAACCACACATTCTTTCTAGATGTTCTTTCAGCAGACCATGTACCTTTCTGCCTCAGGGCCTTTGCAGTTGCTGTTTCTGGTGCCTGAAGCTCTTCCTGCACATCCCCACGTGACTTAATTTCTCATCTTTCATGTATCTCTATTTAAATGTTGACCTAACTCAGTCCCAGCATCTTTTGCCTCCTTTCTCTCTGTTTAACTTGTTTTAATAGCACTTATCATCACCTTACTTATGTATTTATGTAATAAATGTCTGCCTGCCCTTCATAAGGGCAAGATTTAAGTCTGTCTTATTTACTGTAGTAACTCTCCTGCCTAGAACTGTGCCTGGCACAAAGTCAGCAGCCTGCAAACATTTATTAAATGAATGAATAAATAAATAAACAAATGAAGGGGCGAAGTCATGGCTCACACTGTGTGTGTGTGTGAGTGTGTGTGTGTGTGTGTGTGTGTGTGTGTAAGAGGTAATAGTAGATAGTAGATAGGGCTGCAGATGCCTGGAAGTTTGAATGGATGAGATTGAAAATGTGGAGCCTCTTTGTTTTTGTTTTGTTTTTTCCCTAGAGAGATGAATGAAAATTGGGTTTTAGGAGGAGAAATCCATCAAGACCAAAAGCAATTCTCCAAGGGAAATGGATGATAGTCTTCTTAGTCTGGGAATAACTGATATACCAACCAATTCTATTGATCCGTGAAATTATCTTACAATCTACAGCTGAGATCCAGTTTAACTTTTTCTCAGGTCTTGTTGTGCTTCAATCCATACTGTGTTTTAGGCAGGACCCCAATAAAGAGGGGTGGTATAATCCTTCAGCAAACAGTGGACATGCCAGTGAGGCCACACCAAAGAGCTGGACAAGTGTGGACTTTTGGTATTGCCTGCTAAAGGAATGACTACATGAGTGAACTTGTGATTTTATAGCTGAAACAAAGCAGATGTATATTAAAAGAATGTTATTACTTCACAAGACAACAAATGGAGTATGAATGAGTATTGTGATTTAGAGGAATAAAGATGAACTTTGAAGTTCTACCTTCTAAGTCTTAGTGATTAAGAGCATAAACTCTAGCCATTTAACTATTTGGATTTAGACTGGATTTAGCACACACTGATATTGGCTGTGTGACCTTGAGCATTGAACTTCCCTGCCTCAGTTGACTTGTCTATAAAATGGGGATAATATTAGAACTTATCTTAGAGCATCTTTATAAGGATTAAAGAGCATAGGTGAACAGTGCCTGACACACTCTAAGTACTGTTTAAGTTCACACTAAGTGCTATACAAAGTCATACTAAGTGCTGTTAGAAGGTCAACTTCTTTTACAATTAGACTTGGGTGGTTTTGAGTTCTGGCTTTGGTGCCCAGACTGACATAATTTTTCTGTCCTTTGTGAGTTTCAGTTTCCTCATCTGTCAAACAGTAATAATGTCTGCCTTGCATGCTTGATGTGGAATTTTGTAAAATTCCTTGTGTGTGGCACAAGTTTGAGCTAGATAAAAGTGTATTGAATGAATAACAAGCTTGAATCACTACCTAGAGTGGATTTGCAGTGAATGAGCCTTCCAAGGCATAAGCAATGGATGATCAGAGGTTTGGTTGGTGTGCTTACTGAGAGTGAGAATTCTCAGATTTCTAAGACAAAAATGGCTTATGGGTCAGCAGAAAGAGGAAAAGCGTTCTAAGTAGATTAAATGACAAGGAATATCTCTAAAAAATGCTATTTACTTGCTGGAAGGAGAATTGGGGAAAAAATAGCTGAGGAGCTAGGAAGACCAGTTTTCCAACACCTTAAATTTCAAAAATTCTCCGTTCTACTTGTAACCTTTCAAAAGAACATTCCTATGGATGTGGTTTGTCTCCTGTCTTCTGCAGTTGGAACCTGAAGAGAATCTGACACCAGTACAGGTGATGGAGGGTTGGACCTCTCAGATGTTGGGGTGATTCTGGTTTCATTTTCTAAAGTTTACTTAGAGGTTTTAGGAAGACTCTTTGGGGTAAAGAAAATTACCTTAAAACTGTGGGCAAACTTTCAGTGATTCTGAGAATGTTTTTCCTGTAGGTCAAATTCCATGATAAATACCAAACTCAAAGTAGGCAGCACAGCCTCAGGGAGTCTGAAACCTTATTTATTTTTGTACATTTATAATTACTGCTTTTATTTATTTTTAAATAAAGGTCAATACTATTTAAGTCTTTGAAATATCATAATGAGAAAACATGAAAAAATAACTGACATGCTTTTTCTTAAAGTCAGAGTGATGTGGAAACAATATTAAAGTAGAATTATATAGTTTGAAATATGCAACAGAACTAATTTGAACAGTTTGAAAATGTTCTTATCATAGAAATGCCATGTTTAAATACTGGGAAGTCTGGGAAAGCATGGTGTGATAAGGTGACATAACTGATTTATAGTAAGTTATACAACAGGCAATTCCTATTTTAGTTCTTGGGACTCTAATCCTCTTGACTATGATATCTATTGTTCTCACTATGGGAGGCTGTTTCTTTTCCTATGTGTTCTATATTTTTTTTTCTAAAGGAGCTAATCTTTATGGAGGATTCCTCTTCTCCCATTTGGAGAGGTAGAGAGTGATCTGCCCAAAACTCAGGTCACAGAAGATTGAAATGGAACACCGTTTGAAAACGCCCCTAAAGTCTTTCAACTCAAACACAGGCACTTTACCAGTAGACCAAAACCTAATGCTGCCAGCTCCCCATATTGCCCATGGGAGGTGGGAATGTGACTATGAGAACGGGGAAGAGCGCTTCCTGGGACTGAGCTGGACAGGTATGCTGTCCACACTCCTGCTCAGGAATCTTGATTTCACCACCAAGATGAGGGGAGCATCCAAAAAGCATTGCCCACCCTTCATTCCCATAGTCTCGGGACTATGAGTCCTACCGCTCTTTGAAAGCCCAGGGACCTGGGGTGCCCCTCCTCTGAGCAGTTCTGTAGGCACGCATGGCAAACCTCACCAGCAACTCCTATGAGTCACAGACTAGAGGCCCATCTGCTAGTTTTAGTTAAAGAACCATGCTGTTGGAATGATTGTTTCCTCTGCCTTACGTTGTTATCCATGTTTGCACAGTGGACTTAAATTGTCTTGGTATTCTCTTTGGCCTTAGAACAGTTTCTGGCACATTCTAGGAGCTCATTAAATATTTGTGAAATTGAATCCCCACCTCAGCTACAGGGACAACTGCTTTCTTGTTAACGTAGAGAAACTGGGCTTTTTTTTTCTTCCCTCAAATGGAATTAATATACCTCGAAGGGAGAAAATACCGGTCTGCAGTTGAAAACAACACGTGTCAGGTGGGGCACACACAACAATAACGCTTTTGCTCCTGCCCTTCCAGATGCAGGCTAACTACAAGGAAATAAAGCACACAGCAGATCTATAACAAGGTGATCTTTAGATTTTTTTTTCTCTAACCCTGAGCTGAGCACTTGAATAATCCTGGTTTCCGGAGAGCAGGCTACTGTAATGATAATCCAGGAAGTAAATTGCCCTTTGAAAAGCAAGGAAGAAACCAATCGACTAAGTATTTATTTATATTTAATGCTCCAGGGCTTCTGTTTCCAGCTTTGAAGAGTTCCTGGCAAACGTTCCTTGAAGTCATTAATCCTAGGGGCAAATCCAAATGTCTTGCAGACTGCCCCATCCCTGGAGCATGGCACACCGTGTTTATGACCTGTGGGCTTTCCAGAAAGACAGGACCTGGGGGAGGGAGGGAGAGGGAGGAGTCGGTGGCAGTGGGAGGGAGAACAGGGAGCAACATGCCTTTGAATCTGTGCTGGAGTCTTTGCTCAGAAATGAATTCTACAGAATTAATTGATTTACTTTTTTGAATGGGGATGACCCGCACACACCCCACAGTCCTGAAGCTGAACTGACCCCTTCAGTCTGGGCTTCTGTGTTTCTCCAGTGTATGTCTGGGGATCCCTGTTCACTGATGTGCAAGCAACTTTTCATGTTAGAAAAATTAGCAATTGCAAATAAGCAAAAAGAAAATAAATCTGAAGTGATTTTCACTCTCAAAGATGATCTTGCTACCCATGTTTTATTTACACACACATGTAATCAAAGTGTTAATCTATGCATATTTTTAGCCTGTTTTCCCTCACGTCAAGAATTTTACAGGTCAAGAAACATATGCCAAGAAGCATCATTATTAATGTCTAAATGGGAGATCATTATTCAATGGTACCAAATGTATTTAACCAGCTTCCCTTTTTAGTGATTTAATAGCCACATTCATTTGCTGGGGCTGCTGTAACAAAATACCATAAACTGGATGGTTTAAAGAAATTGAATTTATTTCCTCATAGTTTTGGAGTCTAAAAGTCTGAGATAAAGGTGCCAGCAGAGCAGGTTTCTCCCGAGGCCTCTCTCGTGGCTTGCAGAAGGCAATCTTTTCCCTCTACCCTCACCTGGACTTCCCTCTGTACCTGTCTGTCTCCATAGTTCTTCTTATTAGGATCTTAGTCATACTGGAGTAGGGCCCAGCTTAGTAAACTAATTTTAATATAACTACTGCTTTCGAGATACTCACCCCAAACACAGCCCAATTCTGGGGCCTGGGGGTTAGGACTTTTTTTTTTTTTTTTAAAAAAGATTGATTTATTTATGCATACAGAATGGGTACCGACCAGAGGTGCAGGGACAGTGAGAAGATTCACCAGAAACAGAGTGGGGAGCAGAACAGCCTGACTGATGAAGTACACTGCTGTGGGGAGTAGCGGGTGGACCAGGAGAGGTCTGCCATGCCATGTGGGTCACCTCCAGGGTGGGGATCGAACTCATGAGCTGAAATGGCTTTAGCTTCTCATTGCTGTGCTTTAACCTACTGCACACCAGGGAGGGCCCAGGGCTTTTTAATACATGAGCTTTGGAGAATGTCAGTCAGCCTGTAGCAATTAGCTAATATTTTCGAAAGGATTACCGTGGGTTAGGAACCATGCTGATGCTTTACCTGTGTCCTCATTTGTGGACACCCATTGTACCCTGTGTAAGTTGAAACTCTGCCTATAGTCATGCGCATCTCTAGCTTTCATGTTCAGATGGAGGGCCCTTGGCTGCAAGAGGCAGCAGGAAGGGTCCCAGTGTAGATTTTTGTTTTCTGCTCTCTGCCATCATTCACATGACTCTCAGCTCTTTAAATTCATTATGTTCAAATTGGAATTCCTACTTGTTCCACCTGTCCTCCACCTCTCCACTTCAATTGCTTTTCATATTGGGCCTTCTCGTGCTAATGTTTCACCAACCGTGTAGTGACACAATCAAGAAACGAGGGGCATAGCAGTATATACCTCCCCTTTACTTCCTGTGTCACATCAATCACCAGGCTCACCTGTGTCTGACTTCTAACTAGCTCTTAAATGTTTTTCTTCCTTTTTGTCCTCTCCTGGTACTCCCTAGGTTTAGAGAGTCAACAAGAATCAAAACAACAAAATACCATCTCACACTTGGGTGAATGGCTCTTACCTAAAATAAAGAAACCAAGTGTTGGAGAGGAGGGAACTTTTATACACTGTTGGTGGGATGTAGACTGCTGGGAACCTTATGGAAAGCAGTATGAAGATTCCTCAAAAAATCAAAAATAGAAATTCCATATGACCTAGTTATCTAGTTTCGGGGTATTTACCTAAAAGCCATAAAACACTAATTGAAGAGATATATACACTCCTGTGTTTATTGCAACTTATTTACAGTAGCCAGAACTGGAGGCAACCTAAGTGCCCGCTGACAGATGATTGGGTAAAGAAGATGTGATATATATTTTGAGTTATAAAAAAAGATGAAATCCTGCCATTTGCAAAAATGATGGACCTTAAGGGTATTACACTTAGTGAAATAAAATAAAATAAAAGCAATGTTATGATTTCATTTATACATAATATATAGAGAAACTAACAAATGGATGAATTGAATAAAATAAAGATAAACTTGTAGCTTATAAGACCAAATTAGCTGTCACTAAAAGCAAAGGAGTTTGAATCAGTTTGAAGGGGTCAATTGCATGATGAAAGAGTGGTGAACTCAATGTATAGTACATGCATTTTGAATTTTAATGATACCTGAACTTTATGTAATGCTATAATACAATACGAATTTTTAAAAATGTCAGCTGGATCAGATGTAGTTTTTTTTTTTTAAAGATTTATTTATTTATTCATATGGAACTGGGGTACAGGCCAGAGATGTGGAGGGTGAGAGGATTCACCAGAGACAGAGTGG
>NW_004567117.1:11898192-11918617 GCF_000260355.1 Condylura cristata
TCGACGAAGCACACTGCTGAGGGGAGCAGCGGGCGGGTCAGGAGAGGTCTGCCACGCCATGTGGTCACCTCCAGGGCAGGCGGGAATTGAACTCATGCGGAAGCGGTTTTAGATTCTCAGTGCTGTGCTTTAACCCGCTGCGCCACCAGGGAGGGCCGGATATATGCTTTTTATGCTGTGTGTTTGCCAGAGAATCTTAATAGTTTGAAACTGAAGATTAGCAGTACCACATTTTAGGACAATATTGAATACTGACCACTTGGAATCATAGCCCAAAGTATAGGACTGCTATAAATTAAAATGCTGGCATCCGAAACTCCCTGGTGAAAATAATCCTGTTTCACGCTCAATTGTCTATTTTGCTCTCTGGATAATGTGGTAGATCAAGTGACAGGCTGGGGATTGGGGTGTCTTTCAGATTGTTTTCAGAGGAGGATGAAAAGACAGAGGGTGGTAGGAAAGGTGCACAAAACAGTATTTGTTGCTTTGCCACCATCTTCCCACCCCATCTTGTAGCTTCCCCCGGGGACCCATTATCAGTTCTGGTGTCATGGAACCCCCACTCCTGGCTGACTCTCTCCCTTTGCACCGGACATCGTGGACTCTGAAGCCTAGGCCTGCAGCATGTGTGTGTCCAGGTACACGGATACTTGGTGCGTCCTGCTTTGCAACTTTGCTGTGGGTGTGCATGCATGTGTTTATAGGTGTATACATGCAGCATGTATACATATCTTATATGCATGTATTTTATATCTTTTATGTAAGATAAGCACATAAGCATGTGTCCTGCCCACTTAGATCCTGCTCAAGTGTCTCCTCTCCTCACCTGTGGAGTGTTCCCAGCTCATGGGGGAGAATCAGTGCCTTACCACTGAATTTCTTCTGCAGTTACTGTCTCAATGATCTGTCTTTATGGAAACTGTGGCCCCACAGTGCAGGGAGTGTGCTTTCTTTTTCTAGGTAGATGCTCCTGTCCCAACCTGGTGCTCAGCACAGCTTATACCTGAATCAGTCCTCAGTGTTAGGGGTGGTGCCAACCCTGAAATCCTAGTCATTCCGTGCCTTCCACTGAAGGCCCCATATTCCTTCCAGAACACTTCCTCCAACTCTTCCCTTCTTTAGAATACCCTTCTTGTCTTTTTATTCATATTTTCTCCGAATAAAAATGTGTACTTTGTGGGGTGACCTTTGGAGACAAATTATTAAAGCTTTTAAATATGAATCTCCTGGGGTATTTAAGGTTGTGTTTTCAATGTCGGCTGTGTCTTCCACTCAACATTTTTTCCTAAATAATGAATATGTAGTCATTTGAAGAAGAGGAAACATTGTGTAGGCGAGAAATGGGGGGCATAGTGAGACTCAGAGGAAGGGAGATTCTGAGGCCAAAATAGTAGAAAGCAAAGTGGGATACCCGTCAGGCTGTTCAGAAGACACCAGCAGTTGAGATTGCAACTGCCGGCCGGTGCAGTTCCCACTTTTGTTTATTGTCATCCCTTCCCCACACTCCCTGAACACTTCCTCAGTGTTCCCAGTCCCATCTCTCAGGAGTCAGTCACTAGCCTCGTCTCTCTTGCACTGTGTCCTATAGCCTGCCTGTCTCCCTTTCTATTTTTTGCCTTTTCAAAATGTCTCTAAAATGTGCCCTTTTCCCCTCCCCTTCTCCTACCCCCAAAGCTGTCTGAGCTCGCCCTTCTCCTTCTGTACATCTGCGTCATTCCAACCCCTCTCTCCACCCCCTGCCCGTGTCACCTCGTGGCCAGCACATGGAGCCCTGCACTGCTCTGGAATGTCACCAGTTCAAATCGTCTTGCTTTTGATCAAAAGTCTTTGCAAACCTCACAGAGCCACATGATATACATTGCATTAGCAAATTCTGAGGGCAGAGTGGTTTCGTGTAGGATTGCTTTGAATGATCCCATAGATGTTAATCTTATCCTGATGATCTGCTGCTACTGGCAGGTCAGTGAGTCTCCCACAGGGTGTAGTTACTCAGGGCTGGTCTCATGGGTGACGTTCATCACCGCACATGAATGAATTTATTGACTTATTCATACAGTCTTTGCCAAACATTTACTGCCTACGAAGAACCCCAAGTAGACGCTTACTTCTGCCCGAATTGCTGCGAAGTTCATTGAAAACCACCCAGCACCTGAGAGGGCTGGGACAAAGGAAAGCAGCCTGAGAACAGGTTTCGCTGAGTTCAGCTCACCTTGAGCAGCAGCCAAGCTCAGCGTGCTGGGAACGAACATGGAAAGCACACTTGCTGCGTACTATTTGTTCAGTGGTAACCTTCCTGAATCACATGTCTGTTGGTGAGAACTCGGCCTGAAAAAGTCAACAGAAGGCTCCTGGCTGAAGCTCCAGGAGCCCGGGGCTGCAGACGCCCTCACCTCAGACCCAGGACTTCCCAGCCTGGGGTTAACAGCTCCACAGCACAGGGAACCCTGGCTCAGGCTCGGGCTCTCCCTCTCCTCGCTGTGGTCTGGCTGTGGTGCTGTGGGGCTCCCCACAGGAGAGCTTGTAAGCCCATTTCTAGACGTGGCCCCCTCAAGCCTGGCTGTGGCTTCCTAGGGTTGAAGCCAGAAGCCACATCTGAGTGGATCAGAGAACAAATGGATTCTGAGAGCCAAAGTGTGGCTGGAGGGACTTAGTAAGGGCTACACAGAATATATGTTGGCAACAAAATGCAGATGTCTGTTCCACTCAGGTTAAAAGCCTAGTCAATGATTACATATTTCTATTATTTACCTGGTAAAATGTCCCTGGATAAAGGAAAGAAGGGAGCTTGATTTTTCTCCTAAATTGTACGGGCCAGCCAGTGTTTGTGTGGCATTTGATTCATCTGAAATCTCTGGCTTCTGGGCTGGGCTCACAACAGGGAAATCAGTTGGGAGGCCTAACGTGTGCAGACCTTGGCCTGTGAGAGGTTCTGCTGGGGCAGAAAGTTCGGAGCCAGCGAGAGCCTGCAGCCCAACAAGGTAATTCTCCCAGCCTCCAGATGACAAAGGTTGCATTTACACCTGGCCAGGAGGTTTAATCATCTACCATTTCCAAACACTGCAGGCTAACAACCGGCTGGGCTGAAAATCATAAATTAAAAAAAAAAAAAAATCACCGAGAGACAGTACAAGGGGAAGGAGAAGTGGTTCAGTGCCTTTGCTCCAGAGGACCTAGTAGAGGCCCTGCCAGGGGACCCTGAGTGAGAGGCTGATCCAGAGTTCCCCAAACAAGAACGAGAAGCCCCATTGTCACGAGCCCTATGGAAAATAGCCACCTGTGAGCCAGGAGACTTCGCCATGGCTATGAACATAGAAATCCCTGCCTTCCAGGTCTTCCCTCAGAGGCTTGCAGAAAGGGCGGTGCTGTATCACCGGTTCTATCGACCATTGCCTTCTTGTTGAAGAAGCCATGCTTGCTGCCTTTATGTCATGAGATCAGGCTATCTGGCTTAGGGTTCTGCTCCTCCGAACTTACAGCAGCTGCCAGGACTTTATTCAGCTCCACTACTCACTTGTGTCTTTGGGCAAATGACTTCAGCTCTCTAATTCTTGGTGTCTCACCTGTAAAATGTGGTTGGTAGTAGTCCCTGCCTCCTAGGGTATAGTCGGTGTTAAATGTGATATTGTGTCTGTATTGCCACTTAACGGAACAATATAATTCAGGGGGACAGTAGCCAATTGTATAAATATAAAGTTTAATGCACATGAACCAAAATGATGATGGATTTACTGATGGAGAGAGTTGGAGGTTTTGATGTACCCAGGACGGTGATTCTGTGTTAATTTTTGGGTAAGATTTATTTATGCATACAGAACTGGGGTACAGGCCAGAGGTGCAGGGGCAGTGAGAGGATTCACCAGAGACAGAGTGGGGAGCAGAACAGATAGACTGGCGAAGTACACTGCTGAGGGGAGCAGCGGGAGAGACAGGAGAGGTCTGCTATACTATGTGGGTCACCTCCTTGGCTAGGGATCGAACTTGTTCTAAAGCAGCTGCTGCTAGCTTCTTAGTGCTGCACTTTAACCCCTTGTGCCACCAGGGAGGGCCCGATGTTAACTTTTTATGCACCATTTTGATCCTCATTGATGACTAAAATCTTCATAATAGTTTTTAATTGCAGAGGAAATATCAACATTTTATGTAATTAGCAATAAATGTTATTGGATGTCTGCTCTATACACAACATTCTGGCTAGAGGATGTGGCAGAGTTGGAACCAGGCCCTCCTCTCAGTAAATTTACCATCGTGATAGGGTGACAAGACATATATGTAAATAGATAATAATAACTCAAGATAACATATGTCAAATGCCAAATGAGTTGTATGCAGAGCAAATGTATTTGTGTTTTATCTCTTCTACTCAGCTCATGAAGACAGAACCACATTTGTCTTGCTTACCACGATACTCCCTCTGCCTACATCTGTGTTATAGTTAAGTCCTCTGAATATTTTCTATGACCTAGGCAACTGTCTAGGCCATTTCTAAACATTAACTCTTTAAGCTTATAATATGAGCCGTTATGTGAATATTATGGATAAACCCATTTTCAAGATGAGAAAAATGAGGCACAGAGAAATGAGAGTTCATACATGACCAATATACAGTGTCAAGCATGTGCTGGGAACTTTTTCCTCTGTTCCACTACTTATGCCTAAGTACAGGGGACAGGAAATGTCTATTTGGGGGCCCACTACTGGTTCGAGATGCTTGGCAGGGACTATCTCACTTCATCTTCACAAAATTCCACTAAGGATGTTGATGTTAAGGAGGAAAGGACTCAGAGAGAACCAAGACATGCCCACGTTACTGTCAGGTGAGGGATGCTACCTGAATCTATTACTGTACTGAGAAACTGACATGGACCAGGGCAAATGTTTGGAGTTCAGAGAACTGGGGTAGTCAAGAAGTCTTCCTCAAGAAGGAGCCCAATTCAGATAAACAGGGAATGTCAGATAGAGCCGGAAATGGGGCATGAAGGCAGTACAGAAACCTGGCTGCGGGATGGAGCCAGGAGACTGGCTGAGCGCATGGCATGTGCAAGTAAGCAGAGTCTAGGACAGTAAGGAAGAAAAATTATAGCCAGATTATAAAAGATCTTAAGTACCATGCAAAGGAGGGGATACCTTAAGGAATAGTCTCCACCGAAATAAGCTGGCCATATTTTGTGCTCTTAATATTTGTGGATCTCATGCTGGATCCAAATATTTGATAAGCCTGTCAAGGCCTTTAATTTCTTCAAGCTATAGTTCTATTGAATTACATAACATCTTTAATCAAGGCTACTGGAAAATTACACAAAAGTTTGTTTCAGATGGCATGGGAAAATGAAAACCCTTGCAGAAAAATTCCAGCTTCACTCCCTGTCTGGCCCCCCTCCTTTCTTTTTGTACTTTGGAGGGACATTCCACAGTTTCCACAGTTTTTATCACCAAGGAAATGGAGCAGGTCCTAGGTGTGGACTTGTAGGAGGTAACAGGAAAGGCTGATACAGCCATTAACCACTCTCAAGGTCTGGTGCCCTGGGACATGGCCCACTATTCTCTGTACCAATAGTTTGGGCTTCTGGTGGCACAGGGCCTTTGCCACCGCTCCTCATCATTGTTTTTTTTTTTCATTGCTGGAAAGAAGATGCTAACAGTTCTGCTCCTTTTGCTCACATAAGCTTGATGATGAGCAAGACAGTGTTTGCTGAAGGCTGATGAGAACATAGATGTCACACAGGCACCTGAATTATGGCTCCAGCAGAAGCCAGATAGTGTCGTGTTCATTACTCACTCTGTTATAATGGCAGGACCCCTTCCAGACCCAGGCCCTCTCCTGTCTACTATGGTGAAGCCAGGATCTGGCATGAGGTGGTGGGGTGGGGAGGGAGGAGTGGACAGGGCTGTGACAGAGGAAGAAAGATGCCAAGATTCTCGCTTGCTTTTTTCTGGACATTTGTAAGGGTAAAAAATTGCTACTTCAGTATCATACAACTTTTTTGTTGTATTAAGAGTTTTTGTTGTATTAAGTAAAAGGGCTAGAGCAGTTAGATCTCTAATGGAGCACATAACCTTTAGTGTTTCTTTTCATTAATTTTGGGGAAATATTTTTTTTAAAAGAAGGAATTTTTTTAATGTATTTTTATTTATGCATACAAAAACTGGGGTTTAAGCCAGTAATGGGGTGGGGGAGGGAGGAGGTGAGAGGATTCACCAGAGGCAAAGTGGGGAGTAGAACAGACAGATTTACTGAAATACACCGCTGAGGGCAGCAGAGGGAGACAGGAGAGGTCTGCTGCGCCATGTGGATCAGCTGCGCCATGTGGATCAGCTCCCTGGCCTCAGGATGGATGAGCTTGGTGATAGCTTGATAGTGCTGAGACTTTTAACTCCTCCACCACCAGGGAGGCCCAGAAACACATTTTTAAAGAACAAAAGACATAAATAGCTCTTTCAACTACCAAAAAGCTTGTTGAAAGGTCCTTTGTAGCTACTATAGAATCTTCTCTCACTTGTTGGAAACTAGAAAAGTAGAATCTGAAGCACACACAGTGTTAATCATGGGGAGGAACAGACTCCACTGAAAATATGTTTGGGATTTTTCTTGAAACTTCATCTATTTTCCAAATAGATATTTGAAAACCTTTGATTAAGCAAGCCAGCTTTCTTGTTTTCCTCTCCTCTATCAAGATTCAAACTAAGTTGGCCACCCACTGATATGAATCTGTAAATAGACTAAATCCTTCCTTTGAACCACACTGGTCCCTCACTTGCTATCTTATGAAAATGTTTGGGAGATGACAACATCAGAAGGCTCCGCAGAGACTTGCCTGTCTGTCCTCTGCTAAAGAGACCTGGAAAACTAAAAGTCTCTTGGAGAGGAAAGGGAACACCAGGGAGTCACACGCCACAGAATACGCCTGTGCAGAATCTTGGCTCCCTGACGCCTCCCATCACTGTGTGTGTATATGTGTCTGGTGTGTGTATGTTGTAGTGTGTGCACACACAGTGTGTGTAGTGTGTGCATACTGTACATGTGGTATGTCTGATGAGTATGTGTGTAGTGTGGAGCATATGTGTGTGGTGTGGAGTGTATGTGTGTGTGGTGGAGTGTGTATGTGTGTGGTATGGAATGCATGCATGTGTGCTGGAGTGTGTATGTGTGGTGTGGAGTGTATGTGTGTGTGTGGGAGAGTGTGTATGTGTGTGGTGTGGAGTGTATGCATGATGCATGTGTGGTGGAGTGTGTATGTGTGGTGTATAGTGTATGTGTGTGGGAGTGTGTATGTGAGTGGCATGTGTTATGTGTATGTGTATATTTGTGGTGTGTTTGTGCATTGTGATATGTATAGGGTGTGTGTGTGTGTGATGGAGGATGCTAATGCTACAGAGAACTATGTTCCCATCTAACTTTGTATCTTATGAGAAGAAGGACTGTGGATGATAGTTTTTAAGACTAAGTTGTTAATACTCATATTACTAGAACACAATTTTTTTTCTTCCTTACCTCCCCTTCCAGTGTTCCAAATTTTCTCTCAAATCTTTCACTTTGTTCTTTAAATCAGTCCTTTCTACTCCCATCTTCTTTAACTAGTCTCCCACAATCTCCTTTTTCTCTGTCTCCTAATCTGTAATTTTTCCTTCTTTCTCCTAATTACACTATTAAACTTCCTTCCTCCTATCCATTTCTCTCTTGCTACTCTCCCCAGGAGCTGTAAGTCAGAGAACTTGAATCAGACCCAGAGCACAGCCAGAAGCATCAGTTATACTCTATATCATGTTTCTTTAAAATAAAGCCTGCCAGCACGAGAGACTTGAGGAATTCATTGTAGTCCATGCGCCCAGGTCTCTGCTTTTGTTCTGAATTTTGAATTCACACTGTGATTTTTCAATAGGTGCAAATCTAATAAGGTGGCTGTTATTCTAGTTGTTGGTAAGTTGGCATGGAACAAAAGCACGAAAGTGTGACTAGGGTTGGTGAGGAGGTTGCACTGGAGAATAAACAAGCACTTGTATTTCTCCACTGACTTGCAGCCTCTTAACTGGCAGTTGGAGTAGGGATTCCCAGAGTTAAGAAATGACAAATGAAGCTTTTGCAAACTTGCAAAAGATGCCACAGGTCCGAAAAACTGGTAAAATAACCAAGTTGGAGCATGGGGGTGTGGAGAAAAGTGGAGAGGTCAGCAAAGAACTACCTGAATGTTTTTTCCATATCCCCCTTCTGGCATGTCTGAGCTCTCTACCGATCACTCTTATTATTTGCCTCTAGGCTTGTGTCTCTGTCCCAGAAAAGCAGGGTTAAGGCTCTGGGGTGAGACGAGATTTGAATTCCAGGAAAGTAACCTCTTAAATTTTGGTTGCCGCAACTGAAAATACCTACAATCACACCTACAGTTGAAGTAGATGAGCCAGGGAAATGCTTGTGCTGTCTGACACTACTAAGTGCCCCAGTTATTATCCTCTTTGTCCACTTTTGAGGTTGTTCAGAGTCTCAAAAGGAGTTCACGGACAGCGACATGTGCCTCCCTCTTCCAGGGATGAATGGAAATGGACCCCCACCCAACTGCACACCAGCACACAGCGGTAGACTTCACGCCTAAGCCCAAGCCCTTCTAGCTTTGTTTACCTCACACTGAACCAGAAACTATTTTGAAGGAAGGAGAGAAAGAAAATCATTTACTGTTGTGATAGACAATTGCCTTTTATATCAGTTATCTATTACTGTGTAACAAATCAACCACAAATAGCCTCAAGTAAAAGCCATTTTTATTTACTTCTCACTCTGTGGGTCAGTGTGGATTAGTTGGAAGGGTCTGCTGAGCTTGCCTTCTGGTGGGTCAGCTGGGACAAGGGGTCTCAGACGGCTTCACTCACATGTAAGATAGTTCATGCTGGGGGTGCTTGGTCCTTTCCTTAAGCGGGGTCTCATCCTCAAAGATACTAGCGGAGGCTTTTCACAAGGTGGCAGCATTCCAGCCACAATCTACTGAAGACCTCTTCCATTCCAAATGAGGGCAAATAGGCCCTGCCTTTTGATGTGAAACACAGCCATGTCCTACTGCAAAGAGAGAATCATATAGGAACAGAAGAAATTACTATGTGCATTTTTACAAATCATATGCCAAAATCCATCACTAGGTTATAATCAATCACATGTCTCTACCATAAGATACACTGATCCCTTAAAGACACACTCCATTAGTGAATCAGACTTGAAGTCCAGGGTTTAGTTATTAAAGATCTAAATCTAGATGAGCCTCCTCTACATTACAAAACAACAGCAATACCATAGTATGTTCAGGGACAGAACGGTGCAGAAAACTTGTATTTTTTGGCATATAGAAATCTGCACTATGGTGCTAGGGCCCAGACAGTCCTGGAGGCATTCCTATTTACAAAGGGGAAGATAGAGACACATAACAATCACAGCTATAGGACAACTCTTAAACCCTGTTTACAGTTCTCTCTACTATCAGGGGAGGGAATTTTCCCATTATGACTCAGTTTTGTTCCCTAGTTGTTGCCCCAAAGCCAATTGTTCTCCTCCTCCTGGTTCTGCCCTCTTAACTCCACCCTCTGAAATATTTCTTTCTCTCCAAGGATTACCCAGATTAACAACTGAATTGTTTTCCCAGTATGCCTTCCGCACATAGAAAATTGGGGACCCAGAAGTCCTAAATGAGTAGCTCTTCTCTGACCCTAATTTTCTACCTGAACTAACTCTGTCCATTTGGGTCTAATCTATAGAGCCCTTTAAAGTGTGGGAATTTCCTGTAGATCAGATTGTTGTCCACAACAATAGACAGACTGCTAGTTAGACTTCAAGTCAAGCAGCCATACGAAAATGCTTTAAGAGTTGTAGAACTCTTTTGTGTAGCTGACAGAGGATTCTTAAGTCATACTTTTGGTTTTATCTTTTCTTGTAGCCATTTCTTACTTAGAGATCATTTTGCCCACTGGAGAGACTTGGAGATGAAAATGATTTTTCTTTCAACCACATACTGGGTCTTCTATATTCCCTCTAAATTCTGCTGGTAAACGGAGTAGCTATTCTCTTACCCTAATTGTCTCCTTCCAAGACAGAATCTCTTAACTCTGATTTATAGCTCATTAGGCATAGTTTCTTTCTTCCAAGTTACTGTGGGCAACATTTCACCAATTATCCTGTTACTAGAGAAAAGAGTTTACCTTTTTCAGTTCCCTATAACAGTTTCCACACTACATTTCTAGGGCCGTTAGCTCACTAATAATTCCCTCATTGCCTTTCCAACTTCTGCCCTCCACCTCATCTTACAGTCAACGCTACTTCCTTTGGGTTATTTATGGCAGCACCCCACTTCCAACACCAACTTCTAAGGTATGATAAACAACTGAGAAAACAAAGCTGTTTATTGACACCTAACAAGCCTCCCCCAAATGTAGCGGCTTTAAATAACTATCTATATTGTCACAATTTTCTAAGCCAAACAATTTGGATTGGGTTCAGTGGTGGAGTTCTTCTGTTGGTTTCATCTGAGATCGCACAGTAACTACCAGCTGGTATATAACTGGGATTAGCTGATGTTATGGCCTCACTCACGTGTCTGGGATTGGCATCTAGACTTCTCGCTCTGCACGGTCTCTCATCCACGAAGAGGTGAGTGTGGACGTCTTCAGGGGGGCAGCATCATGACAGGGCAAAGTAGAAGCTGTAAGATTGCAGGACATAGTCATGCAATGTCATTTTTGCTACTGCTATTGGTCAAGCAAGTCACAAGTTTGACCCAGATTCAGGGGGTAGGGAAAAGCACTTCACTTTTGAATGAAAAGAGTGACAAACTCATTACAAAAGATTATATGGACAAGGATGGACACATTAGTTCTTGCAAACGATCTGTCACATCCATATTCTTGAACATGATGTTCAAAGTTCACTTTCCCCTGTTACATCTACATATAATGTAAAATATTATCCATCCTCATATTTATTACCCTGTACACCATTACTGAATTTCTCCTATCATACCTCCTTGGTTAATTACCCTTTAGTCACCTAGATGAAAACTGTTTATGCATCAACTTGAAACTAACATCTCTGTGCTGCTTCCCATTTCACACCTTTCTCATGAAAAACGGGAGGTCTTGCTGTAGAAATTCTCTCCTAGGTACTCTGATCTATTTTTCACAACAGCCTCCACACACATCACTGTTTAGCTTTCTGGGTATTACTGTCTGATGTCTAGTCATGTCCAGCATTCTGGGAATAAATTTGAGAGTAGGTAAGAATTATTATCCCTGACAAATTGCTGAATGGTGGTTTAGTTAGAATAAAAAAGTCATTCCTGATTCCCTGTTCCCACTACTATTTGAGTTAGAAAGTGAGTAAAATGTTCTATTCCAATGTGGCTACAACTTTTTGTGACTATTCTCTTTTGCAAATTTGCTCAGTCCATCAATGGTTATAAAACTGGTTTACATTGTGAGCTATTTTCTGAAGGTGTAGAAATAAATCAGTTGTCATGATTAAAAATATTTAATCATGGAAACAATGAAAAGGTTATCCTGTTGGTTATACCTGAAACAATTTTATAATTTTCCTCCCAAAAAAATGGGAAGAAAAGAAAACCCAAACACTTTCTACCCACAAGAGGCTCAAAACAGTTTTTTCTATACACCCTGTCTGTCCTTGATCCACATTCCCAGCTGTTTTTGTGATCCAAAAGTCTGTTTACTTCCAGAAGAAACAAGCAAAAGGAAACACTGAAGGACGCCTCTTTTAACATTGACCTTCACAAACATTGTGGCTCATTCAGTTTGTCCTCACTTTCTTAAGAACTGATTGGACACACAAGTCAAGGGCTGTGGAGGAAGCACCAGTAGTGAAAAAAATCAGCAACTAGCCCCCTTTTGCCACGGTCACAAGCAATTTTGCAACTCTATAACAGTTCTGCAAAGCAACTTGATTCCCCAGAGGTGTGAGTTAGTGTCTAACATTTCCCCTGGGATGCTGTGATGTATGTGGTCGCACCATGTACTGGTTAAGGTCTGGACTCAGGAACCCGACTGCCTATGATTGTAAAATAGTATGAGTAATATGTACTATCTCAGGGGCATACTGGAAACGAGAGCCCACATTATTCCTTGGGCATTTCCACCTTCCAGCCCACTCTCCCACAAGAGACACTTTCATCTAGTATTTAAGCACAAGGGCTTGGGACTGAGATACTTGTGGGTCATGACTGACTTTGGAGCAGGTCTCAGTTTCCTCATCTGTAATATAAGTGTGGGATGTCATGTGAAGATTAGAAAATACAGGAAAGCACTTGGTTCAATAAAAAATATTCTTATTGCTATTATTATACTATACTATTATTAATAACACCTTCCTCTAGGGCCCTCGCTGGTGGCGCAAGGTGTTAAAACACAGCACTCTGAAGCTATCCATAGCCACTGCAGCAAGAGTTTCATCCCCCACCAGGGAGGTGACCCACATGGCACAGCAGACCTCTCTTCTCTTGCCCACTGCTCCCTCAGCTTTGTACTTCAGTCAGTCTGTTATTGCTGTTCCCCACTCTGTCTCTGGTGATCCTCTTACCTTCTGTACCTCGGACCTGTATGCATAAATAAATAAATCTTAAACAAACAAACAAACAAAAAGCTTCCCCCTAGGTTCAGATTATGATATCCAGACTGAAATTTTGTATAAATGGGGACTTCAATCTCTCTCCTCTTTCAGCCCCCTACAATGGTTATTTATTATAATCACCAAGTGGTAGTTATTGATAGTATAACTTCTTTGGAGCCAAAAAAAAAAACACAAAATATTCTGACCTGGAACATACCAGAACATCCATTCTGAAGTCAGAAGGGAAGTGGAGATATGGAGGAAGACTGCATTTTTCATTCCCAAAAAATTCTTTGGTTAAGAGCCCTATTCTTGATCAAAGGGAAAAATTTATTACCTGATCCATGTTACTGTTAAAATATTGGCTCCGTGACAGATATACATTTTTCTCCTGGTATGTGTTTAGTTTTCCTCCCTATTTTTTTTTTTAAAGATTTATTTATTTATGTATACAGAACTGGGTTCTGGGGTACAGGCCAGAGGTGCAGAGGATGAGAGGGTTCACAAGAGACAGAGTGGGGAGCAGAACAGGCAGATCTACTGAAACACATTGCTGAGGAGAGGTGGGGGGAAAGCGGGTCAGGAGAGGTCTGCCAGGCCATGTGGGTCTCCTCCCTGGCTGAGGATCAAACTAGTGCTGCAGTGGCTGCAGCTGCGGCTAGCTTCTTTAACCTGTGCTTTAACCTGTTGTGCCATTAGGGAGGGCCCTCATTTTTTTTTTTAAATTGAAATAACATTACCACACAGTCTTTTTTTATTTTCTTTTTAAGATTTATTTATGCTTACAGAACTGAGTTACAAGTCAGAGGTGCAGCGGTGGTGAGACAATTCACCAGAGACAGACTGGAAAGCAGAATAGGCAGATAGACGAAGTACACTGTTGAGGGGAGCAGTGGAGCAGGTCAGGAGAGGTCTGCGGCGCACATGGCTCCCCTCAGGGCCTGGGGATCGAACTCACACTGAAGTGGCTGTGGCTAGCTTTCAGTGCCGCATCCTTACCCGTTGTGCCACCAGGGAGGGTACCCCCCCCCAACAGTCTTATGGAAATCTCAGGTGTGCAGCCTTACAACCCAGCATATGTAATTAAGATCACAACTGAAAGTCCATCCTATTGTCCACTGTGCAATTATCCCCCCAAATATTTATAATAGCAGTTATTGTTAACAATTATTTAGAATACTCACTATGGTTAAAAAATTAACTTATTAGAAGAGAGAGAACTGGCCCTCCCTGGTGGCACAATGGGTTAGGGTGCAGCACTGTTACCTAGCCGCAGCTGCTTCAGAGGGAGTTTGATATCCGCACTCCTCCCACCACCCCCAGGTGACCCACATGGCTAGCAAATCTCTCCTGTCCAACCTGCTGCTCCCCTCAGCAGTTTATTTCAGTCAATCTGCCTGTTATTCTCCCCACTCTGTCTCTGGTGAATCCTCTCACCTCCCTGCACCTCTAGCCTATACCCCAGCTCTGTATGCATAAATAAATAAATCTTTAAAAGAAAGAGAGAGCGAGAACCTTCTTTTATAAAAAATTGAAGGAGAGAGCGCATGTGCACCTAATTCTTGGCTTTGCAACACTGAGTTTCTGGGGAAAGCATCTGCCTTCCTCTGGATTCTGGTTTTCTCATTTAAAAATTCTGAGGTTATCATGAAGGTCCTTGCTACCTCCTAGGAGATTGGGGGTTGGGCCAGATAGAACTGGTTCCAGCTGGTCCCCCACCACTCTGGAAAGGAAACAAAACTGCCAAGATGAGGAGTTTCCTTTAACACATATCTTGTAATTATGCTGATTTTTAAGCTACATAATCAGTCTAAAAGCAAATCCCATCTCAATGGAATTTATAAAAGGATTAGGAAATGGAGAAAATAAGGTTATGTTAGCAAGCCTAATTTAAACCCATTTCCCTTCACCCTTTACTTATTTTTAACTGAATAGCGTGAAGAGCGCAAACAAGGCACAGGCTTGCATACCTGTATTTCATTTTCACGATTCCCTGCTGACTACTGTTTGACCCACTTTTAAAGGGGCTCATCCCTTCCATCATAATACTGATGGGACATTAATAGAAGTCATTTTGGAAGTGACCCCACTGATATGTGTTGATACCTAAATTAGGAATGGACACCATATCTCTTCTCATCTCAATCTAGGAAAAGGATGTATCAGTATCTCTTGGGCTTACAGTTACAGCCCTGGGCTGGGAGTCTACAGCTATTTTCTGCTTTGTCTCTTGTTTTATTTTTGTAAATTACTGCACATCCCCCCCAAATTAAACTGTGTCAAATGAAATTCCACTCAATCTGATGAGTACTTAGAAGAGTCCACAGGACTTTTGCTGTTGTGGATTATGAGCAAATTAAACCTGCGTGCTGTTAATTTGCCCAGTGTCAAACAATGTCTACTTTCTCTCCCTGAGATTTGGCCAAACTTTGGCTCACGTTGTCCTTAAGAAAAATAGGCACTTTTTCATCTTTGATTTTTGACTTTGACCTTGGAGAAGGCAAGTCGTTGGTGAGTTTAAAAACAGTACAGATATGTTTGAAGCTCTTCAAGGTAACTAAGCACACTCACATTGTAGTTAAAAATAAATGCATTTTTAGCTACAATTCTCCAAGGCAGTTTCTGCTAACATATTTCTTTTTCAGAGAACTTATTTAAGTATGCTTTATAATGGCCAAACAAAAAATTTAATTCTCTCAGCAAATTAGTCATTTTGTTGTTGTGTTTCCAATTTAAAAATGAGCAAGTCTCATCTGAAACTTCAGTGGCTTCCTTGGTGATTTTGGGTGCACTATAGCACCCAACCCAGTGCCAGCTCTGACACAGTGTTTGATTCACTCCAGAGTCAACTCCGGATCAGCTCCTGGGCCTCAGAACCTCAGCTGCACTCCTCAGGGAGCAGTTGTAAATTACTGACACTCTCATCAAAGTGCTTATTTTGTGATATTTAATTGCTTGCTGGCCTGCCAGTCTCCACTCTGGTTGTGACTTTAGGGCAAGAACTCTCTCTATCCTTGTTTTCCTAATGCCTGGAATAGTGTCTGACACAAAAATACAACCTGATAAATGTCAACCAAGGAACAAATAAGCAAATGAACTTGACCTCATGAGGCAGATTTCAAAACGTATACAGTATTTTACCATACTGTAATTTTTGCATTCAAATATTTTAGTGTAAATTAGAATTTTGACTGTTCCTGATGAGGAGAATTATGAGGTTTTGTATAGGAAATCATTTCATTTGTCCATTCACTTTGCTCTAAAGACCTGGATTCTTATCAGTCAACAAATATTTGAGTATCTACTATGTACAAGACACTGAGCTAGGTGCTGCGGGGAATCAAAGAAGTAAAAGATTCCTTTTCTCAAGGAATTTAGAACTTTGTGGAAGGATTGGTTTTCCTTTGTCCACTCAAGGGTCTTTCCATTGAGTTTATTGTCAGAAAGTGGTAGGGGTGTGAGGGAACATGGCAAAGTGAATGGAAAGATGTTTTTCAGAAAGCAATTCAGTTGTCCACTTAGGGTTTTATATTTCAAGGCCCTCATGTATGGCTGGTGGGGGAGATGAGCATAAACTTTTGAAGTTAATTCCACAGAGAAATAAAAGGGGCACTGCAGGAACCCTCATGCTACTAATTGCAGGAAGTGTGGGGAAAAGTCACCGTCCATTTTCACAGTGAGAGAAAATATTGCATGGGTCCAAGACAAACAAGCCATAAAGTTCAGTCTTGAAGCCCCCCAGAACTGCCTTCTATAGAGCTGAACTAGGACTGGCAGGAGTGGGTCATTCTTGAGTCACATAGCATGAAAGAGGAGGGATTCTTTTCTACAGTCAATGTCAGCCCTCCAGATCCCAGGAGATGGTCCCAGTCTTCCTAATCCAACTTAACCTCTCAAGGACTCAAGCATCAGAGTGACAAAAAAGTAGAAACCAAAGGTCTCATCCAAGAACACATTATGAACTAGGGGGGGACAGGTCCTCCTAGAGCCAGAACTCCTTAGTTGTAGACATCTCAAAGCAGACAGAGGGGAAAGGAGCAGATTTCATTGGGGTTCTGTTGTTCACACTTTAGTATTTGGTCTTAGAAGGCCAAAAAGGTCCTGTCACTAGAGATCACAGAGTGAACAACTGGTGTAGCCAGGCACATCTTCTGTAACTCTTTATTTTATTTTCTGTTCTGACAAGAATCAGAAGTTATGCTATATGGTTTTGTGGGTTCAGTCACTATATGTCTCTTAAACCATAGAGACCAATATATATGAAGAGTTTGAGACTGCCAAACATTGTTCTAAATTCAACAACCATGCACGGTGGGTACTGGCACTGCTCTGTCTCTTTTACAGAGAGGGGAAACGGGGCAGAGAAACTGAGTAAGTGGTGTCAGAGGAGTTGGCATTTGAATCCAGGCATGTGTCTTAGTGGTCTCTAACCACTAAGTTAGAGTCTTCTTAATAGCATGTCAGGCACATTCATATGCATTAGGGAAAAAAATCAAGACACGTAGTAGAAACTTGTTTCTGAAGATATCCTTGTAGACTCAGATTCTGGGCTATGTTAAAATGTTTAAAGGGATGAATGGACCATTTGTTATCCTGCCTGTCTAGGGTTGTAGGAAAGCCTGCATCCCCAGTCTCATATCCCCAGCTGCAACTTGCCCAGCAAGATCAGGGGAAATGGAGCCAGCTTCCAATAGGACTGCAAGCAGCCTAGATGTTGTGCGTGTTGGGAGTAGTGGCAACAGAGCTGTCAAATACCTGGCAGTAAACTGGTGGCTATAAACTGGAATGTGTTAAAAAAAAAAAAAGATTTCTTTATTTCTGCATACAAGAACTGGGGTGTAGACCAGAGGTGCAGGGGGAAGATTGGATTCACCAGAGACAGAGTGGGGAACAGAACAGGTGGATCTACTGAAATACCCTGCTGAGAGGAGCATCGCTAAGACAAGAGAGGTTTGCTGTGCTGTGTGGGTCAGCTCCTTGGCTGGCTGGGGATCAAATTTGGGTGCGGTGGCTGGCTGAAACTTCTTAGCGCTGTGTCTTTAACTCCTGTGCCACCAGGGAGGCCTTATAAACTGGAATTTTGTCCAACATTGGCAAGTTAGGAATTTGATATCAGTTCCCCAGTATGCATTTAACATTTTGTAAAGACACATATTGTTGATGGTTTTTGAAAGGGAAAGGATTACAATTAGGAATGAAAATTTGAAAACAATCAATGATAAGAAATCAGAAAGACAGTCTGGAAGTAACATGGTTCCCATTAGGAATGTGGATGCTAAGTTGTTAAATGCCAGGTCTCCGTTTATGGACTTATACTCATTCACCTCACAGATACAAGAGGCTGTTGGTACCAGGGAAAGCTAGAGTTCCAATCCTGGCCCCAGATGTATTTACTGGGTGATCTTGGATAATTAAATTTCTTAGGCTACCAAATGGAAATTGCACCAAATTCATAGATTTAATATAAATGAGGTATGCAAAATTTCTTGCAAGTAGTTCTTGCCCCAGAGTATATAAGACTGGCCCATAGTTACCTTCTTGTCCCAGAGTATGTAAGACTGGCCCATAGTTACCAACGGTTAACAGTAACCACTGTTGCATGGTCATCGAAACCAATTTCCTGTGTTGCATGGATGGGACTAGAGGGGATAATGCCAAGCTAAATAAGTCAGAAGGAGCAAGCAGTTACTGAATGGTTTTGTAACAGGTACAGTTTTCATGGACTCCGCCCCCACTCCAGATACTGGAACTCCAAATCCCATCAGTACCAAGGAGAAGCATGCTGAGACCTGAGGGCGGAACCCATGAAACCTGTACCTGTTACAGTTTCACTTATATGTGGAATCTATGGAAACAAAACAAAGGGTCAGACAAAACCAAACTGATGACAAATCCTAGAAATCTGTAGAATCACTGGTGGGAGAGGTAGGAGAGTGAAGTGAGGAGGAGACCTAGTGGACTCTGGTGGACTAAGCGTGCCCGGGTGATGGGTGGGGTGTGGCAACATTCACCTGAAGGCTGTGACCCTAGACCACCACATCACCTAGTGTTACCTCAATAAAACCAACGAAAAAGTCTCTGAGATCTGGTGGAAATGATAACCTTGAACAAAAAAAAAAAAAAAACAAAAAGCATACAAAAAGTTTAATGATCAAAATCAGATCTACAAAGGAAAAGATAGAGTACCCCAAAATTATTTTGAAAGTTCTGAACTTATTCTGGGAATTTAATGTTAAGACTGATTGAATGCTGAACAACAAGTCAAGTTGAGGAGCCCAGATATGAACACATAAGCAAACATGTTGAACGACATCCTCAGTGCCTGTGGAGAGATGACCGGGCACCAAATGCATGCCAAGGGCCAGGAGGATGAGCCAATGAAGTGTTCAGAGGAAGGCAGAGGTCTCAGAGGGCTGACTGCGGCTGGGCGGGAGGGAGGTTTGGAGAGAAGCACGGGGTAAATGCTGGAGGTAGAACACGCAGAATGCTTGGAGGCTGAAAGTGGACCTTGTAGCCAGAGAAGTGCCTTGCTCAACCAAAGCCCTTTTTTGATCATCATAAGACTCTCCTACCTGCCCCAATTCCCAGTTCTCACCCCTCTGGAGATATGGGTCTGTTCTAAATTCTGCTAGTTAACCTCTTTGACTCTTTACTAGCCAAGATTTGATTGTTTTCCTTTTTTGGAATATATATTGTGATAGCGATAAACATTTGTTATAATTTCCACCTATAAAATTAGCCTGCTAGCGATGCTTTCAAACTACCCACCCTACCCTATCCCGGAAGTTTTGAGCCTCACTCTCCACACCACTGTTTACCCCCAGCCAAAGGCCCTGTTTTTTTCCTGGACTATTGGTTGCAAAATAAGTGATGTGGGTGGGGGGAGAGATAAGGTCCTCTGGAAAGTACTTAGATGCAGATAAGAGGGGCTTAAATGTTTCTGTGTCCTTGCTCCTGTTCCTACCCCCACCTGGGGCAAAAGTTCTTACAAAAGGTGAGCAAAGGAGGACCAAGGAAGGGGACACAGGGTGAGGAGAACCCACCTCCATGGATCTCCCTTTTGCAAGCAGGCGCTCAGGACTTAGTCCTTATTTGGATGGGGAGGAGGCAGCCTGATCTATCTAAAATCTTGGTTTGGTCAATCTTTAGGCTGGGGAGTTGGAAGGCTAGTTTTCTGCAAGATCTGTCTCAACCTACTAGCTTTCCTTAACCCAGAAAAACCAGAAGAAAAGAATTTGTCCTACTCTGCAATTTCCAAAAACCCCATTCTCTTAAGAGGAGATAAGTGTACTGTCTTCATTTCTAACTTGGGATCCCTAGAAGTCCTGGTTGAGGGGTCGGGGCACAGGGAGTTCTTGAAGTCATTTTAGTATTACAAAAGGCAAAACAGAATTAATACACTGACCCAGAATAAGGAAGATTAAAGAAACTCAGGTCTTCTGTTTTGGGCTAGCATCACATCTACGGAATGTGATGACAGTGGTCAGCTATGCTGACTGCAAAAATATGTTATTTAATAAATGTGTTTTGGTTGGTATACATGATCTTCAGCTCATGGAGCCCTAATAGTAATAATAATAACAATAACAATAATAATAATAAAAATAATAATAATAATAATGATACTCTAGTTTCTCTTCAGATTGCATACATTTCTTGCCTTTTACTAAAGATTTCCATGGAAAAGAAAAATTTTAAAAAACCATAATAATAAGTAGTGGTTGAGCATAGATTGGGGTCCCTTGCTCTAAAGAAATTTTTTTAAATTTATTTATGATACAGAACTGGGGTACAGGCCAGAGGTGCAGCGGTGGTGAGAGAATTCACCAGAGACAGAGT
>NW_004567117.1:11918717-11962920 GCF_000260355.1 Condylura cristata
GCAGGTCAAGAGAGGTCTGACGCGCCATGTGGGTCAGCTCCAGGGCAGGGTTTGTACTCGCACTGAAGCGGCTGCAGCTGACTTGAGTGCTGCATCCTAACCTGTCACCAGGGAGGGTCTGCTCTTCAAGATTTGTTGAATAACTCAAGGAGAGTCAAAGCTCTGCTGAATGTGAAGAAATAAAGACATGGACAATGGCATAAGCCTACATAGCCTCCTCATGAGAGAAGGGGCCTAGCCAATCCCCAGAATCTAGGAGAAAAGAAGGCAAGGCAAAGGCATGGTTTCACTCATTTTGATTGGTTTTAGAGGGGCCATTGCCAGTTGGAAGCTACCTTAAGAAGAAGTTGTGGGTTCATCAAACTTTCTATCCGAATCTGGCCTGTTGGCGTTGGTTGTACAGTGGTGAGCTTCACTGCCACCCAAATCTGGCATTAGTTGATACCTCCCCATTGATGTACAAGAAATGTTGCATTGGCAAGGACAAGTTAAACAGCCTGAAAATCAACTCCCCTATTCCTGTCCCCACCTCACACCAATCCAGAAAGCCATATTCAGGTTATCTCTGCAGGAGTTAGTATTCAATCTCATTCATTGTTGAGGATTAGAAAGTCTCTTTCTTCATCCATCTCTTAACCTACCCATTCATTCAACAATTTTTTTTGAAGATTTATTTATCTATGCATACAGAGCTGGGGTACAGGCCATAGGTGCAGGGGCAGTGAGAGGATTCACCAGAAACAGAGTGGGGAGCAGATCAGGCAGATTGACAAAGTATACTGGTGGGGGGGAGCAGTAGGTGGGTCAGGAAAGGTCTGCCAAGCCATGTGGGTCACCTCCAGGGCTGGGGATCAAACTCATGCTGAAGTGGCTTTGGCTTCTCAGTGCTGTGCTTTAACCCACTGAACCACCAGGGAGGACCCTCATTCAATAATTATTTTGTGCAAGGTATTATGGGTAAGTTGGGGTCCAAGGTCTATGATACTGATGATGCCCTAACCATGGCAATACCTATTCAATGGAAGTAACAGGGATGATAATTCTGACACTAATAATACAACTGTGGTGATAATTAGCCAGGTTTTTGTTTGGCTAAGTCAAACTAAGCTTGACTGGCTAAGAGAGGAACTAGAAGAGGAAGGCAGCTAAGGTGCAGAGGTGGGGGAGATAGGTGAGTCTGTCAGTAAAATTAGATGCAAACAACTCCATCTGAGTCACTGCTGTCTCCCAAGGGTGCCTGTCCTTAGAGCTTCTAGATAAAGGCTTTCTTCCATCTTATGTGAGGAATGGATAAAGTGTGAACTTACTGAGTTCTGAGTGCCAGAGTTTTACATATAATGCATTTCTGAGCTGTGGGCATCCTGACAAGCGGTACTCAGGAGACTGGAAACTCAAGGGCCCTCAATATTTTTAACCTTTGCTCCTTAAAACCCCCAGGCATGGGCAGTTGGGCTCTTGAGCTGTTGTTTGAGCCACAGTGAGGGTGAAAAGCAGGCTTCCTGGTGTCAGCTAACCCCAGGGCTCTCCAAAAGGCACTGCGTGAGCATCAGTGCACATGACTGCGCACAAGTCCCTGCACTCTCTCAGCCTTGGCCAACAGGCCAGTAAACCAGAGCCTCAGAGAAAGTCTTGGGTGAGGAGGAAGGAAAACAGGGGCCCCATTGAGGACCGACCAAGCTGGCTCCCATTTTGGCACTTAAAATGGTCAATTTTAGCTGATCGGCTTCATTTCGCAATTTGGTTATGTGATTCCCAAGCATTGCTTCTTATCTCTGAACAGAGGTGTGAAAACAGAACTGATTTGGCATAGACTGGCTGCTTGAAGGAGGGTCTTTGTGTGAGGCTCAAGGTTTGTAGAGTAGAAAGGACACAGGATGCCACTGAGGCCATCAACCCCCTGCCTCAGCCCCTCTGTTTCTGTTCTCTTCACTCAACCAGATGAGACACTGGCCCACAAAGAGGTGAGAGAACACTCGTGTCACTTAGTATGGCATTGGCCTCTGCCTGGGTGAACCAGCTGCCCCAAATAAACTGCTCAAATAGCTTGTGAATATTCCCCAATGTGTAGTGAGGCTTATGTTCAAATATGCTGCAGCACTCTTCACTGCCTCTTGGGAGTGAGAAGCAAGATGGCGCTGTGCCAGCTGTTGCACAAAGCAGCGTTGTTAATGCTCTTTTAGATGCTCCTGTGTGGCTTCATCGGAGCAGAGGAGGATCTATTTACGCCACTGGCTCCTATTGATTCTTCTGGGGGATGGGAACTACAATGCTGGCCTCTGTTAGTCTCTGGAGTGTGCTAGAAGAGCTTGGCCAATGCTTGAGGTGTCCTGTGGGCCTCCTTGGTTGGTGTGATACTGAATTACACCCCTGGAGGGTGAGCTCATTCCTGGGCCTCAGAAAACAGGTTTTGGACTAAGTTAGGGGCAGAGGAAAACTTCAGGCTTTGAATTTGTGCTGGAGTTCATTGTCTCCTTGTGGTGTACTGAGAGCATTATTTTTGAGTTAGGTCCCTAGAAAACTAAGGGTTCAAGGGTTTATTTAAAATACGGGTGAGGGCCTCCCTGGTGGTGCAAGGGGTTGAGTCACAGCACTTTAAGCTATCTACAGCCACTGCAGCCTGAATTCTAACCCCAGCCAAGCAGCTGACCTACATGGCACAGCAGACTTCTGTCTCGCCCATTGCTCCCCTCAGCAGTGTATTTCAATGAATCCACCTGTTCTGCTCCCTACTCTGTCTCTGGTGAGTCCTTTTACCCCCTGTACCTCTGGCCTGTATCTTAGTTTTTATATGCATTAATAAATAATTTTTTAATATAATACAGATGACAGTGATATTATATCTGAAGCACACAGCTTTATTCAAAATCACTTTGTGCATTGCAATGATCTCTTCTGTTGAAAAACATCAGCAGTTGTTTTGCTGTTATTTTTGTTTATCCTCTCCAGAAAGACTTGAGTACTTCAGAAACTTTGTCCTGTTGAAGGGATTACAAATGGAATTAAAGGAAAATAACAGCTAGATCAGGACAGAGGGGCCCAGTAAGAGAAGACCTGAGCCCTTTTCCTGCAGGACCTGGATCTCCTCTCACTGTTAAAAACATCTTCAATAGCTGGTCACTGAGGGAGTTTTGGGTGGAGGGTAATTCCTTAAATTGGTATATTCCCCTGTGACCTAAAACATATCCCTTTCAAGAAGATCTTTATCCCTCTTTAGCTTTATTCTTGGACCCCTGGGTCCCAGTACATTAAAGTGTATAATCTACACTATTCTTCTGCCTAGAAAAAATCTAAACAGTATCATCTTCAAACACCTGGAAAAAATATGTGTCATTTGTAAGACTGTGCTTATTCCTGGGAGTGGGGTACGGAAAAGAGCAGAGAGAATTGTCAGCTTCACTTCGTATTTTTTGCAGTGGTCTCAGTGCCGAGTCACCTCTGGCCTGGTGGGGTTAGAGTAGATGGCCTTTAAGCTCTAACCGACTTCAAGGATCTTTTCTTTGCTTCCCGCCTGCTTCCTGTCTGTCAGAGGTCACTACCCCACCCTGCAGTGCATTTCAATGGGGATTCCTGAAGATTAGGGAAGGTTTTCCAGGATCCAGAAGAGTCAAAGTCCACCAGTGGAGAAGGTGATAGAGAGCAGGAGGGTCAGGCAACTTTCCGGAAAAGATCCAGAGGAGGCCAGGTTAGTCTGCATCTGAATGCTCTTGTTTTAGGTGTGCTGGGTCCTGCAGCAGTAGTTATTTCTGGTTAGTTATGTTGTGGAGAGAAAGTCTGGGTTTGAGTTCCTGTAACAGTGAGGAAGAGAAGATAGACCTACTAATAACCGCCATTTACTGAGTGCTTATTCTGTCTGAACAAACACTTCCTCAACATTCTTCTCTTCCCCATTAAAACGATTTTTTTTCCCTCCTGATGTGAAAGTGAAAGCTCACACATAATGAGTTATTAAGACAGGATTTTAACCCAGGTCTGGTTCGCTCCAAATTTCAGGCACGTCACTAAGTGGCCTAGCCTCACTGGCCCTGCTGGGCTAGGGTGTGTGAAGAGTCCACTGTTGAAGCCAAACCCCAGGGGACTCAGAGGTTTTCAGGGCGCATGTTTGGAGACTCCTCCACCACAGAAAGCCGCAGTGTACAAAGAAGGAACGCACACCTCACTGGCCCACAGACCTTGGTTTAACTCCAACTGCACTCTGGCTCACAGCAGCCAGGGCTTTCTCTAGCCTTTCTGCTGTCATTTAAAAATCACAACGCTCATCACTGTCACTGTGCTGTCAGAGGGCTGCAGGAGACTGCAGTCTTGTGGAGGTCAGCACAGCTCTGCGCCACACAGGCAAGCAGCGCACTAAGCCACAGAGCACTAGGTTACCTTGCCCTTTGTACGTTTTTTTCCATTTTGCCTCTAACAGGAGCCTTCAAACTATCTCCCTGCTCCAGGCTTTGTTTATACTCCAGTCTCTGCTTCCTTATTTCCATTTACACCTCAATCTACTGGAATCTGGTTGGACCCACCACTCCGTGTGAACTGCTCTGGCCAAGGTGACCTGTGGTCTTCAGACTAAATCCAGCAGAGGCTTTTCTGTCCCTACCACACCTAAGCTCTCCCCCTTAGCTTTTCGGTCTCACTCGCTCCTCGTTTTCTCTCTGCCTCTCCAGATGCTGCTTCACGGTCTCTGTCTTTGGTTTTCTCTGCCTTTGTGGTCCTGGGTGTGTTGCTGTTTCTTGGTGTCTGTCCTAGACGCTACTCTCATCACCTCCAGTTCCTTAACTTTTCCTAAAACTGCTGCTTTTTCTTTAAACTGCAATGAGAATAACATCCCATGTGCTGGTGCCATTCTCTCCTCCATCAAACCTGTCCTCTGCCTTTAAGTACAGACCACTGTCTTCACAACCCAGCTGTCAGGCCCTGCCTACTGGGATCTTAACTACATTTCAGCTTCACCTTGCCACTTGCTCTTCATGTCCGGACTCTGCTTTGCTGGGTGCCTGGGGAGACTCTTTTCTTCTCAGATCCTTGAGCCTTTGGGTGCTCCTTTGCTATAACACTTTCCCTTCTACCTGCCACCCCCCCTCCAACTTATCCCTTTGCCAAGCCAATGTCGATTCTTAGTTGAAATACCTCTTCCTCTGGAGGCCTTCTCTGAGAGCCCTCACCAGGCTGGGTACCCCTGGCTCTTTTGTTCCGCATGCTGTGCCTCACCTTCCTAACACTGACCACGATTGTAATTACTTCTGTAGTCATTTGCCTAATGTTTTTAAATGATCCCCTCTCCGAAATATCGGCTTACTGAAAGCCATCCCCATTGGCCTGACTTCCCTTTGATGTTCGCTAATCCCAGTGCCTATAAGTGCTTAGCCCATGCCAGCTCTTCAGATGAATGCCCCATTTACTGTGTGACCAGTTCTCTCCTCCTCAGCTGCCTGCTACTGCCTCTTCCTCCAGTCTCCACCCAGCTCCAAGCCACGAGTTACCTTTTGAAACATAAACTTCGACTTTGTCATTTCCTTACTAAAAACAACAATAATAAAAACCTTGCTGATCCCCACTACCCAAAATAAAGTTTAGACGTTACTATGCTTCTCTATCCTATCTCATTTAAAAAAATAAGTTCATCCTAGGAATTCTGGGTTCTGTCACATTTAGCAAAACTATACTTAGTGTCTAAAATTGGTTTTCTGTTTTCTGTCAGACTTCCTATGTCTTAGTTCTTGCCGCCCATACCGCCCCCTGCCCCCAACATTTCTCCAAGTCCTTGGTCTCCATTGTCAGACTGGGCTGTCTCTCCTGAGCACCCTAGTAACACCCTGTGTAACCTCAGTCACGGGAGAAGAGCAGCGTCTATCTACACGTGTATCTTCTTCATCAGATGCAAACACCTGAGCTTAGGGACCTAGTGGCCAACACTGTGTTCTCAATCCTCTGAAATGCAACCTTGGACACAGAACAGGTAGTCAGTAACTTTTCTAGAATGGACTTACCTGATTTGAACAGTCTATGTCTCATATATTAGTCCTGATGTATGTTGAATGGTAGGTCTGGACCACCTAATATTAGATAAATGTATTGGTTCCTCCAGAATATTGAAGAAAAACAACTCTAAAAAGAGCACAAGTTCTGTTATGCATTATTTGATTGGGGGTGGGAGAAGAGAGGGGTGGGTGAGACAAGAAGAGAATAATTTTTTGAAGACTTATCTCTCTACTTCTAATGTATGCTATTTCTTCTGCTAAGATGAAAATGAAATATCTTTCTGCTGATTCTTTTTACTTTACTCTCTTTACTATTTGTGAGTGCTGGTTGGAAAGATTTGTTTGAAAAAGTGGCAAGATATGCCATTCAATTACCAGTGTAGGATTCTCTCTAGCTTTAAGGTGTATAAAGGCATTGGGATGCCCTTCAAATGGCCCAAGTCAGCGTGGGTGAGGGCACCGAAGCAGAGCACTGAGTGCTATTGTAAGCAGGTTCATCAACTGATACTATACTATTCCCTCCTCTGCTGTTATTATTTTTTTCCTCTCCTAGGCAACAGGAAGAGGTCATTGAAGAAGAATGCTTTCAGTACTCGAGGTTGATACAAAGTCCAGTTAACACCAAGGTGTCCCCAACTCTGCAGGTTCTGCCCCACCCCTCTTCTTTCCATGCCCAACTTCTCCAGTGTACCCTGAAACTACTCTTCCCCAGCGTGCTCCTGCTCTATAGAAATAGGTATCACCCAAGCTGTGCATTAGAATCACCAGTTTTTAAGTCATGCAAATGCCTAGAATCTTCCCTAGGATTTCTGAGATAAGTTCTGCATGGACTATTTGGAATGCTTTCTGGGTAATTCTAACCTGTCATCAAATTCTAATGTGGTAAAGAACTACCACAAGAAAGGCCTTTGCTGATCTTGATGGGAGGTGTCTGTTTCATGCCCCTAACATGCTACTAAACTTCATAATTTCTGTCCAAGGCACCCAGTTCCAAATGTTCTAGCTGTGACCCTGGAAGGCACTCTATGTGGCCACTCTTATGATAGTTCATATTTATTATTTGTGATGCCTATTCCCTCTTGGGCTATCAGCTTTTGAAGGATTCTTGGTAGCATAGATATGCATGCCCGGAATATTAACTATGTTGAATTTAATGGAAACTGCAGCTGCTTTTGGATTCTCTTGAGTTATCAGGGCTTAGATCCTCCCCATGTATGTATGGATGTATGGATGTATGGATGGATGGTTGAGTCCATACATACTGGGCCAGGGGGAATACTTTTTCTTTTTAAGATCTATTATTTATGCATATAGAACTGGGGTACAGGCCCGAGGTGCAGGACGGTGAGAGGATTCACCAGAGACAGAGTGGGGAGCAGAACAGACAGATAGATTGAAATACACTGCTTAGAGGAGCAGCGGGTGGGTCAGGAGAGGTCTGCCATGCATGGGGGGTCACCTCCCTGGCCAGGGAATGAACTTGTACTAAAGTGGCTGTAGTTAGCCTAGCTTTGTAGGGCTCTGTTTTAACCAGTTGCTTCACCAAAGGGGTCCGGGAGAGTACTGCTTTCTGTTTTGCCCTGATAATTCACTCTTCATGGGCCACATTGCTATAGTAAGTATAGTTAGGGTCAGAAATGAGTTGAGGGCATTCAAATACCCTTAACATGGGCCAGGTCAGCACATGTGACAATATGAAAGCAGGGAACTGAATGCTATTGTAAACAGGGTGATCAATCGATGAAACTTATCAGCATCCTAAAAATCAGAGTTCCCCCAAGTTCCAATTGCTTTGCCATTCTTAGTTTCCTTCTTTCAACCCAAGGCTGCCAGTCAAAATTGCAACCAGTTTCCACCCCTCCTCTTTAAATATTCCATCCCAACAGATTACTCGCCACTCTATAACAGTGCACATTCTCTGGCTCTCACTCTTTCCTCCCACTCTTCCCTAAGCTGGAAAGCATTTTACCTTATCACTGAGAAAAGCCTCCTTACTATTCAAGGTCAAATTGCAAGGTCATCTTATAAATGTCCCCAGCCAGAAATAATACCTTTCTTCCATGCTTCCCAATTTTTGTATTTTCTTACTATTTAATCTCTCATTTATTCTGTAAATATTGATGGAATACCAACTTTATTCCAGACTCATTTATTCATGCATTATGCCATATATGTGTGGTATGTAGCTATTGTAATTATTTGTGTTTGTTCAGCAATTGGCTGAGTCTTTTCTCCTCCACTCTCCCCTCTGCCTTCTACTCTAAGAACAAGGCTCTGTAGAGGTCATGTGTAATAACGTGGGGTCTGAATTGGGTCTTCTTATCACCGCTCTCAATAATGTGAACAGGGCACGAATTTTCTTCTGGACAGAATTGAACGTATCTACTCTGGCTTTTCAAGGTTCTGTCAGCCATGACATCTACAGAAGTTTGGGAAGCGACTTTATAATGAAGAGAAGCTTCTCTGGCTCCTCCCATGACACTCCTCTCCAAATTCTTCCAATTACTTTTAAAATTGCAGTTATAAAGCCTTCTCCAGAGTCACTGCCTCAGTGGTGAGGACCTGACTTTAATGGGCTACTGAGTGATGACTTCACGACCATCTTTCTTCCCCAATCTTCATGCACCTCACCCATGTGATGCACAGGTGTCTGCTTTCTGCCAGGGCTAGTGCTCCGCACCGACGTGTGTTGGCTGTGGCTCTGATCTAAACCTCCAGCGTGCTGCTGCTGCTCTGTGTGTGTGTGTGTGCGCGCGCGTGTGTGGAGTGTAAGCACAGGCCTTCACAGATCTGTTCCAGCTGAAATTCACCTGAATGCTCTTGCCAAACACCTCCCTTGGGTTTCCTCTGCTTGTCTTTCACTTAACCTTTTGCTGGCCATCAAAGGCTTCTCCAGCAGGTGTTTGCTTTCCCAGTGACCAAGTAAGAGCTGCTACTTGTTTTCTTGATAACTGCACTGGGATTTTTCTAATTCTTAGAAAGGACTATACCAAGTTCATTTTTCTAAAAAACTAGAAATTAATCCCATGCTAACGCTAAGTACAAATTTAGAAATCAGTAGACTTGAAGCCCCATGTTGGTGACAAGTCTGATCTCTGGTTTGCCAGGACTGGTTTTGTTTTCTTCCTTCCAACTTGGAAATTTTGCAAGGACAAGGGGATGAAAGCTAGAGACACATAGCAAGACTGACAAAGACGGGGGAGATGAGAGCGTGGAGGGGAAGGGGAATGCTGCTCACTGGGAGCCATCAGGTGAATGGGCAAAAAGCAGTTTCTATGGGAAATAGTTTTTCCTACGCCAAGAAGAATTGGGGTATTAGTACAAAGGTTTTTTTTTTTTCTTCCTTCTACAAATGATCAAGGAAAATGGATTTTTAAAATGTAAACATTCTCTTGTAGTATTTACAGCTTCTCTACTATAGGAGGACAAAGGTCTCAGAGTTTAAAGTAAAAAGCAGGAACAGGGAGATAACAGTTCTTTTACAGTTTGATTATAATCTAAATATAACAGGAAAATCACTCTCTACATAAAGCACCGTGATGGATAAATATCTGGGTGAGGAGATTATTGGGTCTTTTTTCCTTACTTTTTCTTTCCTGTAAGTTTTCTTTGTCTTTGAGAAAGGTCTTTAGTGATGAAGATAAATAGTGGCCGAATGCGAAGCCAATGTTGGGCTTTGCTGATAGAGGGTTTTGGGGAAACGATTTGTTAGGGCAGAGAAGTTAATAGATGAAATGTGAGACCTCAGAGCTCACCCTGTGCAATCCTTTATTTTACACACGAGGATACTAAGCCCAGGCAGGTGGACGGTCTGAGAAAGCACAAAGCCTCCGCTTGTGACATTTCAGGCCTCCCCGATGTCAGGACACATAGCAAATACATTTACTTTTCTAACAAAATGGAGGCCTAATGAAAAGCCTCTTAGGAAGTCAGTCCTTAAATGACTTTGATAGTGACCTCTCCTCTTGTGGGCAGCGAAGTCAGGCCTGAAGGAAACTTCGTTGTTTGGTGGAAGGTCAGTAGTCTCTTTGGGCATCAAGTGTAGTGAATTTGGATTGTACCAGCTCTCCATCTACTGTTGATGATTTTGGGCAATTCCCTTCTTAAATTTACTGTTTTTATTTTATTAAGGTGCCATTGTTTTACATCCTTGACGGTGTTTGGATCTATAGGATCTTCCTCCTCAGGGGTATGGCACCCACCATGGATGTACCATTGTCCTCCACACAGTCCACTGCCCTCTCCCCCACCCCAGGCTCACCCCACCTGCCCCCTATTCTTCCTTCTCTGGATGCTTCATTCTGTGGTCAGCTTTCAAAGGCTGCTTTTAAAGTTTGTCCTTATGAGCCAAGGGGCCGTGGTGATAATTTGCAGGTGGTATCGTGGTGGGGTACTTACAGGTGCTACACCTAAGAGGAAAAATCAGATGCTATGCAGAAATGAACAACACTGTAAGAACATCTCAAAATTAATAGAAGAAAAAAAAGAAAGAATGGATCTTATCCAGAAGCTGAATGACTAGGTAACACAAACATGTAATAGATATATTCCAAGGCCAAAACCAAATATTGTCTTGATAAAGTGAACTTCTGACAGGCAGGAATAAAAGTTTAACAATTTGATTTCCTGCTAGATCAGATCTGGATCCTGTTCTCCAAATGTGACCCCAATAAAGAAAAGCTCATTTGTAACTGAGAAACACACAAAAATAAAGTTTGTCCTTAGTTCACCCTTTGCTTGGCTTCTCTATATTTCACATGTAAGTGACACTATCTGGTGTTTATCTTTCTCTTTCTGACTTCCTTTGTTTAGCAGATTCCCTTCCAGCTCCACCTATGTTACTGCAAATGGTATGAGTTTATCTTTTTTGATAGCTGAGTAGTACTCCATTGTGTTTAGATTCCACATTTTTATTATTGAGAGGTGCTCCTACATTTAGATTTTACTTCTTTCTCCTTAGTCTCACCCAAAGCCTTTGCTGAGTGCTGACGGGGTGGTGTTGTCACATGACTTTAAGGTCAGTGTGATGGTGATGGCTGGCCTGGGGCCCAGTGCTCATGGCACAAGGGTGTGGGCCCACTCACTCAATGAGACAGTCTGAGTTTTCCTGCACTACTTGCTCTCTGGCTGCTGACAGTATTTGGTGTGTACTGTGGTGTTGCTAGCATTATTGAGGGTCTCCTCTGTGACAAGCGTGAGCCATATGTCCAGGAATCGCAGCCTTGAGTTTGGCCATGGTCTCCTTCTTGGGGGAGGGGGCCTATTTTCACCCCTGGCCTGCAGCTAGACTTCTTGCAGCAACTGTCTTGCACCTGTTTACCAATCTGCCTCACTCCACGGAGCTCTCAGCTGACAGTGAGCACATCTCATTTATCTCTGCAGCCCTGTGTTTAACCCAGGGTGCTTAATAGTGTGTGTTGCAAGAAGTGATGCTGAATGGCCATTTGTGTGTGTGGGGAAAAAACCTTAATGCGCCTTTCATTTCAATCGCTAAGAAAGCAGTTACTAAGCTCATTGCACAGCGCTGGGATGCTGTTCTGTTCTCAAAAAGCTTCCAGTAAATGAATATGACAAATGGAATTGAATAAGTCCATCAGTGTGCTCACCAGAAACATTGTGACGGGGATCAGATCTTCATTCCATAGAAAGAAAAACTCAGTGGCCCCAATGTCTTCTTGGGTATTATTGAAGCATTGACAAGGAACAACTGGCATTATGTGATGTGCTGATAAAAAGTAATCGTTTGTCTAGTCATTCTTGGTTCAACCACCATTCATGTCTTTCAACCACTGTGTCTCTCAAAGACTTTGTCCATGTGAGGACAAAAAAAGAGTCAAAGCTTTCAAATCAAATTGGTTGACATCTCTTTCCCAAGGTCCTCTATAGCTTCCAGAGATGCTGACTTGTCCTCTGTGTCCTGCTCTCTTCATAAGCTTCGAGGTTGATTGGATGAGAGTTTATGTCCTTCTAGAGAAACTACCTTTTACAAGAGATACATTGTGTGATACCAGCAGTCAGACTTGCAAAACATGTTCTGGGCCGCCAATGTTTTACCTAAGAAAAGAAGCAAATTATATAAAATCTGCTTTCAAAAGTGCACCTGAATGCCTGCAAAACATTAGTGGGTGGAGAGCAAATTCTGACTTTCAGGGTTTCGGGGAGGGAGACTTGGGTGGAGGGAGCAGTTCTTTATTTGCTCAGCACCCAACGCCAGGTCGTGCTTGTGACAGCCCGAGACACGGCTGTGAATAGCAAGTATATCACAAGGGTTCTCAAATATAAAAGTGGAGCTGGAACAAAGAGCAGGCACCAGACAGACTTCCTCTGTTAAAGATTATCCAAAGTGTCACCTGGGTGCCAACATTCCCATAAATCCCAGCTGCTCTCTCTCACCTAGGGTAACTTAACGGCTTTGAAATCCTGCCCGGGCCTAGTAGCATTCCATGAAACGACCTCATCACAGGGGAATGAACTTTATCTCTGAGACTGTAAGTGCATTCACTTTAAAGATGATTTACCACACTCAACAATTACCAAATTTCCTAAATTAAACTTGATCTCTTGTGATTATCATGTGCCTCACAATTTCATCAAGAGGAAATATCACCTTGGGAGTACAGATCTCTGCAGGTTGGCCCTTAAATAACCTGAAGGTCGATTCCCAGTGCAAGGGCAGCAAAGAGCAAGGTTGCTCTTGTTATGGATGTCGAAGCCAGAACCAGCGTCCTGGTTGGAAAGACAGGTTGGAAGAACTTTCTCCTCAGTTCTGCCCCTTGTCTACCTTGTCTGTACTGATTTCTTTTCTCTTTTGAGGAGAAGCCAGTCTTCATGAGCAATGACCCACTTACCTCTCAGGATGCCAAACCTTCCCCACCACTTTTGGTCCTGAGCTTTCCCTCCCTTGACAACATTTCCCAAAGGCTTCCACTGGGTGCAGACTGCTTCAGGGAAGGGAGTGGCCTACATCTCTTCCTGAAAATTTTCCTTTCCCTCCATTTGGCTTCAGGTACTTTCAACCCAGTTAAAGACTAAGAATTAATCTAGGAAAATTGTGGAATAGATGTAAGACTCAAAATGAGGGTGAGTGGCCCATGGGTGCTGAAATCATCTGAAAAGCTTTGTAGGGGGGCAGAACCTTGAGCTGGGCTTTCAAGAGGGACTAAGGTTTAGATGGTAAGCAGAGGGTATTCTAGATGAGGCTAGCCCATGGTAGATGGCAGAAACATGCTTATCTGATAAGGTAGGTCCTTTGTCTGTTTTGCAGACATGTGGCAGAGGTGGGTGGCTTTAAGCATAGAACCAAAGGACTGGCCATTTAGGTGTGGGGAGAGCTCCCAGGTAAAGCTGGACTAGAGGAACTTACTGGTATTTTCCAGCTCAAAAATGCATGGTACCTCCCAGACTCACACATGTGTGTGTCCAATGGCTTCTGCTAGCCTGAGGTCATCACTTTTCTCTAGCTGAGGCCACAGGTGGCAGTGAGGACTGTGGGTCAGACATGGCTAGGAAGAAATTCTGACTCTACACTTGTAAGCTTGCCCTATGCTGGATACATGACTTAAATCTCTTTTTTTAAATAGTTTATTTTTACATATTTTTTGTGCATTTTTCCATCTGAGTTGCAATCCCCTTGGGCTTTCCATCATCAAATCACCCATGTACCATCACCATAGTCCAGTGCATTTCCCTCCCCCCAATGTTTTTGATCCCATTCCCTACTCCACCCCCACAAAATGTCTCTGGTATATAGCTGTTAGCATTATCATTATTTTCTCGCCTGGTCTGTTATACTCCTGCTATGAGTGAAACCATCTGGTATTTTTCCTTTTCTTTCTGGCTTATTTCACTAAGCAGATCTTTTCCAGCTCCATTCATGTTGCTGCAAAAGACATGGGTTTTTTTTTTTTTTTTGGTTGCTGAGTAATATTCCATTGTGTATATGAACCACATCTTTTTAATCCAATCATCCATTTTTGGGCATTTGGGCTGTTTCCATGTCTTTCCAATTGTGAATAAAATAGCAATACACATGGGGGTGCAGATATCTTTTTGAATCAGTGTTTTTGTGACGTGACTTAAATCTTTACAAAATGGGAATAAGGATGCCCTCTTTGCAGAGTTAATCTGCAGGAAAATAAGAGGCAATGTATAAAAATGCCAGAGGCTCTAGAAAGACTCATTTCCTTTTTCTCCTTCCTGTTTCACTCTTCTGGAGGGATTTCTCTCCTCCTCTCTTATTTTGCCTGGCTGAAACTTCCTTTCTCACCTTCCCCCACCACCCCAAATTATCCCTGGGCTGCATTTGAAGGACCCAAGTATGTGTACGAAAAGATTAAGCTGTCCTTCTTATAAAGGAGAAATGTATTAAAATGGGGCACATCAAAAGTGAATGTAGGTGACAAATGTTTATATTTGGAAAGTGCTTCTGCTTTGATCCTGGCTTCTATTTTTTGAGAGCTTGACAAATGTGCCCTCTGGGCCTTGGCTTCAAACATCTTCAGTCAGCACAGCACTTTAGAGGAGGTGAAACTCATTTGATCTGCACTTGCTGTCCCTCCATTCAGAGAGTCCACACTTGCAGAATAGGCCACCTCTTGTCTCCCCAGCACCGTCCTGAGCCAGTGTGGCCGGCCAGCGAGGCGCCATCACCTCCTTCCAGTCTTGCTGCCGAATCCGAGGCCGAGTATGGTGTTGCCGGCCGCTTTCGCTCGAAGCTCTGGAGCACAGATGGCCATCAAGAGTGGGTCCCTGACTCATCTGTTTTCCTTCTCCTCTATGAAGTTACACGAAATCATTTCTGAACAACCTCTGACCTGTTAATTAGGAAGGTGTCAAGGGTGATTTCCCAGGGGGAAATTCTTCAAAAGTGAGTATGCTGGTATTGAATTCACATGAAATTTTGATTTTTCTAAGATTTCTTGGAAGAAAAAAACTGACAGGCTTAAAAAAAAAAAATGTTTAGCATCACTCTTACCCAGCTCTACAGGAGGTGATAAATGTCTCCATGCACAAGGAGAGTCAGCGTGTCATTGGTGCTCACCATCCCATGCTGTTTTTAGTGCTCCCAGCTGTGACGAAGCTGTGGCCAGCTACAAGGCCGCTTGTCACTGGAAGGCCTCCTTGTCTGAAAAGTGGTTTCTTTTACTGTAGAACAATGTCTTCCTACCTTGGACCTTTGAACAAAAAACAGGACAGAAGGCCATTGAAATGGTACCACCTCCACTCTTTCTGCCAGGGTGAGAGTCCAAACAGTGGCGACAGGACACAACTCTGAGTGCAGGTTTCCCTCACTGTCCAGAAGTAGAGTGTCCTCAAAAAGTCTCTCATAAAAGCTTATATGGCGTGAATTGAAACAACATTTACCATTAATTCATTTTTTAAAAAATTTAAGATTTATTTATGCATACAAGACGTAGGATTGGAGGGAGGTGCGAGGATTCACCAGAGACAGAGTGGGGAGCAGAACAGGCAAATTGAAGTACACTGCTGAGGGGAGCAGCGGGCGAGACAGGAGAGTTCTGCTGGGCCATGTGGATCAGCCCCCTGGCTGGGGATGGAACTCGTGCTGCTGTGACTGCAGATGTCTTCATAGTGCTACGTTTTAGCCACTTGTGCCACCAGGGAGGCCCCTACTATTAATTTATGTGGAAAAATTTTTGAGTGCTCCTAGATGCCCCCAAATAATCTACCATACTGTATCAAATAACACATAAGACCTAAAGTAATACTAATATATAGTAAAACAGAAATAATAGGATGAACTGTCATCCAGTCTGTATAAAGTAGTTCCCAGGGGAGCAGCTCGGTGGTCCTCACTTGATGCTCCTGCTACTGCAAAACACATGCTGAATGCTACCTTTGTTTTTCACCTTTTGTCATGAAAGTGTAAGTCCTTTTTGGATTTCCTTCAGTTAGTGAAGAATTACTGAGGAGTTCTTCTGTAAAATCAAAGTGGAGTAAGCCGGACTTTTGAAAAGTTGGGGATATCCATATTTCCAAGAAAGGGAATTTAACTCTGGGAATTGGTCACATAACTGAAGGGACAGCTGAGAGGCCAGAAGGGGCAGCGAGGCAGCCAAGAGGTTGGAAGCTTCCAGCACTCCGGGCAGGAAGGACAAAAGGAGATGGTATCACTTAGTGTAGGAACTCGGGTCATGTCCATCTCGCAGGAACTAGAGCTGGAAGAGATGCATCCTCTACAGCAGAGAGGAGGCTGGAGACATCTGCCCTTCCTCCTTCTCACTGGAACTTCTCATTGGCCAGCTGCTGCTTAATCCAGATAAAAACCAATTGATACAGATCCAGGAAAACACAGTTGCAGGGGTCAGATGCTCTCTCCCCACCACAAAGGTTTAGAGCAGAGCAGGGGAGGGAGAAGATTCTCTGACTCACACTCTCTTAGAAGCTTGCTTTGGGACTTCCCCCTTTGCTGAAAACCAAAAAGCCTTAGGAGGAAGGGAGAAGATTGCGGTCCTGGAAGGCAAAGGCAGAAGATGCCACCAAGCCTGTGCTAAGTGCAGCCAGGGCCACTGTCCTGTGGGGGATGTCCCCAAGCTCCAGCATTCTCACAGGAACACTGACTCCTAAATAACTCCTGCAGCTCCCTCACCCAAGACTGTGATCCACGCCTCTGTTCTCAGAATGGCTGGCATACACAGGTGGTGTTTCCAAGAATGCTCTGGCTGGGATTAACAGGTTATGAATTCCCCCAGGGGGCCACTGAGAAATGTGACTTTTGCTTGCCTTGATAACAAAAACTCACAATTTTGTCTTCTTATGGTAAATCCTGGGCTGTGGTGACATTTGGGTTATAGGACACTTGATTCTGGGAATCTTCAGGCCACTCCACATCTCTTATTTGATTACTTATGTGCAGCTTCACAGACATGGCATGCTTTCTTATCTAGATGTGTGATGTGTGCAAATGTATTTATTAAGAGTGTATGTGGGGGTTCGGGGCTGGGGAAGAGGGGTTGCTGAACAACTCTGAGATGCCGACTACGGAGTTCACAATTCTGGGTCACCTTGGGGAAGATGTTTTGTTGCCCTGGGCCTTAGTTCTTTCTTTTAGGCAAACAGGAGTTATAGAAGCTTCCTAATAACACCTTCTCCCACACCAACATGCCCTTCAGACATACCCTTTTTGATAGGTTTTTAATAGCCCATCCACTACCCCTTGTTTGTAAGTACATGTTCATTGTAGAAAATTTGGAGAACACATAACTATTGATACTTAAAGACAAAAATAAAAATTGCCTATGGTTTCATAATCTCCAAATGACCATTTTGTAAATTTAACTTCAATTTTGAAGAATATATTATTTGTATATATGTTTTAAATTGGGCTTAGACCACAATTTTCCATTTAATATTTGGTAAAAAGACATATAATTACTTAAATTTTATTAAAAAAAATTGTTGAGCCCTCCCTGGTGGCACAACAGGTTAGGACAGAGCACTGCAAACCAGCCACAGCCACTTCAGTACATGCTCTATCCTGGCCCCGGAGGTGACCCACATGGCACTGCTGACCCACCCGCTGCTCCCCTCAGTAGTGTGCTTCATTGATCTGCCTGTTCTGCTCCCCACTCTCTCTGGTGAATCCTCTCACCACCCCTGCACTTCTGGCCAGTATGCATAAATAAATAAATCTTTAAAAAATAATTGTTGGCCCTTCTGGGGACACTGTCTAGAGGAAATCAGAATGATCCAGTGTTTGACAGCCTCTCAGAGGTTCTCCATCAAATCAGCCTTTGACAAAGTTGGGCTGACCTGTGCTCTGGTAAGTAGGATTGTTTGCCTTTATACCATTAAGGTTGGGAAAACATCAATATTTGTGTGCATTGCATTCGGGGGCTGACTTTGAGACATTTGTGCTGTGAGAGAGTGCTCTTGGGAGGCTAAAATGAAAACGAGCATCAGCCGGGCCATGTGGTGCTCTGCCGGCTGAAGTGTGCCTTCCTTATGGAGGAGCAGAAAATTGTGTGGATGGCACAAGCTCAGAGTCAGAAAGTTAAATGAAAAAATCAATGAGTAACATTCTAATCAAACAGGTACACTGCATTTGTTTAGTAGGTCCTCACTTTTGTATGTTTGTACTGTTTCCAGTTACTTCTCTTATAGTTATACTGTGACCAGCATACTTCCTCCAAATGGAGTAGAACCTAGTACAGCTAAAAATGCAAATATAATTAAGAAATGCTGAGCTATGAAGAAGAGAGCACTTGTAAAACAATGATAAAGGATCAACATTTTTAATACATGAAGAGTGCTTATAATTCAATATGAAAATTGCTATTTCCTTAATGGAAAAATAGACAGGGAAATTAAATAGATGAATTATCCAGTACCAGTAATAATAAAAAAAAAAGTTTCAAAGTCACTGGTAATCAAAGCCACAAACTGCAACGGCAACAAGACCTTGCTTTTTCCTCCTAAAGTTTGCAAAGTTAATCGCAAAACAAAACAAGCCAGAAAATGTACTCCTGGTGCTAGGCCAGAGACACAGCAGGTTTGTCACATTCTTCATGTGAAAGTAAATGGATGCACCCTTTTTATTTTTAGGAAGATTTTGTTCATTTACTAGTCAATAATGATCAAGTCCCTACTATATCTGAATGTGTTTTTGGTGCTGGGCGTCATTTGGAATATGAGACTTAGTCCTGTTCCTTCTAGAGGTTATAATGATCAGGTAAGAGAGCTCACCGATATTAAAACAAAAATAATGCAAAACACAGTAGACTACCAGTAAAACTGCTGGAGAAGACTTGGTTTTGGCTTCTTCTGAACTCTGAGGCTTTGGAACAGTCACTTTATCATCTTGGGTTTTAATTTCTCCCCTGCAAACTAGATTGTAGGAGAATTAAATAAAATCAGATTTCTCAAAAGATTTTTCATATTGTTCTTTTTTTTTTTCAAATATAAATGTGATACATTGGTGATTTCAAAGGAAGACACCTTTATTTTCTGTTGGGTAGGCTAGGAAGACTGCTGGTAAAAGAGGAATTATTTTGTGTTGAGGTGTGTGTGTGTATGGATTTTTTTCCTGTATGATATTATAGAAGAAGATTCTTCCAAGTAGCAGGAGTTTAAATGAAATGGGAGAGGATAAAGGGAGTGGGAGAGGATAAAGGCCCCCTGAGTATAAGGTATCTGGACTTATGAAATATCATGAGGAGTTGGTGAGAAATGTCTGGGGAAGCTGGAATTGGAGCCAGTTGTTAGAGAGTCCAAAACCTATGGACTTTTTCTGCAATCAGAACCACGGAAAATTTTAAGAAGAAGAGTTTCTGACAGTAAAGGTTAATGCCTAGAATAGATCTTGGTTCTCTGAAACTATTCTCCAGTAAAAGGAACAGGAGTTCCTTGGAGAAAAGACTGATGCTAATACTGGGGAAGGTAAATCTGAAGCATCTGGTAGTGCTTGTAATTATGAGGTTAAAACATGGCTCTGGTTTTCTACAGGCTCTGGTTAACACCATAGTACATTTCATAATACCTTCACCCTCTTCTTAAAGCCTATGACTTTTCTATTGAAATGCCTATTTACCGGTAATTTAAGGGGAAACTTTTTTTTATATGTAATAGTTTATTTTTACATCATTTTGTATTTTTTTTATCTCAATTGTAATAAGGGGACACTTTTTTTTTTTAAAGATTTTTATTTATTTGTGCATACAGAACTGGGGTACAGGCCAGAGATGCGGAGGGTGAGAGGATTCACCAGAGACAGAGTGGGGAGCAGAACAGGCAGATCGACGAAGTACACTGCTGAGGGGAGCAGCGGGCGGGTCAGGAGAGGTCTGCCAGCCATGTGGTCACCTCCCGGGCAGGCGGGAATCGAATTCATGTGGAAGTGGCTTTTGCATCTAAGTGCTGTGCTTTAACCCACTGTGCCACCAGGGAGGGCCCAGGGGAAACTTTTCAAAAAGTCAGGTAAAATGATTTTTCCCTTAGTCCCACTATTGTATCACCAACAACTTCTGAGTCAAACCCCAAAAATGGTCCACAACACCTTCCTTCAAGGAGCAAAGAATAATTTCATCCGAATGTGCAGTTATAGGTATTTCCTAGTTAGATACTGATCAAAGGTCTTATTATTTTCCTTCTCAAAGATACTGTATGTTATTAGAATGTATTGTATTATCTATATTATATGATAAGCTACTTTGATTTTGCCCTTCATTTTCTGTGTTTGCACCTAAGAGCTAGGACTAGTTAGTACTATTTCTCTTTTGAATTTGTAGAACTCAGTGTAAAATGAAAATTCAGAGACCGTTGTTCAAAAACTATTAGGCATTTCAAGAGCATGACAGCGAATTATTGAGCCAAGTGTAGGTGGGGACCTTCTAAGCATCTGGGTGACCGTGCTAGAAGATTTTAGGTTCTGGGGCTTGTCATTGTGCCCCTTGGACTTTATTCCACATGAAAAGGGGAGAAGAACCCCACTGCCACTGGTCACTTATCAGAGAGGCTGGTGGGAGTTGGGCTGCACAGAACCAGGAGCCATTTAGCAGAAGCTCAGTCTAATCCTGTGATTAGAGAGACCGAGGTTCTTCAAGGAGGAGGTACAGGTAGCCTGAAGTTAAGTTTCTGTAGTGAGGTAACAACAACTCTCTCACAACATGTCTGAGGGGATGGAGAAGAAAGGAAGAACTTCCTCTGGAGAGTAGGGCTTTTCAGGCCCCTCCAGAGAGACATGGAGACCAGCTGAGGCCATGACCCCCGTCTTCCCAAGACCTGGACCCTAGTTCAGTTGAGCAGTTTTTGAATAGCAGCTGAACACAGTTTTGAGCAGCTTCTAGGCCTGGGAAGATCTAGAAGTTAGAAGTGAATGAATAAAATATCTACCTTTAAGGAGGTAGTCTCGAGGAAGGAGGCAGATATATAGAGAGACATCAGAATAAATATATGTTGTTCAGGATCTCTTTAGCCTGCCTTGGTCTTTGAGCTGGGACTCTTGACCTGACCAAACTAAAGTGAACCCATCTCTCCACATGTCTGTGTTCAATCACATCAGCCAGGAGAAGACCTATCCTGGGCTACACAGCAGAGTCCCTCAGTGAAAAGCCCTAGTGTTGAAGCTTTATTTAAGTTCTGTCTAAATATATCTTAAAGACTCTTGGTACACATGTGAGTGATAACCTAGCACATGCCGGAGTTTTTAAGGGAGTTAATTTATTTTTAAATTCACCAGTTGAGAGGATTAAAGAATACACTGCTTTTTTTAAATGGCAAAGTGAAGAATTCCATAGTAATATGAAAAAACATTTTCCGTGAGTCTCTCTCATGACTGTAAATGATCTATTCCAGTGTTTTTACAAAATCAAGTATTTCTGTGAAGCCAGTAGTTGGGCCTTTTGTATTGGCTCTTGAAAGGAAATGACAGATGAGACCATATCAATGGCTCTACATTCAGTTGGATTTAAAGACACCTGGACACACAAAAAATCAGAAAGGTCCCTTCTCTGGCTTAGGTATGCACATTTTCCCAATATAAAATTGATTATGACTTTTTAAAATTGAATGATCACTTGTCAATAGTAAGCACACACCCAGGAACAGCAATCCAGAGGGTTTAAAACCAGCATGGTTGCTCATGTAGAACTTGTCTTGCCTTCCAGTGGAATTGCTGAAATAGCCCCTGTCTCTTCCCCTGTCGCTGTCCCTGTGCCCTTCTCTGACCTGATTGAGGTCCATTTGATGACATAGCAAGACAGTGGAAGGCTCCAGATGCCAGCCCCCTTTTCATACCTGTATGGGATTTGCTTCCTGACACATTCTGGATCCACAGGAAACGCTGACTGAATGAATAAGTGACTGAGTCCCATTCTCTCTTGCAAGCATTCTTCTATTAATCCTGCAATGACCCTGAATTGCGGGTAGTCAGAAAGAAAGCGCATATTTGCATGAAGAAACAGACCCAGCTTGCTATACCAATCACTCACAGTGACACAGCAAGTTGAGATGGAGCCAAGAGCTCTGACTCAGGCTCCCTCTTCTCCCTCTCTCTGACCCACAGACTGGAGCCATTGCCTTTTGGTAAATAACCAAATTACAGTGAAAGTAACAAATGTTGGCTATAAACTCTCCTGATGCAATGCTTAATTATGGAACTTGCTAACTAAGAGTTGCATCAAAAGTATTTGACAATTTACTGTTAACCTCTGTTGAGAACACATTTCTCAAGAAACAAGATGAGAAAATTTTGGAAAGAAGATGTTAAAACCCTCACAAAGATAGAAGAGAAGCACCAGCGGAAACCCAATCTATGCTTGGCTATCAAAGTTTCTACTACACATCTCCTCTCTACTTTTCTTTCTTTTTTTTTTAAACAACACACAAAGACCAAGAACAGTGGATCTAAGATTAGTATATATGAATTTTCTCTGATTAAAAAAGTATTTAGAAACAACAAAAATACCTGGAACGTAGTTTGAAGACATAAAAATGTTACCTCATGACAAGATATCAGTGAGAGTTCTAGGGGTCTGAGAAAGCAGAACTAATACATCTTGTTACAAGGAAAATGAAAAGGAGAACTAACTTATGGCCATGCTCTGGAGGACACAGAAAGGGCAAAGCTTATATATATATATAAATACCAGTTTGTAGAATAACACAGTCATCATGGAAAGCAAAGTGGGGGAAAAAAAAGACAAAACTCTGTTGCTTAAATTTTTTCTGAAATGAAATTTACAAGTAATACAGTATTTTTAAACGTTTGCTTTATTATTTTTATTTACATTGTAGTATACTTAATTATGTTAAAGGCATAATGAATGTTGCGTTGACCATGTGACATGACAGTTGCCATTCTATAGTTGCATTGGGCCCCAGATCTAGTAGCTGTGATTTTAAAAAATGACACAGCAGGGTTGTGAAACGAGCTTTCAATAGACAGGTGAAATACAGAACAGCTTATATATGTTGCTGGTGTACTGGAAGGTGAACCATTCATTTCCATCCTTCCATCTGCTCCTTCCTTTCTTGATTAGCAGATCTGCTGCCAGAGAAAACTCCATCCCCAAGTCAGAAGGGCCACTGTCGAGCCCTCTGGGCAGAACAGAGGCTTACAGGTGGCTTGCTTGTGGTGGTTTAAGGATAGGAGGGCTGAACAGACACTCTCAGGTAAAATTCAAATGTAAAAGAGACTAGAGAAGATCAGTTTGTAAAAGAGGCTTAGAGAAGATCAGCTCTGACCTGTCCCACTCTCCTTTCATTTTAGAACTATGTATGGAGTAGATGTGAGCACTTTACTCAGTGGGGTTGGATTAGAGGGAAGGTTGGGGTGAAGGTGGGCCCCCAATTCCCATTTGCTAGCAGGGAATGGCTTGGTGGACATCATGGTCCTCCTGAAAAGAGGCTCAGCTCCAAGCCTGTCCTTTACAGACCTCTAAGACCCCTTTTTCTTGTTGACTGGCATCTTTTCTCAGGGTCCTGAGGACTGTCTCTGCATGAGTTTTGAGTTGGAATGTGAATGGGAGCTACATAGCACTATGGTGAAAGCTGGAACCTCTTTATGCATGAGCCACACTTGGTTTAGGGGTCTTTATGTAATGAGGGGACCAGCTCTTGACTTTCTGAGTTGCTCGCACAGGCTGGAGAAGGTTAGAAGGAAAGGATCCTTTATTGTTAGAAATCTGAAAACTTTGGTAGCCATCACCCTATACAATTACCCTTTGACTTCGCAGAGTTGTTGAAAAAGTCCCTTTAGATGTGCATTGTGCGCTGTGTCATGGTGGGCTTGTATAAGTAGGTGTCACTGATTTTTATCCTGGGAGGATTATGGTACTCCACAATTAAGATTTTATTTTGTTTTTAAAGGTTTATTTTATTTTGTATGCATAGAAGAGCTGGGGTGTGCGTCAGAGGTAGGGGGGAGCGTGAGAAATTCATCATACAGAATAGGGAGCAGAACAGGCAGATCTACTGAAATACACTGTTGAGGGCAACAGTGGCTGGGTCAGGAGAGCTGCGCCATGTGGTTCACCTCCTTGGCCGGGGATAGAACTTGTGCCGCCAAGGCTGCAGAGGGCTTCATAGTGTACCACCAGGGAGACCCAGCATTAAGATTTCAAAATGAAATTTCATCATATCTTCCAACCAAATGGGGAAACATGCTTTTTTTTTTTCTCCTTAAGTTTTTCTTTTCTTTCCTTCTTTCTTTGTTTTTGGTCTGGATTTATGAAATAGCTTGTGTGGAATTCAGTTCTGATGAAAGGTGCTTTCCTATTGAAAAAAAAAATGGAAGATTATGTTAGAATCCCTCCACTTCTATAAGTAGTTTTGATTAAGTCTTACTGAAATTTCCAGACACTTGTTTCTTGACATTTAAACTTACTGTTTCTGTGGGGTAATTCCTGTCTGGTTTAACAGTCTGATTCAGAGACCTATTTTCCTGTAAGTTTCATAGCACACCTGGAATGGGCAGGACTTATACCAAAGCACAGCCAGACAGTTGGTTTAGAGAAGCTCTTGAGCAGAGAGAGTCCTCATTTTAAAAACCTCAGGCATTTCAATCCTCTTTTGCCTGCTGCAGAATGGTGGGTGGAGAAGAGGCACGTGGCGGGGGGGTGGTGGGGATAATCTTGTGAATAAGTTCAACTTGATCTTTAGGAATTTATTAACTTACTGGGTTGAACTTCTAAACTAAGATCTAAGAGTCTTCTTCAGTAATTGCCATGATTTGGCGGTGGGTGGGGTCAGTGGTCCATTAGTCATGGATTCAGTTATCAAGAAAGCTCACAATTGGGCTGAGAACAGCCTGCCTCTGTATGCAAGTGTCTCTGATATCTACCTGCTTGATATTTGGATTTTCCATTGTTCTCCTGGTGAGATTACACTTTCCAACTCATCACCTGATTTCCTTTTGAGTTTCCCTGTTCTCAAATTCCTCTGGAAATGACTCCCAGCTATGATAGCTGGGCGGCTCACCTGCACATTCTTTTAGCCAGGAGAGGTGGGCAGTAACCTGGCCAGCCCTGCCTTATTGGAGCCAACCTGTCTCTGTTGGCGGAGGGGACAGCTGGCTGGAGAATGGTAAGGACAATAAGGAAGAGAGGTGGTAGATGTAGATCAACCGGGTCATGCAAGCCCTGGTCAGCAGGATGTGGCCAGTTACTCAACTTTCCCTTTCTTCCACTCCAAGGGACGAAAAGGTCAGGGTTTCATGTCAGAATTCTTTTCTTTGAGTCCCCACCCTTGGACACTGTGAAGTCTCAGTGAAAATCCGGAAAGAACCCTGGTGGAATTTTATAACTTTGCAGGGATGGGGGAGTCTGCGCCCTTGTTGACTAGGCTGGTGCCCATGCTGTGCAGAGGTGAGGGGCAAAGATAGCAGTGCCAGAGAGAGCTCTGCACCCACCAGTTCAGCGAGGGAGGCAGTCACTGGGCAAAAGCAAGAACTACCTCCCCACGAGCCCCTTGAGGGGCCTGGGGAAGATGAAAGTGTGAAGTTGAAAGGGATTTCGTCTTCAAGCAGAAAGCATTTAGCCAACGTCTGAACTATCATTTGGAGGAGGGGGAGATATTATGCCAATTAAATCAAGACAATAGCATCTTGTTCCCCCTGCAGTGAACCCTGATAAAATTGCCTGTCCAGGGGAAGGAAAGTATTTCATTATTGTACCTTTGAAAAAGGATAATCCTTTCTGGATTTCCTCCCTGGGGGAAGGTGTCCTTTGTTCTTGTGCCTCTGACCCAAAGCTACTCCCATGTTCAGTTTCGGGGGAAAGAACTTGTTAGTTTAAAAAAAAAAAGAATGTTAGTTTAAAAAAAAAAAGAATGTGATTAAATGACCAAGTTGTTCAGCAAAGATCCATCTCAGGGTCTGTAATCAAGAGACCAAGGTGATGCTGTGGGACTGTCACGGGTCTCCATTTGGTCTGGGGTTGCTAACGTTCAGGGACCTCCCTTGTTGCGACAGAATCCTGGGTGGTTCCTCCACTCCTGAATCCTGTAAGGCAGCCATGCTGACCAAAGTGGATGTGAAACCCCTGGGAAGATGCTTTAGGGGCCACGGGTTATAACTCTGATGACCTCACTCTAGGACAGAAAGCATGACAGGGGAAGTAATTGTTTCCACAGTCACAGAACTTTGAAGGTGGAAGGGATTGTAAAGCTTGGGTAGCCAGGATCTCCACTTGACAGCTGAGGCAGGGGCGAAGCCCTAAAATGTCATCAGATCTAGTAACATCAGAGAACAAAGGGAAAATTAGAGGCCCTGCCTGGCATAATTCCCGGAATCGTGGGATTCTCAGCATGAAGCGAGATTTCGAGCATCTTTGTCTCCGTCTTGAAAGTTTTTCTATGAAGTGTCTCTCATTGAGGGATGAGACAAAAGGGAATGTCTGTTGGTCAGGGTCCTGCTTCCTTGCCATGACCTCTTCTTTCAGATGAAATGCAAAGACCTTGCATTTCTTTGAAGGGCAAATGATGAAGACTACCTTTTCCACACTCTAGCATTGCCAAGGGAGTGGTAATGATCAGGTTTCAGGCCAGCAAGCTGGTTGTCATCTGTCTATGTGGGGCCCCTTTCTGGGAACAGGCTGGTTATCTTGTGGGAGACTTGCTAATTGGACTCATTGGGAGCTGCAGCTTTCCTGCAGGACCAGATCACAAGTATCTGTGCCAGGCTTCACTGTGGTGTGTACATCCAGAAAGGTTGATTTTCAGATGGGTGGTATGTTGGGGGAGGTTTGATAAGACTAGCAGGGATGGAGTGTGGGCATGGGCCAGAGCTGAAATGGAGGTAGGGATGGGGCATGACTATTCATCTGGCCTTGGACTGAATCTTTTGGGGAAAACATTTAGCAGAAACGGCAGTGGGATGGATGTGGAGGTGGCAATGTTGCCTGTCATTCAACAGAAACTGTGAACTATGAGATAGAAGTCTCCTAGTAGCCAGAGCTCCCAGCTCAGCCCTCAGGACGTTAGTTATTCCTTGCCTGTTGCTGAGGACTTGATGACTGTCCTCTGAGTCCTCTGAGGTCATTTATCCTTGAGCAGGTTTTGTTAAAAAAATCTTACTAAATTTTAAAAAAGACAAGTAAAATAGCCTAGATCCCACATTTACTTTATTTGGTGTTAACAGAAATTTGATTGTTCTGATATTAGGGAAATGTAAAGAGTAAAAGATGGAGAGGTCTTCACTGCTTAATAACGTCTTGATCCCCTTTTTGGTTCAGAAATAGAACGGGGGGGCCCCAAGACAAGGATATACACAAATGTGTGCTAGCAGTGACATAGTCACTGTTCTGGGCAAGAAAAAATGAGCTTGTAGCCCCTCCAGCCGTCCTAGCTATCACCTCCTTTTATTAGATTTCTCCAGAAAGGAAGATAACAGATATGGGGGTGAGGGGTAAGAGCAGTGGGAAGCTGGGGAAAGGTTATTAAAGTTATTTCTCTCCTGTTCCCAGGATAAATGGTGGCAGATTTTTGGATAATGCTCTTACCACCCAGGAGAGCCCGAAATCTGGTGATGTTGTTTCCTTCTCCTGGCCAGAGACAACCTCTTCCATGTTCTGACTCACAGACTTTCAGGTTCCCTTAAATCACCAGACAAAGGTTTTTTAACCCGCAGCACAACCACGCAGTGTATCACCTCCCTAACTTCTTCAACTCTTTGCCTCTGGCATGTGATTAGCTGCAAGAGGTGAAAGATCAGCCTTTTATTATTTGTTAAAGCTCTCAGCAACCCAGGAATAAACATGGACACTGATGTTGATTTGAGAACTAAAGGATATCTTTCAAGTCTAATAAATGTGATAAAAATAAACAACATCCTTTCATAAATTTAATGGAGCATGGCTCAGTGTTTATCTTGTGTCATGTACTTGAGATTACCCCACTGGAAGAAGAAAACACTTGATTAATGCATGGAGTCTATTTTGTAATCTGCAGTGGTTGGAAAATACTTTTCTACTTCCTGCCATGCCTTTTTTTCTTCTTCTTCTTCTTCTCTAAGGAGCTATTGATGATATAATTTAGAATAGTGAGAAAGCACTATTCTAAATTATAATATAGTGAGAAATCCAGTAGATTCCTTAGTTGCAGCCACTCTTCCAATTAGTCTAAACAAATGGATCCCCCATTCTTTCTCTCCCTGCAGTGAAGAATTTTACTTTGGGTGTTTATGCTATCTGAGAATAACAGTGAAGAGCTAGTGCTTAGTGAAGTACCGACAAAGCACTTTTTAGTGAAGTAAAAGACAAAGCACTTTTTATAATGGTCTACTCACACAATCTTATCAGATAGAAAATGTTATCATTCCCACTGTGCTGATGAAATCTAAGGTTTTGAGGTATGGTTATTAATCAGGTTCATAGAGCTGATTGATGGTGGACTATGGAATGGAACACTAATTCTAAGCACAATTCAAGTGTATTTAAGTGACATAAGAACGGTTCTGTCTGACTCATTTAAATGACTGTTACCCTGCACAGGATTAAGGCATTGCATGAAGGGTGCTCATTGTATTCATTCATTCACTTACTGAGCTCCAGTATGATGAGAGTATCTCCTGGTACAAGCATTGTTCTAGGCACTCAAATTGGGACCAAAGGAGATACAACCCTGCCCTCCTGGAGCTTTCATTCTGAGATGTGAAACCAACACCATTATGATAAATATATTCACTAGGCAACAAAATATATTATTATAAATATAGTGAATATAAATATATTCACTAGGCAACATGCATTAAAGATTTCATGAAATGAATATATAAGCTACAAGAGAGGGGTTGGAATTTTAAATATAGCAATCGGAACTGTTTCTTAATAAGATGAGCTTTCAAAAGGGGTATCTGAAGCAGGTGCAGCACTGAGCAGTGTGGATATCTGGGGAAAGAACCATCCAGGCAGATGAACATGCAAAGACCCTGGGCCATGCCTGGCATGTTTGGGGAACCCAAAGGAGCCTAGTATGGCTGCAGAAGCACTCAACCAGGGGCGAACACAGGGAGGCTGGGTGGTGTGGATCTTCACAGACACAGGAGATTCACTTTTCTCTCAGGAGATAAGGAGTCATTGGAGGGCTTTGAGCAGAAATGGCTCTGACGTAAGCCTTAAAAAAAAAACCTCTTTGGCTGGCATGTGGAGAGACTCACTCAAGAGGGAGAAGACTCTTGCTGTAAGCTAGATAAGAGATGGAGGTGCCTTAGATCAGGAAACTCATGATGACAGTGATGAGTAGATGGAGGTTCTGAAAATAAATGAAGGCAAATTGGAATCTGCTAATGTGGAAAATGGGTTCATGAGGACTGTTGTGACATCTCTGAAGGTTCCTTTTGGCTCAATCCCATGAGAGGAGTTACGAATTTGTGATTTAAAATCAACTAGAAAGTTGCAGAATCATAGAGATGCTTGAGGAGAGAAAGGTGAAATATAACATGAAAAATAGGTTTCTGGGAATGACTTCTATATTATGTGAGCAAGATCGACAAGCAGCAGACACTGACAGAAGCTTCCAAGAGAGTAAGTTTTGTAGATGCAAATTTATAAGGCATTATCCTGTGTGACAGAAAATTCTACAAAGAAGATAAGGTCTTTTCCCTCTTTTTTCTTTCTTGAGACTATTTTGTCTAACTCAGCATGAGGGAAGAACATTTTGTCACAAGCCACTATCACTCAGGAACCTACACTATGCCTGAGAGGGGACCCTCAGTTAGTGGGTGATAGAGGTGAATGGTCTGAGGATGAGGGTGGGTTCTGAGATATGCAAAGTCTCGCCCCAATGGAGATATGCTTATCAGGCCCAATCTTGCAGGTTCCTAGAGGAAGTAGAGAATAAAGAATGGGGGAAGGTTTAGGGGTACTGGAGTGGGGGCAGAGGGCCTTTATCTACTTTGGGAGGCCTAATCCAGAAGCCATTGAATACTCTAAAAACCAAGGGTGGGGTGGAGGAAGGAAGAGAATCATTTCCATGGATCAGGATAGTTGAAGATTGAGAAACTAAATCTGGCTAAAATTTGCAGGAAATGCTCTTCCATCTCCAACCCCCACCTTCACTTACAAAAATACTCTACACTCTGACCTTGCTTTGAAAATGGAGTATATTCCTCTGGAAACAGAGGGAGAATTTCTTGACCTTGAGTTGGGGTAATTACAAAAGTCTAGAAAGTCTATGGCACCACTTACCTTGTGGAATTCTTGCTGAATGCCCAGTTGTGTGGCAGGCAACTGAAGTGTTTTTTCTCATCTAACCCTCACACAATCTGAAGGGACAAGTGGTCTTATTATTTATATTTGTAAATTTAAAAAATGGAGAATGAAGTCATTTGCTCAGTCTCTTTGAACCAGCTAGAGGCAAATCTGATCTGAGAGCCTACCCTCCCCCAGCTAATTCCAAAACCTGTCCTCTGACACCAAGGCCAGGCAGGGGACACAGGGAAAATGAAGGACTTTCTGAGGGAAGAGGCACTGTTTCTCCCCCATTCTCAGAACAGGACTCTAAGAGGATGAAAGCCAGTTAAGCTTGATTCAAACGCAGTTGCTAGTATTTTCAATATTTTACTCAGAAAGAAACACCTCCCTGCTTCCTTCTTAAAGTCACTTAATTTTCACATTATACTTTAAGGGATATCCTCTATTTACCTAATGCTTTCCTGTTCAGTCTTTTCAGACTACGAATCTTGTACATTTTATATACACAAAGGTGACTGTTCCTTCCTTGAATGACCAACGCTTATCAGCACAAGCAACCAATACCAAGCTCATAAATGTCACTCTGAGTTCAGTCTCAGCCCTGCTCTTTCCCAAGAGTAATTCTCGTATGACAGGGTTTCTCCCTCCTTCTTTTCCCAGCCCTGCAGAGACTGCGCCTGTGCCCTAGAAACACCCTTGGAGTCTGTTTTGATTTCACTCCCCATTGGCAAATACAAAAATGAGTGACCGGTACTTACACCCAAAGTCATTTTAGCAGGAGCCTGCAGACAATATAAAATAAAGCCCATGGAGCCAGTGCCTTCCGATTCCAATTAAATATTTCCTGTAAGTCTGTGCCAATTGTGCATCTTGTAAGAACATTTGAAAGCAGAAGTTTGAACTCACAGGGACCCCGTTGCCTTAAAAACCTGTTTCCTGTTTGACAAGACTTTACTAGTTGGAGTAAAGTAGCACATTCAGCAAGAAAAGTCATTGTTAGTGGTTCACATGTGCAAAGGTGGTGGTTTCCTCTCCTGAGTGACCACCATCACAGCCTCATTGAGCTGCAGACTTCTCATTCCAGATAAATCCCTTTATTAGTACCCTATTCCAAAGACTCCTACTGACATTTCCAGGGTTAGAGAAAATATTTGCTTATCTCTGTGTCTGTAGGTCCTTCCCTGTGCTATCTTGTGAAATTTGAAAAGTTCTTCAGGATGGCCCTGTACATGTGCAATCTCCATTTTATAGATGAGGAGACTGAGGCCCAGTGTTCAAATGTTATTAAGCCTTGTAGAGTGTATTTTAGATTGCCAGGGTTGTTCAAGGGTCTACTCTGCCTAATGTCAAGATTCTGCACAAGTCACTGAAAAGCTTTTTGTCTATTTCCCAGTCCATAAAAGGGTAAATGTCAGGAGAAATTGAATGTTACAGATCTGAAGTATCTTTAAGTTGTTTATAAGGATTATACTAGAAATCTCTCTCTCTTGCTCTCTCTCTCTCTCTCTTTCACAAAACACACACCAAAATACTTCATGACCTGGTCTTAGATTTTTACCCTATCTTTTTTCCAACCACAATTTCCTCCCCTCACTTCTTCATCACATACACACAAACACTAGCACACAGGCACACACACGCACATTCACACATCCCTTATTAAATTTTACCCTCTGGGTCTTTGTCTTTGTCCACATGGTTCCCTGTATACTCCACTTAGGCACATTTCTTCCTACTGTAGCCCCACAACTTTCATGAGGCCTTCCCAGCCCCCTTGGGGCAGTTTGGTGTCATACAGAATGTTGGAAGCAGATGGGAAAGGCTGGAATCTGAAGTTCATATGCAACGAATGGGAGTTAGGAAAGTTACTTAGCCTCTCCGAGTCTCCATGCTCACCTCAAGATGGACTAACACCCTTTACCTCATGATATTGTGGGGACTAAGTAAGATGACCCAGGTGTAAGGTGCAGCGCCTGAGACAGGCACAGAATCTGAGCCCCTGCTTCCCAGATAAAATTTCTCTCTTCCTTTCTTGTTTATGCTTTTTCTACCATTCACCAAAATCTAGCTTTTGTTACTATCCCTTGTGTGTTTCTGCTACCCATGTAAATTGTGAACTTGGAGAGAACGGAGCAGGAAAAAAATACTGATTTATTTTTATTTCCACCATTGGAAGTTGTCTTTATAGTAAGTTCTTAAAAAATGCTACTGGGGGAACTCTAGGAATGTTATAACTGACTCTCCTGGACCCACTTGCCTTGTGGGCTGGGCCAGTGACTAATACTCATAGCTAATTTGTAGAACACTGGAAGCTAGGCCAAATGAGTCAGAAATGAGGCCCAGGCATTCCAGAATTCCTTCAGTTCCTCTACCTCCAAAATGCCTTCTTTTACCAATCCAGCTTTGCATACACTTCCTCAGTGGAACTTTCTGTATGGCCATTATACATAATTTTAAAAAGTCACATTTAAGCATTTATTTAACTGACATATACAATTTGAGTATTTAGTGGCTAGATATTACATTCTAAGCAGTGAGGCCTCTTACTCCTATATCAAGTTCATGGAAATCTTGAGAGGTGGTAATTTCCCCCCACTTTTCAGGACAATGCTCTTTAGACAACGAGAGCCTTCTGGAGGTATCCATTGATGAACACTGAGCTCCTGTGAGTTCAGATCATGATGTAGAGGCAGAAACAGACAAGCCAGCAGATCATTAAATGCATCACAAGGAACATTAGGCTAGGCTATAGAGACACAAAAAGGAGACTAATTAACATTATTTTGAATGAAAAATTACCAAGTGGTATTTTTGAACAAAATCACTAAAAACTAGAGTTGAGAGGATAAAAGAGAGAAAACAATTCTAGGGTAGAGAACACAACACAGAGCCTATTTCAGCTGAGGTAGAAAGAGATGGTGAAACAGACTGGGAGGGGTGTGGTGCCAAGCCCAAGAGCTTGGCCTTTGCTCTGGAGGCAGTGGAGAAACCGTTGAGGTTTGTACACAGGGAGAATCACCCTAGTGTTTTGTGACAGCTACTTTGATGACTTTGGAGTGGGAGGAGATACTGAAATGCCCTGAGCATAGAAAGGGATGTCATTATTAAAGATGTTTGCAATGAAAATATGAATCAGTAATTATTTTCCATGACTACTAGCAAAATTAAGCTTGTTCCATTTCACTAATTATTTCTTTTTGTATAAAACTGAGAGAAATTTTATCCCAAAAGCTTTCTCACCGGGGTAAAGGATTTAGAGATATTTTGACCCAGTATGATAATCGTATATCTTTTTTTTTTAAGACTTATTTATTTTTGCATAGATGAACTGGGGTGTAGGACTGAGGGGATTCACCAGTGACAGAGTAGGGAGCAGAACAGACAGATCTACTGAAATACACTGTTGAGGGGAGCAATGGCCAAGACAGGGGAGAACTGTTGTGCCATGTGGGTCACCTCCCATTGTGGCGATGATGGCGTTGTGGTTAAGTGAGACTTAACCTCTAGGCCACTAGGGAGGCCCATCGTTCATCTTTTGACTGACTTCATTTGTTTCTTTAGTGGGAATACAGGTTGGCTGAGGAGGAATGACTCAAACAACATCTCTCAGGACAATTTCCTGGCTTCTCTTCCCATCTACCCAAAAGTGCAGGGTATACTGCGTACATATATAAATTTACAATGGGCATGGGAGGACTATGTAGAGCACAGGGGAAAGATAATCCAGAAACTTTCATTGAGGCTGAAGTTTCCAAAGATTTCCCTTCTGCTGGATAATCCGACCCTTGGGCAAGCAGACTGACATCCACAGTCTGTGCAGCTCTTAACTGGGCCCCAGGGTGGACCCAGGGCCCTATTCCGCAGCAGTTTCACATGTGACTGTCTCACATGACCACCTCACATGGTGAGGGAATGTACTTGAACAGTTTCCTTTTTTTTTTTTTTTTAAATAACACCTGACTAGTCCCATGTGGTGTGTCCTTAATGAAATGAACTCACCAACAGATGGTGCTGCGGGGACCCATCCTTGCACAAACAACCTCCTCACCCCTTGGCAGGGCTGGCTCCACCCAGGTCTCCGTGCCAGCTTTCACCTTCCTGCCATTGTCAAGCAATTGAGTTCTTGCTTCTCTGGGTCCCCTTGCAGTGGCCGAGAGAGGCTTTTGTCCATAGGGAGACAGACATGCAACTTTCCAGGGTTACCTGGGTAGGCTTCCTCTGTGACCTCACCTCTAAACACTACCTTTCCTCTGTGTGTCCTGAGAAGACCATCATAAAGTTCTAGAGGCATCTCTCGAGGACCCCAGGCACTGACTCCAGGCAGTGGAGCTTCCAGAACCTTGGAATTCTGCCTGATGACCCAGTGTTGGGAACCTGCCCATCTTAATGTTGGTAGGCAGATCTGATACAGGCTTGATAATATCTTCACACAATGAAGAAGGCCTTTGGGGTGACTGACCGGTGTGCCAAAGGTTGCCCCAGGTGTGGTTCCCATGGAAGTGATGAGTCACCACTGGGTGACTGGCTGGGTGTTTGTCGGATCTTTTCTATATCTGCTGTGTCTGGAGGCATCTTATTTCCTCCTGAAATGCAGAGTGGGACATGCCCCAGGGTGCTCTACCTAGCTGCTTTATCTTCTTTAACTTACTTTGCCTCTCATCAGCCATCATCAACATCACCCCAAATCACCCAGAGAAGAGAGGAAGGAAAGGAAGGGAAAGGGGAGATAAGAATCACATCAGGCTCTGGGGTGCTTAGGTGAGTCCAGAGAGAGTTCAAAGGAACAGTGAGAAGGGAGCCTGAGGCAGGTTTGTGGCTTGGATGGACAGAGCTAGGGTGAGGTGGGAGAGGCATGGCTACTGGAATTGGCAGACAAAAGCTTTTCTACCAGTGAGCCATTGACAAATTACTTGAGCTCTCTCAGCTTTGGTTTCCACACCTGTAAAGTAAGAGGTACAGTATTTTCCTCATAGATGTGTAGTGATGATAAGTACCTGCTGGGTACTTATACCTACCAGGTATATTCCTGCTCCTGACTCTACGTTAGTCAGCGTTAGGGAGTAAGGACACAATAGTTTAGCGAGCTTCAGTCACCCATAGTCTGCAACAGAGCTTCATGAGGCAGAAGGACTTTATGATGACCTCCCTAGTCAGTACCTGAAGTGACCTGTGAAGGGGAATTCAGTCCTGTTAGAAAGGCACGCCAGTGATGCAGTTAGGAGGGTGGAGTGGCCAAGCAGGCCTGGTAATGGAAAGCCATCTGTGTGAGGGTGACATTCTTGCTGACGCCAATCTGTGCACCATCTTCTCTAGGATGACATTTCGAAATAATTACCCTAGTTCTCATTTGTATTTTTTTCTCCACTCCTTAGTATCTTTTTTTTAATCAATTGTACTGACTTCTTTTAGATGGCATTTCTTAATCGTTTAAACACATCTGTATATTTAAATGGTATATACAGTATATTCATATACATGAATATATGTACACATTCAAATATCCTTTGGCTAGAAAATTAAGTCTAATGGACTGAATAAGGAATATACGCAATATTGCTTTGCATTGCGTAACTCATTGATTTCTTTGGAAGACATGTTTGCTCACGAGCACAGCTTTAGTGAAACTTATTTAATTTCAAAATTTTAAACAAAGAACATTGAAATGATAACCCAGTGAGCTTTTTAAATTAAAGAACAAAAATATCAGTTCAATGCTCTGATTGTATGTAAGGCGACCCGAACACACCCAAAAATACAGCATAAGTAGGATGAGCTGGTAAGATGGCAAGCCAGGACTCATAATGTTTTTGCCCAAACAATTGCAACTTGAGAGATACATTTTTGTTAAATATTTCAATGAATGAATCTCAAGAAAGAGCTCTTTCTGAAGCTATTACTGACATTATATCTAAGTATCTCAGATTTACCTTGTTTTTATCATTTGCCCAATCTGGTAATTAGTCTGGTACTATTTCCAGTTAACTCATGATTCTGTGAAGTTGCAAGCAGAAATCTTATTCTGATCATCAAGAACATGCTCTCAACTTGGGATGACTCTGGGGTCCTCACTTAACCTTCCTTCAGTGGCATCTCCTTCATGAGCTTGTTCTCTGTTTGCCTGCCTGCCTGTCTGTCTGTCTGTCTGTCAGGGCTCCTCCTCCCATCACCGACTCACTCAGGTACCTCAGGGAGAAGGCAGTATGGTGGCTCAGGCCCAGTAACCAGCTTTGGTGGAAGATCTATGGCCCCCAACTGAAACCAGCATCTCTCTCTCCTGTTCATCTGAAAACCCATAAGCATCGATGGAGACTTCATCGTGAACTTCTCGTGCGTGGGGAAGTGGCAGTCAGAGCAAAGAGGAGGGGGCCTTTACTTTCATTAGGTGCCTTCATCTCTGTAAGTGACATCAGTACTTGAAAAGTTCCACCTGGATACAGCCCTTCTCAGCAACCACACAGCAGAAGTTCCCTCCTGCTTCCAAACCTGTGGGTCTTCTTGCAGAATACATACCTCCTATACAAAAACAACAAGCTCACACAAATGCTGCAGAGCAGGGGACGCTGCCCTGGGTTTAGATATTGATTGCGGCCCTCCCTGGTGGCGCAGCGGGTTAAAGCACAGCACAAAGAAGCTTAAGCCAATTCCGTATGATTTCGATCCCCACCTCCCCCGGAGAAGAGCCACATGGTGTGGCAGACCTCTCCTGACCCGCCTGCTGCTCCCCTCAGCAGTGTACTTCGTCGATCTGCCTGTTCTGCTCCCCACTCTGTCTCTGGTGAAGCCTCTCACCCTCCGCATCTCTGGCCTGTAACCCAGTTCTACAAGAATAAATAAATAAATCTTTTAAAAAAAATATTGATTGCACCTCCCTCCCTGGATGGGGGTGGCCCTAGTGGGAGAGAAATTGCAGTGGGAACTTCTATTTTCAAGAAATTGTTCTGAGATCACATTTCATCGAAAGCTGAAGTTTATTTCCTTACATCGTTGTTTTTATCAAGCCTTCTTAGCACATCAAAAAAGTATTTATGAGATGTAAAAAAATCCAAAGCAGGGCCCTCCCTGGTGGTGCAGAGGGTTAAAGTACAGCACTAAGAAGCTAAAGCCACTTCAGATGAGTTCGATCCCCACCCCAGAGGTGACCCACATGGCTCCCCTCAGCAGTGTACTTCGTCCATCTGCCTATTCTGCTCCCCACTCTGTCTCTGGTGAATCCTCTCACCATCCCTGCCCTCTGGCCTGTACCCCAGGTCTGTATGCATAAGTAAATAAATATTTTTTTAAAAAACCACTATAACTACTGGGGAAAAAATCCAAAGGATACCAAGAATAAAAGAATAAACTAGAGGAAGAAAGAAATGACGCCACAGTGTATTTCTCAAGCACCTACTACAGGTCAAGCACTTTAAATGCTGGTATTTAAGCCTCATAACAACTCTGAAATGCAGACTTGCCTGTCTCCATTTTACTTGGAATGTTTAAGGGATCTAGGAAAGATAGTGAGCTGGAGACTAAGATCTGAACTCAGGTCTTCCCAGTTCTTAGGCTGTGTTCTTCCTTTGGGTTACCCACTCACCAGGCAGAAAGCAACCTCGCCCATGGGTTAGGTCCCCCCTGTGAGGACATGGGACACAAGCATTTCTCTGCTCCTCAATATCCGCAAGTGGAATTAAATCCTTAAGATATTTCCAAGATCTGAAAGTATTGTCTATGTAGATCTTCCATAAATGTTGACAGAATACATTATATATCCACAGTCAAGTATAGATCCAAAACATCTGAGCTGTGTGTCACCCAGGTAGTTTGATGACACGAGCTTGCTTTCACAGTGTCCATTCGTGTGGAACTAGCACGGGGGAGTACTTGATTTTAAAAATACATGTTTTATGAAAGTAGAGCCCAGGATCTTTTTAAATACATGAATATGGTTGGCTCCTTTGAATTTCTAAATATGTGCCTGCCATTTATGTTACAGTTCCAATTGATTTGGCTTCAGGAGTATATTTTCAATGGTTTCCATTTCTACTGAAGTTTGAAAAGGCCCCAGGCTGGTATTAACCTGATACTGCAGCAATATGTGTGTGTAAGACCCTGCTTCATAAACTTGCCGGAATTCCCCATAGGACTGAGCCGCTCGGCCGCTCTGCAGGAAGAATTCCCTCCACAGTGCTACTGCTTACTTTGTAGGAACTGCTGCCACACGTATTTTATCTGGAGTTATCTGGGACATTTGAGCCTCCTTGATTTATGTGAGTGAATGAAAGAAAAACATGAATATATCTAAACAATAAAGATAGCAGGTGAGATAGCTGAGCCCAGCAGTGAGGAGACCAGTTCCTACAGTTTCCTGTCTGCCAACTTCACACTGGAATGGCCCTGTGCCTGGGGACGACCAGCACCCCCACCCCACAGCCCTCCCCCACTTCCACCTCCCACCCCCAAGTCATCAGTCTAGAGCTCTCTGGGCAACCAGCCTGAGGTTAAGAACCTGCTTCCTCCAGAGCTGCAGCAAGACAGGGTGAGGCTTTGTGAGTGTAGTAGCTCATTCTCCCTAAGAAATAAGTTGTGCCTGACTCTGCTGGAGTCAACAGAAAATCTCATAGTTAGCTACACTTCTGTCATTGAGGTCACAGGGAAAAATATATTTTTATGTCACTTGAAGTGCCCAAGAAAATGGGAGTGAAATCCTGAATTTCCTTTTCTCACGTTTGAATTCTTACCCAAGGGGCAGCCTGGAGAGGGAACATTATGGGGCTCCAGCTAGCAGGCTTCCCAAGTGCACAGTGGTCCTCAAATAATCAGCACCCTGGTCCTGAGGTTCCGGGCAGGAGACTAATGCCCCGGATCCTTCCACACCCTCTGACTTAGTGTTGTTCTTCAGTGTTATCTTTCTGCTGTTTGCCCAGAGTTCATGAACTGTGAGAACATAACTGACAGGACGGAGGACATTGAAAGCTCAGTAACACCCTGGCTTTAGGACAGACAGTGAGTTTCCAGATAGGCCTCTCTGATGATGCTAAAAGCTTATGGATAGACTTAATGCTCTTGCATCAAGGATTTTCAAAATCAGATTTATTCTCTTTTAAGATTTATTTATTTATGCATACAAGAACTGGGGTGCAGGCCAAAGGTATGGGGGTGGTGAGAGGATTTGCCAGAAATAGAGGGGGGAACAGAACAGGTGAGGGATGAAGCGGATGAGACAAGAGAGGTCTGCTGTGCTTTGTGGGTCACCTCCCTGGCTGGGAATCAAACTCATGCTACATTGACTGCAGATAGCTTCGTAGCATTGTGCTTTTACCCCTATTGCCACCAAGAAGCCCGCCCCCCATCAGACTTAATACATGGAATGATTCCTATTTGGTAGGTGTAAAGCAGTAGTGCTCAACTCTGAATGCGTAAAAATCATCTAGAGAGTTCAGTATTGGGGATTTTAGAGTTCTTTTGATGAAGTAAAAGCAGAGAAAAAGATTCTTTTTGTAAAAAAAAATTAATTAAGATTAATTAGTTAATTAATCATTTTTCATTTTGCACATTTTTCCATCTCAGTTGCAATCCCTGTGGACTTCCCACCACCAACTGACCGGTGTGCCATCACCGTAGTCCTGTGCATTCTTCCAACCACAGTTTTGATCCTGTTCCTGTCTCCTCCCTTGTAGAATATCTCTGGCTTATAGTTGTCCATTGATTTTCATTTTTTTTTAATTTTATAACAGTTTATTTTTACATGATTTTGTACGTTTTTTTTCCATCTCAATTGTAAGCCCCGCGGGTTTCCCTTCACCATGTGATTTTCATTTTTACTTTATTGTAATTGCTTTTTTTTATATACAATAGTTTATTTTACATCATCTTGTGCCTTTTTCCATCTTATATAATTGCTTTTTTTATATAATATAATAGTTTATTTTTACATCATTTTGTACTTTTTTTTTTCATCTCAATTGTAATCCCCGCGGGTTTCCCATCACCGAGTCACCCGTGTGCCATCACCAAAATCCCGTGCACTTCCCTCCCCTGGTTTTGATCCCATTCCCCACTCCACCCCCACAAAATGTCTCTGGTATGTGGCTGTTCATTATTCTTATTATTTTCTCTCCTGGTGCAATATAATTGCTTTTTTTTTAAAGGAGATTCTAAGAGACTGTTTCTGAAACCAGCCTCCAGCAGCTTGCTTACCCTTATTTAATTTTATTGGTGTTAACTCAAACAAAAGGCATCTTATCTCATCCACCTTCCCTGTCTGCCACCCACTGAGCAAGGAAGGTAAAGGAGTTGGGGAGCAAACTTGGCACTGTTGGTGCCTGATGGCACTCGCAGGCCAGTAGATGCCCCAGGGGGTGGGGGGTCAGGAGCAGCCTTCTCTTAGCTGGAGGGCACGAGCATGGGGCACAACATGGCTAACCATCCCTTCTCCCAGTCCACACCTCTGCTGCCAGTGACTGCTAGGAAGGATGGTCAAAGGGAGGAAACAGTTCCTTTCTCTTGTACAGGACACTTTAATGGTGGAAGTAGAACTGCCTTTTAAATATCACTCTGAATTTAGCAACTAAGGAAAAAAATTTAGCAACTAAGGAAAAAAAGAACCCTGGAATTTTACAAAGAAGAGAGGCAAAGTTCTCCCTGTGATGAAGACGATAGTTTCCTAGCTATCTCTAGAGATAGATGATTAGAGAATTAAAAGCAGTGCACTTTCCTAGTGGCTGATTTTAAAGTGAGTTTGGCTTGTGTTTCTATAAAGTAAGACATAAGGGAAAAAAAGGTGGGGGGATTAAGTCTTGAGAGAACTACAGACTTAAACAATCACTATTGTTTTTTTAAAGATTTATTTATTTGTGCATACAGAACTGGGGTACAGGCCAGAGGCTCAGGGGCGGTGAGAGGCTTCACCAGAGACAGAGTGGGGAACAGAACAGGCAGATTGACGAAGTACACTGCTGAGGGGAGCAGTGGGCGGGCCAGGAGAGGTCTGCCACGCCATGTGGTCACCTCCGGGGCAGGCGGGAATCGAACTCATGCGGTAGTGGCCTCAGATTCTCAGTGCTGTGCTTTAACCTGCTGCGCCACCAGGGAGGACCAACAATCACTATTTTTGCTGTTGATGCTGCATATGGTTTATTTGACAGTCCATAAAAGAAGGTGGGAACTGAAATCTATATGCTTCTCATTTTCTGAGCAGCTTAGTTTGGAGCTTCAGCTGCCTGGGGGACAAGGCACCCTTCTTTCAGATGGGTTTACTATTCTAGTGTGCTTTTACATATCTGTTGTCATCCTGCTAACAGTAGCTGGACAGATGCCTTGGTGGTAATGTTGTAAAGGAAAACCAGAGACAAACTGCTTATTAGCCTAATTGCTGCTGGCATTCAGGTTACTTTGAAAATGTGGGACATTTAGAAAAATCTTAAGTCACACAGAGGACACCTAGGTCTGGCAGAGCCAGATCGTTGACATGACATAGTTTGACCTTATCATGGTTATAGAGATATTACAAAGATGAAACTAATTCAGGACCCTCCCTGGTGGCTCAGTGGGTTGAAGCACAGCACTCTGAAGTTAGCCCCAGCCACTTCAGCATGAGATCAATTCCTGGCCAGGGAGCTGACCCACATGGTGCAGCAGACCTCTCCTGTCTTATCCACTGCTCCTCTCAGCATTGTGTTTCAGTGAATCCGCCTGCTCTCTCTACACTCTGTCTCTGGTGAATCCTCTCATCACCCCTGCACCTCTGGCCTGGAGTCCAGGCCAGAGGTATAAATAAATAAATCTTTATTTATTTATGTATAAATAAATAAATCTTTTAAAAAAGAAGATGAAACTAATTCAAAGCAAATAAAAATAAAACATACTTCAGCATGAACTTTAGTAAGGAATATAAAAGGGTTGCAAAGGCAACACAGTCATATGACGCTTCAGCTTCCGAAGTCTGTGCTGGTGCTTTGTGAGTATTTAGGTAGGAAGGAAGGGTTTGGTCAGGCTGCGGGGGAGACCAGAGGAAAGGGGTGGGGGAGCCTCTCCTCACCCTGGGAACATGGGAGGGAGCATGGTCAGCACCTCACAGGCTGGGGCAAGCTGAGACAAGATTCAGTGCAAGTGCAGGTTGAGTACCCCCACGCCCGCATATCTGTGAGGCCCTCAGGCTGTTCATTCTGTGAACTGTCCTGGGCTGCTTCGGGAGCCATATTACAGGATGCACAAGACCGGTACCCTGCATCTTTCCCAAACACTTTCCAGGTCCAAAAGTATCTCAAAGGTGACTTAATACATTTGGAGGGTGAAATTGAACTTTAATTAATCTCTATAAACTTGAGGAAGAGAGATCTAAGAATCTCCATACATCATCCAAAGTGTTCTGTTTTGCAATTGAAATTCTGTAGATTAGATGGTGGGAAAATACTAAATAAGAGAATCTTTGAGTGTCTAGGGAGAAAAGTGAACAAAATAGAATTGCCATGTATTCTAGCAGCAGCAGTTTCCAAACCACCCCCTTAAGGAAAATAATTGTGTCCCCATAAAACAACTCCATTCAAAAGAAGAAATATAAATTCCATATAGATATGACAAAGGAAGGAAGCTGAGCCTTGTATCCAAGCACAACTGGGCTAGATTAGCATGATTAAAAATCACCATATTTACAGATAATTATTTTCATTTTCACTGGTTTCTTCTCAAAAATCAGAACTAATTCATCCTTGCAAAGGAAACTGAAAATAGATGTTTCATCTAAATTTTCTTTAACACAAAGTCCCATGTTCAACTAAGAGCTCTAATGCAGAAAGATAGGCCCATTCTGGCAGCTAGAAGTCTTGCTCCCACCAGCCTGCGGCTCTCTTTGGCATTCTCTTCTGTAAGTCAGATGGAAACTAACCAGAGCAGGGAGAGCCTGTATGTGCCTGTCCCTTAGGAGAGTAGGGTCAGCATCTCTAGCAGGAGGGCACAGTCCCCTCATAGGTGTTAGTTCACCTTCCAGTATTATCTCCTGAGGACTCTCTAGTGGAATTTTGATTCTTGTTTTCTAGTTACGCATCTCAGATGAAAACGTCAAATTTGTTTCCTGGATTTTTTTCCTTCTATTTTATCATCATCATTAACATGTAATGATTTAATCATTGGTAGCTAGTATACTTTCTACTTAAATATAAATTCTATAACAAGAAATAAACATTTAGGAAAATACTAGGAAGTAAAAGCAAGTAGGAAATGTTTCATGTATTTCTCCAACCCCCACCCCCCAAAAAAAAATTCAGCAGTAGTGTTTGGGCTTATCTATGCTCATCTTTCCCCCCACATAGTATTTTTTAGAAGCTCACTGTAGATATATTAAAGAGAATAAAAAAGCAAGTGACAGACATTCTTCAGAAAAGTTTACTATGTAGATATCTTATGAAAGACTCATCAGAATATTAGAAAACTTCCTATAAATGAACATGAAAAAGACTACGGAATAGAAAATGGGCAACAGACTTGAATGGGCACAGTACTAAAAAATATTCAGACCCTCCCTGGTGGCACAGTGGGTTAAAGCACAGCACTAAGAAGCTAAAGCCACTTCAGCATGAGTTCGATCCACATGTCAAGGCAGACCTCTCCTGACCTGCCCACTGCTCCCCTCAGCAGTGTACTTCATTCATCTGCCTGTTCTGCTCCCCACTCTGTCTCTGGTGAATCCTCTCACTGTCCCTGCACCTCTGACCTATACCCCAGTTCTGTATGCATAAATAAATAAATCTTTAAAAAAAAAAGATATTCAAATGGCCAATCAACATATGAAAATGTGTCTAATCTCACCACCATTAATTGTAAGGGAAATGCAAATTCAAGGCACAATAGTGTGCCACTACACACCTGCCAGAATGGTAAAAATTAAAGTGAAACATACTACCAAGTGTTGGTGAGGAAAGAAAACAACTGACAGTCTTATATACTTCTCATAGGAGTGTAAATTAGCACAACTCTGGAAAACTTTTTTTTTAAAGATTTATTTATTTATTCATACAGAACTGGGGTACAAGCCAGAGATGCAGAGGGTGAGAGGTTTCACCAGAGACAGAGTGGGGAGCAGAACAGGCAGATCAACGAAGTACACTGCTGAGG
>NW_004567117.1:11963020-11982967 GCF_000260355.1 Condylura cristata
GAGACAGAGTGGGGAGCAGAACAGGCAGATCAACGAAGTACACTGCTGAGGGGAGCAGCGGGCGGGTCAGGAGAGGTCTGCCGCGCCATGTGGTCAACTCTGGGGCAGGCAGGGATCAAACTCATGATGAAGTGGCTTGAGCTTCTTAGTGCTATGCTTTAACCCACTGCGCCACCAGGGAGGGCCAACTCTGGAAAACTTTTAGTCAGAATAAACTACAAAGAACATAATCACTCTTGACTACCATTCCTCACATAGCTATATCCCCCAACAGAATTATGAATATCCGTACAACCAAAGATACACTTAAGACAGTTCATTGTAACACCATTGGTAGCAAAATAGAAACAAATTATTTATCAATAGAGTAGGTTAACATGCTACATTTATACAAGGAGATACTGTATGGAACTAAGAAAGCCACAAGCCTCACTAAATGCTATGATGTTGATGACTATCACAAGCATAAGTTAAACAAAAAATAGTAGACATAAAGAAGTACATATTGTATGGTTCTACTTATATACTTAAAATCAGTCCTAACTTATTTATGATGATGGAAGTTAAGGTTATGGTTATTTTTTTGTGTGTATGGGATAGTGGCTGACAGGGGAACTGTGGAGGCTTTTTGGGTGCTGGCAATGTTTGATTTCTTGTTCTGTACTCACTTAGAGAAAATTTATTGAGCAATAAACCCATGGTTTTCTACTCTTGCATGTATAAATGTCAAGAGAAGTCCTCTTTAAATAATGCATTTAACAAAGAAAATACTATTTTCAAGGTGTTTGTGAGAGTTAAAATTTCTTGTCATAAAATGAATAAGAAAAAAAGCAACATTTAAAAATTATCATGTTCTTTTATATAATATGTGATTGTAAGCATGTGAAATAAAATTAAAATGCAACATTATAAGTAAAACTATTTAGCACTGAATCTTATAAAAATATTGTATTGAACTTATTTCCCTTAGGATAAAAAGCAGGTTTTATATTGCTAAAATGTTATCATTAATGTTATTTTTGAATTCTATTGCAGGATAAAAAATTGTTAACCCTTTTCTTGTCATAGGACTGGGTAATTTTAAATTTAAGGCTATTGTTTAAAATGCTGCAATCTTGGTGCATATTTTTTCTATAGTTCAAATTATTTACAGATGTGGAATTACTGAGTTGGAGACCATAGAGATTTTTAACTCTTAATGTATATTATCAAATTGTCCTCCTAGCGACTGCTCCTTATGCTCCTACCAGCAATGTGTGATTGTACTTACTTGACTAAAAATTTTACTGACACTAGGTTTTTAATTTTTTTTAAGATTTATTTATTTATATATATATAAGAGCTAGGATATAGGCAAAAAGTGGGAAAGAGAGGTGAGAGACTTCACCATAGACGGAGTGGGGAGCAGAACAGGCAGATCTACTGAAATATACTGCTGAGGGGAGCAGCAGGTGAGACAGGAGAAGTCTGCGCCATGTGCCTGGTAAGAGATCCAACTTATGCTGCTGTGACTGAAGATAGCTGCTACTGTTGAGACTTAACCCCCGCACCACCAGGGAGGCCCTCTCTGACACTAGTTTTCAATGTTTCTTTCACCTTTGCAATTTGATTTATGAATAATAGTTGCTTGCAAAGATCAACAATTATTCCAAAAAACTGCATTTGCTAAAAATGTCTCTTTTGCATTTGTCTTCAATATTGATTTACTAGCCATGTAAGACTGTCTTTTACTCAAATGATGTCATCCAGTTTTAAAAATGCTTCCTTTAACTTTGGAGAGTCAGACTATTAGAGCTTAATCATTAATAGTTAATGCTTTCGACAGGAAAGAATTCCAGAATAAGCGTCCAGACTCCTCAAGGGTTTCTCTGCAATTTTGACAACTAAAGAGAGGCTGGTGTGTGGAGGAGGCAGCTACAGTAGGAAGGGGTTGGGGTGTAAGCGGAGCCAGGTCACTGAGACAGGGTCACTACCTGACATTAACTGAAAAAGAAGAGGAGACTGACTCCTGGGACTAAAATGTGAGCAAAGATACAATGAATTCTCAGTTTCTCAGTGACTAACAAGCTAAGTGCTCCCAGTTTCCATAGTGGAGGTTGATGGGTGACAAGGTGTGATGGCCAGTTCAAAGCCACGGGTGGAGTGGGATGAAGTTCAGATTAACAGATGCAGCCTGGTGGCAGAGAGTCTGAACCTAAGAAATTGGTGCCTGGGGTGAAGCCAGGCAGGCGTCTGTGTCACTCGTGGCCACTTCTGAGGAGAGGGATTACCTGAGCAGCCTGTGTCTGTTACTCCTGGGGGAGTGGGTGGAGTTCTGCATCTCATATTTTTGCTCCAGGTACAATGTCTTTATTCAAGGCTTCCTCAAGCAGATCTGAGGCCAGCAAGGGTCCCCTCCCCTGACGGAAGCTGGAATATTGTACTCTGGTTGCCTGGCCCGCCCCCGTCCTGCCCAACCGCCCCGCAGTCCCTCTTGAGCGCGCTGACACCCAGAACTACCTTTAGACATTTCGGAGGGCTTTTATCAAGAGATCCTGGCAGGACTGCTGCTTTTGGGGGGAAGGCTAAATTCATCAGCATACTAAGTAACTCAGAAATGTAGTGATCTTTCAACTGAATTCTTTCCCTTTGCCTTTTTTCTAACAAAATTTCAAACCTAAAAAAAGGTAAAAGAATAGTTCCATGAACATCATGGTAGTCTTTTTATTTTTTAATTTATATATCTATTTTCATTATTGTTCATTTTAAAACAATGTTTACTTCCGTATAACTTATGCCCACCCCCCACCATAGCCCCCCCCCACATTCTTCCTCCTTCTGATCCTTCTCTGTCCCCCCTCCCCTGTAGGACATCTCAATTATAATTGCTTGTTTTCATATTGTTTTGCTGTATATTGTATTGTAATAGCAATACACTCCCCTGCCCCATGTCTTACTTGGTTCTATTAAATTCCTCTTATAAGTGAAAGCATTTGATATTTTTCTTTTCCTTCTGACTTATTTCACTGAATATAAGCCCTTCCAGCTCCATCCACATTGCTGTGAATGGCATGAGTTTATCATTTTTGATTGCTGAATAGTATTCCATTGTATGTGTATGTGTGTATACATATACACCATATCTTAATCCAATCATCTAGTTTTGGGCATTTGGGTAACATCATGATAGTCTTTACCTAGACTCACAAGTTTTTTCTGTTACATTTATTGAGCACCCACAATGTACTAGGTGCTGTGATCAAATTTGGGTGAACAAAAATGAATGCCTCCTGCTTTCTGAGCTCAAGCTACTCTTGGTTTATGGGGAAAAGCAGATCATAATACAAAAAATAATAAAGCCACCTGATAATGATGATAGTCCAGCAAAGTGTAACTCAGGCAGAGTGAACAACACGTATGAAGGCATGAGAATTGGACAAGTCCTGGTATTCTGGGGAACTGAAACACAATGACAGAATCTGATTCTGAGCAGAGAAACCCAGGTCTGGCCAGTGTATTGCAGATAGTGAAAGATTCTGAAGCTGGTCACCCAGTTTTAAGCCAAAAATGTTATCTGAAATTGCTAAAGTCAGATGCTTCTTTAAGGTGGAAAAAAAAAAAAAAAAACTGGCCAGTGTTGCTGTTTGTTGGGGATACTGCTTGGAGCACACTGGCCACTGACAGGTAGTTGAGTTTCTCAGAATCGCTCTGCTGATGTGAGAACCCTGGTATTGAGAATAAACATATTGAGAGGTGGGGTGAAGGAGTCATGGTCTTCACAGCAACTTGGGACCCTTATTCTCTAGCAATAACTTGCTTTCATTTTCTGGAATCTGTCCAAAGTGAAACTTGTGGTATAATTACCTTAAATTGTAAGTTTTGAATGAAGGGGAATGAACTCTGTTTGAAAAAAGTGAAGGAAGACATTTTAAATGTAAGGTGTTTGAAAGGATGCAGGACTACTTTCTTCTAAGGAAAACAGCATCTCCTTGTTTTTCCACAAGGCTCTGAAGTGGCGGTGCATACAGACTGATGGTACATAGAGATGAGACATAGCTGTGATCTTTAGGGAAAATTTAACTGCGACCAAGAGGACTAGGTTCTTCCATACTGATTTAACTTTTTCATTTAACACTTAAGAACTCAGGAAGGCTTAAAGCTTCATCTCATTTCATCTCAGACACCCACATTTAATAATCTTATTGTAGAAGGGTGGATTTAGCTTACTTCATTTGTCCAGATATACCACAACTTTCTTCTTGGTACCCTTCACGTAGGATGGCCTGGTGATCTTAGTGCTGCAACAAAGAAGAATGGGGAAGAAGGTCTTATGGAACCCTTCTCTGTTTTGGGGGTCATAAAGAAATTCAATTTGTAGATGTGACTTTTTGTCCCTACCTGAAATATAAGTCTTCAGCCAAAGCCTGGGGGCTCACTTTGGCCCTCAAATGTATCCTTGTCTTGTTGGGCTCAGAAGAGTGGAATTCTTGCTGAGATGCAGGCTCACATCCACAGGGGAGGAACCCCTGCTTTCTGAGAGTGTGGGTGCGCTCCAGCATTGAGCAGCTCCATCCAGGCTGCTAGAGCAGTGTAGAAAGCAATCGCAGTCTCATTTACCTAAAGACGTGCGACAAAAGAAGCACTGTTCTCTTGTCTTTTGTTTCCTGACTGCGACATGACAGTGCCTTGACAAAAAAATGTTTTTAAAGATTTATTTATGCATACAGAACTAGGGTACAGGCCAGAGTTGCATGGGGAGGTGAGAGGATTCACCAGAGGAGAGTGGGGAGCAGAACAGGCAGATTGATGAAGTACACTGCTGAGGGGAGCAGCTGGAGGGTCAGGAGAGGCCCTGCCACGTGAATCACCTCAGGGCGGGGATGAACTCATGCTGCAGTGGCTTTAGCTTCTTAGTGCTGTACTTTAACCCCCTTCACCACCAGGGAGGGCCCACCTTGAAAAAAATTGAAGTTGACCTCTGTATGAAAAAGAAAGAAAAAACCCAGAATGTGTTTGGGGTATACTTTCATATCTAAGGGTGCATACAGACATCACCTGGTGATTCCTAACAGTCACTGGATCAAAGAGACATAGACAACTGGTTTTGTTTGAGGGTTTGTCTATTCTCCTTATTTTAATTTTTTTTCAGTTTTATGAGATGTAATGGACATGGAATATGCATGAGTTAAAAGTTGGAATGTGATGTTTTGATGCATGTATTGCAAAATGATTATCATAATGAAGTTAGTTAATACCAATCACCTCACATAACTACCTTATCTGTGAGTGGTGAGAATATAAAGACTTAGACACCTGGCAATTTTTAAGTATATGATATGGTAGTATTAGCTGTATTTGGAGTTCATGTGCATCCAAAATGTATTTAGCTGGTGACAACTAAATGGGAGACTAGACTGCAAAAGATTCCATTGCAATGTTTCCAGCAGGATTTAATGAGGCCTTCCAATGAGGCAAAAGTAAAGATAGACATGCAACAGATCCATGTAGGGAAGAATTGTGAGACAATGGGTTGAGTGGCTGAGGGAGTGGGAGAGATTGATTGCTTGGATTTAATACCTAGGACTTTTAAAAATAATCAGTCTTCCTCCTGTGGGAATGAATGACTTATTAAGGAAAAAAGAAAATGAAACATTTCTAAGAGATCATGAAATTTAGGCCTTCCAGAGTCTGATTGGTTCTTTCTTTCTTTTTTTATTTATTCATACAGAATTGGGGTACAGACCAGAGATGTGGAGGGTGAGAGGATTCACCAGAGACAGAGCGGGGAGCAGAACAGGCAGATCGACGAAGTACACTGCTGAGGGGAGCAGCAGGCGGGTCTGGAGAGGTCTGCCGCGCCATGTGGTCTCCTCCGGGGCAGGCAGGGATCGAACTCAAGCGGAAGTGGCTTTAGCTTCTTAGTGCTGTGCTTTAACCCACTGCGCCACCAGAGAGGGCCCTGATTGGTTATTTCTTTGTATTTTACTATTGGCATTTGTAAGTTGAATAAAAGGTCAGGCCATGAGGATGGTTTTGTTTTACTGAAATTGGATTTATGGAGCTAGATTCTGGGTTGTGGTGATATGAAAATGATGGACTTCTTGATTTGGAATGGAGTTTATCTCACAAAATTGGTAAATAATGACCCAAGAGTTTACTAGATAAATAATTTCTCCATTAAACTTGAAAAGAAAGTAAGGGAATAGAGGAAAGCATGCAGGTAGCCTGTGAATCCTGTTACTCTGAGGAGTAATGGATGTAATCCAGAAGGAAAAGGGGAGCAAGAGGTGTTTGGTGAACCACATGAAAAAAATGATGGGAAGGAGGCCAGAAACAATACTTAGGATCTTAGCTATCTGTGCACAAACATACAGGGCATAGGTCACAAGCATAAATAACTTAAGCTTATAGCAGCAGACATAAGCATGATAATCTCGTTCAAACCTGGTGGATGGGACTTGATGAAATCAAGCCTCTGCTCCACTAGAAAGAAGTATTCTGCTGAAGTGGGGAGGAGATTGTGTGTGTTGTAAAAGAACTCGGTGAAAATGCATTGAAAAGCTTACAGGTGAACAGTTAGGAGGAAAGAATCAGAACATTAAAATGACTACATACCTTTGGAACAGAAAGTAGTAGGGAAAATATTAAATAGTGATCTTGTATAAAACACCCAAATAAAATCCTTTTGAAAATTTTATTGGAAGTCTGACCTTGATTTCATTCATCTAACATTTAAAAATCAAATTTTATGCTCAAGTAGCAGGTAGTTCCTGACCAAGAGACTTTAAAAAAGAGAAAACTTGGTAGTCTCAGAAATCTCTGTAAAAGATGATTTCTTAGTGTATGTGACTGATAAGCATTTGTTTTTCTATAACTATTTACAAATGTACAGGTTGAGACTACAGAGAATCAGAGTACTACCTTTTTTTAATTGACAAATGTAATGTAATATTTCTAAGGCAAATAGATTCTTTATGATGGGTAAATACTGTCTACTCTCACCCATGGAGACAGCCCTCCAGCCAAGCTAATAAACCCATGTAGCCGAAGATCATAGTCTGCCCAAAGAGGCCTGCTGAAAAGTTCAACAGTACTCTCTTTCTATGTTGGTGCTCAACAAAAAGGTCAAGTTCAGTTCAAGCAGAAAGATTGTGAAGCCCAAGGGTGAGAAGCCGGACAATTTTGAGTCTGGCATCTTGAGCTGGACATGAACTCAAAGTTCTAGGCCCAACTTAGGAAGATCAATTTAGGAAGATCCACTGATCCACTGATTGGGGGTGATCAAACACTATCATAATCCTGTTCATATTGCTCAACTGAAATCTCTTCCAGAAAATCCACATCAGGCTAGTCTAGTACATGATTTGGAGTAAAAGTTCAGTGAGAAGTACATTGTCTTTATTGCTTAGAGGAATATTTATGTGGACCCCCCCAAACCAACTTGAAAAATTCTGACAAAAATTAAGAAAGATGTTGAAGGGGCTACATGCTGAAGTCTACGCTTGACACAATCTAGGAGGACTGTCTTCCTAGGTGAAATTGTGGGCTTGAGACTCTGCATAAACCTGGAGGGCATCTGGCTCATAAAGTTTCTTTGGATAAAACACAGTTAAACAATGTGGAACAAAAGGCTGAAATCTTTTCTGGTATCTGTAAGGAGCACATAGGCAAAGCTGTTCATTTTGAGTTCCCAAAACTCAAAAATGGTTGTGAACAGAAATGACAAAATGAAACATTCTTCACCATAAATTAAGTCCAACACTGAGAGTCTGTGGCGTCCTGAGGGTGTTGTGTACCTCTGTTCTCCCTGGCTGCCATTACTCTTCCAGTCACCTTCGATGTGAGTTCAACGGGTTGAATTATATTTCTCCCTACTCCTTAAACTCACACATGGAATCCCTAACCCCCAGTACCTAAGAATGCAACCTAATTTAGAAATAAGATTTTTGCAGATGTAATCAATTAAAAATAAGCATTTATTTATTTTGGGTGGGACCTAATCCAGTAGTTAGTATTCTTATACCAAGAGGGTGACTGGACACAGAGACACACATAGAGGGAAGACAACATGATGAGGCATAAGGAGAAGTTGGATATCTACATGCCAAGGAGCGTCTTTCTCTCACAGACCTCAGGAGGAACCAACCTTGCCAACACCTGCAATTTTGACTCCTACTCCCCATCCCCCACAACTGTGAGACATGCTTCTGTTGTTTAACAGATTTAGGTGGTGGTGCTTTGTTATGGCAGCCTAAGCAAACAATACAATGGGAATAGAGCTCTGAGGAGAGGAGAGGCTGGCAAAGACCAGGCAGAATGTCAGAGTAATAGTCAAACAGAGGAGTGAAACTTCAGCTCCAGGGAGGAATAAAAGTGAAAAAGAGGAACTGAAACAGTTCCTTGGTGAATTCAGGGCAACTCAGGGAAAGCTTTCCCAGGACTCAGGTCCCAAATATAAAAGATCATATATTAAACACAGAGCAGCAAGAGCCTAGGAAGGCTGGTTGCCCCCATGGGGGAGTGGCCCTGTGGCTGGATCAGGCTGGGAAATGAGTGGAAGTTTCTAGTACCATGGGGGTATTTATAGGTAAGGCAGTTGTATGAAAGAGGACTTAAAATGTATCAAATAAGAGGAGAAATTTTGATTTAAGATTTGGAGAACTTTTGATTTTTTAATTGTGTGTGTGTGTTTTTTAAAGACTTATTTATGCATACGAGAACTGGGGTACAGGCCAGAGATGAAGGGGGTGAGAGGATTTACCAGAGACAGATTGGGGAGCAGAAACAGACAGATGTATGTAATACATTGCTGAGGGGAGCAGTGGGCAAGACATGAGATGTCTCTTGCCATGTGGGTCACTTCCCTGGCTGGGGATCAAACTCTTGGTTCAGTGGCTTTGACAGATTCATAGTGCTACATCTTAAACACTTGTACCAGCAGAGAGGCATTGAACTTTTGATTTTTAAAGTAAAAACATCTTGGGAAATTTGGAAAATAGGAAAAGAAAAAAATCTCCGCCAAAGTTCGATTATCTTCCTCAAATTCACCATACAATTCCTTTGCCTTTATTCATGCCTGTATGTTTTAGTAGTTGGATCTAGAAAATATGTATATAATTTGCATCCTTATTATTTTTTTAAAATATTTATTTATTTATGCATACAGAACCAGTGTACAGGCCAGAGGTGCAGGGCGGTGAGAGGATTCACCAGAGACAGAGTGGGGAGCAGAACAAGCAGACTGACGAAGTACACTGCTGAGGGGAGCAGCGGGCAGGTCAGGAGAGGTCTGCTGGGCCATGTGGTCACCTCCGGGGCAGGCGGGGATCAAACTCATGTGGAAGTGGCTTTAGCTTCTTAGTGCTGTGCTTTAACCTGCTGTGCCACCAGGGAGGGCCTGCATCCTTATTTTTTGAGAAATAAAATTATAGTGTAAGTATTATCCTATTTTCTACACCATTTCTTGTAAAACTTTCCTTTACTGACTGCCTAGGTCCATCGAATGGGGAACCATAATGAATCATTCCCCTATTGTTGGGTGATAAGGTTGTAGCCGGTTTGTTCCTTATCACTATTTCTTCTAGCACTGTGAGTCTCTCATTCTATGATTGAAAGCCATTTTTTAAACTATCTTCTCAGTCTTTAATTCCTCTTAAGAGGGGCCTCTTGAAACATCCGGCTGTGTTTTGAGTTTTCTGTATCTTTCTCTGAGTGTCACCTTCATTAAATGACTTTAAGAAATTTCTGTCTTGGACAATTTTTCCCCAGATGTATCAAAAAAGAGAAAAATGCAAAATTGGTATAAAGAATTTCCTTTCACCTAGATTCCATGGGACAGTGATCAAAATAAGGAAATTAACTGATATAATCTTATCAAATTTACCAAACTGATTCATATTTCACTAATTGTTTCATAGTGTTCTTTTTCTGGTCCAAGATCCAATAATGGATCACAGGATTCATTCACCGCAGTATGTCCTTAGTCTCTAATCTAGAACACTTCCTCAAACTTTCTTTGATTTCACAACCTTGAATGTTTTGAAAAGGACTGACCAGTGATTTTTATCATATGATCCTTAATTTAGGTTGTTTATTTCTGCATATATTTTTTTGTACCACCATGTTGATGTTGGCTCCTTCTTGAAGATCTTTATGGGGAGACACATTACAGAGAATGTTAACTTTAATCCTCTGGGGAGGGAGGTATGGTCATTTCCATTGTCAAATTGGTATTTTCTCTTGCTATTTTAAGACTATACAATACCCTTTTTTCTCATATTTGCACTGACTAATTTTAACTTTCATTGATTGATAATTCTTCCCTGAACCAATTATTGCCATGGTATTTTCCAGATGGTGATTAAGCTTATTTCTTTTTATGGTTATTAGTTGTAATTTACGGGTTTAGAGATTATCTTAACCTATCTGGCCCTAGATCATCCTTTCATTAAAGCAAACCAAGAGGATATTTGTCTACCACTCATTCTGTGTTGTTCCTATTATCAAAACACATGAGGATCAGCGAAGGTAGATCTACCCAGACAAAGGCATTCAGGAGACAGGGATCTTCAGGTATCTGCACTGATTCCTGATTTTCTTTCTCATTCTGCCTAAGAATCACAAGCATTTAAAATACTTCAGGTATCATTATATTATCACTACAAAGTAATAAAGAGGTAGCAAGTTCACATCCATTCTATAAATGAGAGAAGCAAAAACCAGGATGTTGGTACATTGCCCTAGGTTAGATAATAGCACAGCTGGGACTAGTTTCAGTGCCTGGAGTTTTTTAGTTACTATCTGAGCTGTTCTACAAAATATACTACTCTTGGTAACGTACTATGTATTCAAGAAAAGATGTTGGTTTTGAGCAAAATCATTATTAAAAGGATTCTCATTCCTTTGGTTAATGATTTATTTTTCATCCATTCAAATGATGTTTTTCTTTTGGCTAATTATGTTGTGTACTTTAATCCATTATAATCCAATTGATTACTTGAAAATAGCAATAATATTTACTTAAGCAAAAGCTTCTTGCAGCTATACATTACAAAACTCTGCTTACCTCTAGCTGAACTCTTGATGATGACCTCAAATTCTTGATGATTCTTATATTCATTACCCAGAATGATTATGAAGTCCTCATTAAGTGAACATTGTTAAATATAGCAGGATCATCACTTACAAAGATTCCAAATGCAAAGATGAAGGAAAATATTCTTTAAAATCTGACTGTATATTACACTGTATGATAGTAGCTCTCATTGCATACTCCTCATTAGAAAATGGGTAGGAGTTTGAGCTGATTTTTTTTTTTAAAAAATCATCTACTGTATTAGCTTATTTTTTTGTTATTTATGTTTCTCCTAAAACTAGCAAGTAGGAGAAATAAATTTTAGATTAGGTGGACTGCTGGTGATTGATACCTTGATTTTTAAAAAGTTACTAATATATTATCTGTGGTTAAAGTACCTTCTTTTCCTTAGGGTGCCAGTAATTAGTTACTGTAATGGGACAGTAGCCGTCTGCATTTGTTCACACAGGCAACATTCCTCATGAACTCTGGGGTAGAGGGCAGATTCCCCTCTGGGATGTTGTTGTTTTGTTTTATTTTTAAAGTCTTTTGTGTGCCCAATACTTGCCCCCTTTCTTGGCATTGGATACATATTGGTAATTAATCCACTGACCCTGTGACAGTGAAACTTTACAGCAGTGTGAGCTGATTCTTTTTTATGCTTATTTCAAAAGACAGTATATGCTTATTATAGAAACTTGTAACCACACAGAGAGAGAGAGAAAACAAAGCTCTCCCTCTTTTGTCAGCCATAGAAATGATTATGCTATAAAGATAAATATTTTCCCATTTATTAAGTATTCTTTAAGAACAAGTTTTTTTTTTTTTTTTTAAGATTTATTTATTTGTGCATACAGAACTGGGGTACAGGCCAGAGGCTGAGGGGCGGTGAGAGGCTTCACCAGAGACAGAGCGGGGAGCAGAACAGTCAGATCGACGAAGTACACTGCTGAGGGGAGCAGCGGGCGGGTCAGGAGAGGTCTGCCACGCCATGTGGTCACCTCCGGGGCAGGCGGGGATCGAACTCATGCGGAAGTGGCTTTTAGCTTCTCAGTGCTGCGCTTTAAGCCGCTGCGCCACCAGGGAGGGCCTAAGAACAAGTTTTTAACTGCAATAGAAGGAACCATTTTGTAATGTGACACACTTAACCATTTCTTTGTTGTGGCTCATTTAAATTCTTTATAGTTTGCCACCATAGGTGATAATATAATTTTCTTTAATAAACTCCCTATTAAAGCTGATTATCAAGTTACTTTCAAAAAATTATACTCATTGAAGTACTTGCTGGTGCCCCATATATTTTAAATGGTGACAGTTGGAGAAGCAAGGATATCAAAATTCCTTACCTTTTAAGCAACTCCCGGTATGGTGAGAGTGAGCTTACCATTTTCTCTGTACTTCACTCTGTGCCCCTATGAAGGGGAGGGCAAATCATGGGGGAGTGAACAATCTGGAAAACGTGCCTGGAAACTTCACCCTACAGGAGAAGGCATTCACACTTAAACAAAAGAGCTTATGAGGTAAAGCAAAGGACCAATGATATCCCAAATTCAGTTTCAAAAAAAAAAAAAGACAAACTAATAATGAAATGCTGATCATTGTCACTTCATTTATGGTGTCAAGTTAAAAAGCATTTTCTCTTTAAAAAGAGAAAATCAGGCCCTCCATGGTGGCACAATGGGTTAGGACACAGCACTGCAAGCTAGCTAGCAGTGACCTCAGTTCCAGTTCAATCCCCAGCCCCGGAAGTGTCCCACATGGTGCAACAGAACTTTCCTGACTGCCCACTGCTCCCCTCAGCAGTGTACTTTATCAGTCAGCCTGTTCTGCTCCCCACTCTGTCTCTGGTGAAGCCTCTCATCACCCCTGCACCTCTGGCCTGTACCTCAGTTCTGTATGCATAAATAAATGAACCTTTTAAAAAAAATAAAAATAAAAAGAGAAAATCATGCTAGTTAAAAAGAGATTTTGGAGAGGAATCAGTTACAAGTATTTTAAAATTAACATTTCTATTCTGAGGTATATATAGGTTTCATTCGGAAATAAAAGTTTCATTTTCATAAATAATAAAAGTCCAAACTTAAAAAAAAAAAAAGTATTTGCCTTTGTAAAGAAAATGCCACTCTTGCTGTCTTTTTCTGCTGCTGTGCTTTCCATCTCAGGGACTAGCAGACTAGATGTCAGATTGGAAACTTGACTCTATAGCCCACTGTAGGTACTATTCAGCTCCTAGAATTACCAGGCAGTGTTTCAAGGTACTGTTTAAAATAACCATGAGCCATCATGAGCATCAAAAGTGTCATTACCATAGAAATGCAATTGATTATTTTAAATTTAACCCTTAACAAAACAATTTTCAGGCCTCACTCAAGCAAAGGCTGCAGCTACTTGGAACTCTGGAAAGCTCCAGAGATAGAGACCTGGGCTCTGAGCCAGTCATTTAGTGGGAAACCACTAGTTTGGAAAGTTGGATTTTTTTGGAATACAGTGAGAATGAGATTGAAATCAATCTTTATGTGGGACAATTTTGTTGAGAAGCCTGAGTAATTGACCCTTGTTTCATTGATTGTCATGAATCCAATTCCAGCTTATTTTCTAATCACAAACCCATTTATTACATTTTACAGCTTGATGGCTCATGAATGAACACTGTAAGCACCATTAGTCAAAAAGAGGAGTCTAAGGAGAGTTGCATAAATGTACTTTTACTAATATGAGAGTAGTTGGGAAGGCAGAATTGATCCCAATTCTTTGTACATTAAAAAAAAAAAGCGGGCCCACCCTGGTGGCGAAGCGGGTTAAAGCACAGCACTAAGAAGCTTAAGCCACTTCCGCATGAGTTCAATTCCGGCCTGCTCCGGAGGAGCTCCACATGGCGAGGCAGACCTCTCCTGACCGCCCGCTGCTCCCCTCAGCAGTGTACTTCGTCGATCTGCCTGTTCTGCACCCCACTCTGTCTCTCACCCTCCGCATCTCTGGCCTGTACTCCAGCTCTATATGAATAAATAAATAAATCTTAAAAAAAAAAAAAAAAAGCCTTGCAGTTCTTACTGTATGATTGACCAGTTGGACCTAAAGCCAGCAATTGGTCCTAAAGCCACCTTTGTTTCTTCCAGAGCATGCTGGGAAAGCGATGATACCAAAGCAAGTTTATCAGTGGACAAAGAATGAATCATATATGTAGGGCCCTGATGTTTCTGGGTGCTGGTAAGTGTAGGAACAATCACAGTCTTTCTGATATCTAGACAAGGAACCTACAGATATGTTAACAAATGGAAGCAGCACATACAAGGGAGTGACAGAGCAGGAGCTATTGGGTTAACATAACTGAAGTTTGCCCCACTCTGAACTTCTGTTACATACAAGAACACATGAATGTTTTTGGTATCAAAGAAGAGTTGCTATATCTCGGAACCAAAAACCTTATTTTTACAATAAAGGTAGCTTATAGCTAAGCATCATATGGCCCATCTTTAGGGAGCATGTCTTCCTTCTGATGCAGTACTATAAATGGTATTCAATTGTTCACACTAACTTAGAATGTGTATTACATCACACACTTGCAGACAGCAATACTAGGAAACAGTACTATTTAAGTATACAATGTTTTACGATGGTGGGGGAAGAAGACAAGTATTTTCACATTTTTTATGAGAAAATCTGTTCCAAGTTACAAATAAGCAATTTAAAAATGAATGAATAGAGATCCTCTTGGTTTCAGGTTTAACATGAAGTTTATTAGATGAACTTTAAGGCATCCTCTAACTTTAATATTCTATGATTCTTTGTTACTGATTCATTTTAAGTAAACAGAATCCACATAAAAGCACAGCCTTCTTGAATAATATGGATGGCATTTGAAGATTGGTCATTTCTTGTCCAGCAAGCTGTATCTTGTTTGTTTTCATAGTAGTTGATGACTTACCATCCTTATTATAACCATTTTTAAAATTCTAGAGTACCTCTCTCATCTTGCTTCTAAATATTTATGCACAGAATACTTCATTTCCTATAGCAAATTCATTTTCTGATTCGTCAGTTTTATGGAAACCTGAATCCAAATAGGCTCACATTTCTAAGCAAAAGCAAATATTAATTTCCTTCTCTACCCCTGGATAAGTCAAAGCAGGGTTGTTTTGGGGTTTTTGTTTTGTTTTGTTTAAAATAGAGGTATTTGGTCTCTTGATGGTTTTAACACAAAAAATGTGATGGTTTATAATATATTGGTTCAGCACTTAAGTTAGAGATTGAAAATCAAATGATAAAGTACTCATTTTTGAAGACATGGTAAGCAAAACCTACCATGCCTGTAGGTGTGGTAGGTGTGGCCTACCTGTTAGAGATTCTGTCCCCTAATCTTGCACACTAAGTCACCAAGAGTCTGAAGCTCCACCAATTGCTTCTTTAAGAAACTGTACTATACACAATTCCCACTGATACAACAATGTATCACCCTAATGGGCTGGTCAGCATCCCATTAACTCTCAGTGGTACACTAGCTTAGATCAACCAGGTGCTAGCTATTCAGGGGGTGGGTTGCTGGCAGAGGCAAGAAGGGAAGGCTTGACTGTTGGGGGAAGTTCCTAAGAACCAGCTCTTGCTGGTTACCTATCCCTGGGAATGGGAACAGGGACCAAACGCATCTTGACCAATCTTACAACATTACATTGGATCTTCCCATATCTGTTGATTCAAAACAAGTCAACAGACCCCATTCTTCTGGAGTGTTCAGGTGTACACTGGAATCCTTCGTATCATTTTTGTTTTCTGTCCTGTTGTGGCTTGACCAAAGGCAACTTAGACCAATCTTACATTACATTGGATCTTCCCATAAATGTTGATTCAAAAGAAGTCCATTCTTCTGGAGTATTAGCAGGTGTACATTGGCATCCTCCATATCATCTTTGTTTTCTGTCCTGTTGTAGCTCATCGCATGGTCATCTACAAAGAAGTGTCCAGAAATCATCTTTGCTGTGACCTGATGGTTGCTCTGAAGGTAGAAATTTTGCTGCTTGGAGGCTGCTTCTCTCCCCTGAATGATTTACTAAGTGTTATGTCCCAAATGATGACCCTTCTGTGAGCCCCTGAGTTGGTGCAAGGAGGGAGGAAGTGAGAGACGAAACTTTTGGCCTCTTCCTCACCTCCAGCTCACAGCTCCTATATGAACAAAAGAGATGAAGCAAATGAGAGAACATAGGTTAATGACATTCACATTTGATGTTGTATAACAAGTAAATTAAACTGATGTGGGTCTGGGTCGGTGCTGTGATCTTTATGGGGGCATCTCAGTAGGTAAGGTATTCATAATAACAGCTCTTTATGATAGATTTTGTAGGGTAGGAACTTTACCTATGGTAATCATGTAAGGTGCTCAACCTTTCATCGTGTTGTGGGTAAAAAATTTTAATTTCCTTTGTATGTTTTGTCCTGTTCCTGTGTTTTTGGGATCTCTGATGTGGATGATGGCTGTTTTTCTTTAGCTAGGTCACCAGTTCTCATACTAGGCACTTTCCATGAATGAAGAGAAGCCTGGATATTCCCAAAAAAAAAACAATGGAAAACATCAACATCAATGATAGAATTCTTGAGTTCAGCAAAAAACAAAACAAAACAAAACAAAAAACACAAAAAATCCCTTGATATTTAATTTAAATGTATCATTCAGAAGTGACACTTATTTTTTGTTGTACTCTTTTCCCCTTTTTTTGGTATGCTCTTATCCTATTTTAATAAGTGTTAGTCATAAACTTATTCCTTTATGTTTCACTTAATGGCTAGTCTCTTAAGACAGAAATCTTATCCTTAAAATTAGGATGACAACCAGAGTGTGTGCACTCAGCTGTGAAAATAAAAGTGACATCAGGTTTCATATTCATGGTGCTGGGGATGCCACTGCTTTTTCTTTTTTCTTTTTTAGATTTATTTATTTGTGCATACAGAACTGGGGTACAGGGGTGACGAGAGGCTTCACCAGAGACCTAGTGGGGAACAGATCAATGAAGTACACTGCTGAGGGGAGCAGCGGGCAGGTCAGGAGAGGTCTGCTGGGGCATGTGGTCACCTCCGGGGCAGGCGGGAATCGAACTCATGCAGAAGTAGCTTTAGATTCTCAGTGCTGTGCTTTAACCCGCTGCGCCACCAGGGAGGGCTGCCACTGATATTTTTAAAATTCTTGCTGATTTGTACTACTGGCCCTTAATTCTTCTTTTAAGTTGCTTTTTCTGGTCTTCCCTGGTGGTACAAGGGTTAAAGCCCAATACTATGAAGCTGTCTATCCACAGCTACTGCAGCAGAGTTAATCCTTCCAAGGAGGTGACCCACATGACACAGCAGGCCTCTCCTGCCTCGCCCACTGCTCTCCTCAGCAGTGTATTTCAGTAGATCTGCCTGTCCTTCTCCACACTCTGTCTCTGGTGAATCCTCTCACTGCCCCTGCACCTCTGGTTTGTACCCCTGTTCTTGTATTCATACATAAGTAAATCTTGAAAAAAAATAAACTGCTCTTTCTAATGGGCTTAATAAGTTATTCACTAATACAGACAAGACAATATAATATTTTACCTTTTGTCAAGAATTTTTAGTCTTTTTAATCATCAGCAAAATTACATTTTTTGGTTTAATGTATTTTATCATATACTTTATTATATATGATATATACATATATCTTGCATCATTGTTCATTTTGTTACAATGTATGCTTGTAGCTTTCTCCTCTCTAGTGTATTCTCCATAAAATTCCCACTAATTCACTTGTGAACCATCACCATAGTTCCTTGTAGACTATATAATATTTTACAGAGGTTGAATTAAGAGAAAAAATGTGAAAAAGTGGGGTGTTCCAAAGTTGGTGATAGTAGAGCGTAGTGAAATATAAAATCCACAAAAACTGAGACAATGACTTGCAAGTAAAGGAATGATTCCAACTGCATTAACAGTCTCAGAGCAACTCCTTTGTTGGACCAAGCCTACAATGTTTGGGATTAGAAAGTTTCCACAGGCTACAACTGGGGTTAGTTTGTATTAGGATTTTGGGATCAGAAAATGACTTATCCTATTGTCTGATAATCAACTCTATTCCATGTAAATGCCTCCTGAAAGCTGATATTCCAACCTTCTGTTTGAGGATTCTATTTAGGAGGATGTAGAAGAAAAAGATGAATTTAAAACTATATATAGAGAGATCATTGTCTTTAGTGTGGAAATGAGTGATATTGGGAGCACTGGAGTTTATGATTTGGGCTTGGAGTGTTTTATCTAAAACTTCAAATATTATCACACTCAACAGCTTGTTCAACAAGGCTTTAAAGTGAGAGCTATGTTCTGGACATTGTGTCAGGGTGACACAGAGATGGGCAAAATCTGATCCATGCCTCTTAGGTCACACAAACTAGAGGGAGACAGGGGGCTCAGCAAAGATGAGTCCCCTGCAATATGCCACGTGCCACAGCAGCCTGAGTCTCAAGGGGCAACCACATCGTGGTGTGTAAAGTGTCTCCATTATACAGTGAAGACACATGTGACAGCCCTTCTGGTACAGGATGGATTTCATGGACACAAGTGTCACACCAGCTGTCACTGTGGACACAACCTGGGGGTCTCTGGGACAGAAGAGACACCCAAGGCAAGTTCTAGCTACTGTGAAGTGCTTCCTCAGGTGAGAAAATTGCAGAGCAGACTCTGCTTGAAAGAAATTTTGACAAGTTTGTTAGACATTAAGATATTTGTACCCTCAGAGGTTTATTGCCTCTGCAACCTTCATTTTCACCTCTGATATAAACTTGATATGCTGGGCAAAAGTCTATAACTCCATAACTCCATAACTCCATACACAGATCAAATTATTGGCACATTTGTCATTGTAAAAACAAGAGTATTGGAAGTTGCTGTAACAGAAAGGGCGTTTATTACTTAAATACTCCCCAAAAGGGGATGTATAACATGCTCAAAGGTTTTAGTCTCTATCTCTTCCTTGATCACTTTGTATACTTTTTTGAAGTCTTTGGTACCTCCATTCTCCTCAACTGCCGGAAGCAGCAGCCTGAAATAGAAATTTGTGTTTTTATTTATCAAACAGTTCAAATAGTCTGTATTTGAGGCAGGCACACTTTTAAACAGTTTATAAACATGAAGTCACCTAGTCTTCATAACAATTCTTTAAGGTAGACTCTGTCTACCAGCTCCCCTTCACTTTTTTAAATAGATGAGAACAGAAGATAAACATTACATTGACAATCTTGTAGAAGAACATACAGCTAGTGAGCAGGCTATGGAGCTGGTATTTGAACCTGAACCTCCAGGTTGTTAAGCTCAACCATACAGTTGCTAAATTTAGCCTACCTGTTGAGGTTATAGACAAATTGGTTGCTGACTCACCAGTTTGATTATTAGGAAGGATTCTACCTATTCACCAAGACTTCATTTCTACCCAGACAACACTTAGCTCTATAGAGCAAGATAGCTTCGAATTGCAAAGGTTGACAGCTTTGTTTGTGGATCCACAGTGTGGTTTTTGGCTAGTATCTGCTGGGCATCTGCTAAGTGATTCAGTCTTTTAAAACGGTATAATATTCACACAGTTTTTGTTGGATAATTGCATGCCTTTAATTTGTGGTATGATAAACAGAGCAGTAATGTGGTTCAGAAGTAGCCAGAAAACGTTATTTGATATCCATTAAGTCAAGCTTCTATTTTTATTTACTTCTGTAGAGGTGGATATTATTATGGTCAGGAAAAAAACAACATCATACTATACTGTAATGGATATCTCCTGACAGTATAGTTAAAAAAAAAAAAAAGTGCCCCTGGTGGCACAGTAGGTTAAAGCACAGCACTAAAAAGCTAAAGCCGGGCCCTCCCTGGTGGCGCAGCGGGTTAAAGCACAGCACTGAGAATCT
>NW_004567117.1:11983289-11988009 GCF_000260355.1 Condylura cristata
TCAGCAGTGCACTTCATCAATCAACCTGTTCTGCTCCCTACTCTGTCTCTGGTGAATCCTCTCACCATCCCTGCACCCCTGCACCTCTGGCCTGTACCCCAGCTCTGTATGAATAAATAAATAAATCCTTTAAAAAAAAAAGTGGTCACAGAAATTCCACTTCCCTTTTTAACAGGTGAATACCGTTTTTCCCTTAGAATTATAACACTTTAGCATATGATTCTTACAGAGGACAAAAAAAAAATCACATTTTAAATTCATTAACTGGAACAATTTTTAAAAACACATATTTAAACTTCTGCTACTTGAGTGTTTATGCAGATATATAAAAATATGAAATTGTGGAAAATAATTATTTATATGGTAAATACAAAGTCCCTACATAGTAGCCATATTGAAAGTAAGGGTATTCATCCTCTCGGATTGCTTTTCATCACTATTCTGTGATTTAGTTGACTTGTCTTATATTTATAGGCAAAGACTTTTTTTTTTTTTTTAAGAGTATCTTCTATCCAAGGACAATTCGGTGATTTGCAAACTTGAGCTGAAATTAACTCTTCAGTCTTTGGAGATGAATCATTCCTTTTGTTTAGCCCATTGGTGTAGTATTTAGATTAACTTGTAGGTTAGTATTTAACTTGACAGAATTCAAAAAGCCAGATCAGACATATGATAACGGTCTTCCGGGACCCTGACAGAGTTACACGCAAGGAGGAAGACCCGAGTCATTAGCTCGTGATTAATGTTTGTAGAAAGTAATATTTCTACTATTTTATGAATGGAACGGCTGAGGCACTGAGGGGTTAAGTGGCTTCCCTAGATCACAAAGCTGTTTTAGTAGATCCAGGAAAGTCAGGCACTCACGCACACAAGCTGACTGATTTTACATCCAATTCTCACCAACTTTAAATTGTGTTACAGTTCCTACACCTGCCTATAGGCAGGTTATAGACTGAAATGAGAACTAAAATGAGAGGAAGCTGATAATCACTTTCTAGGGGAAGGTTTGTGAGTTAACAGAGGTGACATAGCGGCTAATGTTCCACCTGGATCCTGGTCATCTCAAACCCACTGGTTCTCTGCTGGTCCCCTACAGCTTCTGTCCATGAGGATTCAATCAAAGTCTGACCACTGGCCGGGGTGGGGGGCAGGAGGACTGTAAATCTGGGGAAGCTGCAAGTATTCAGGGTCTTGAACTTTATCAGGTTTGAATGTGTGATTGTGAAAGTAAAGAACAGAGAAACGACAGCACTCAGTAAATCAAACATAGAGACGATCAGGACTGTCAGAGGCAAGAGTTAAACAGGCTCTGGGCACAAACCTCACTGCAAACCTGCAGGGAGGGGAAGACTTTCATGTTCCCTGCAGACTTTGCCTTCTGAAAAACAAATCTCTTTCCCTGTCATTTTATCTAGAGAACAGTATTCTTTGTTATGGTTCATGGATTTTTTAAAAGATTTCACTATTGACATTTAGATCTTGTTTTAGAAGATGGGGTGTTACAAGACAAAACCAGAAAGAAAATCAGTTGAAAATGTCTGGAATGGCCCAGATTTTCCTTTTCCTCTGCCCGTAATGTGCTCATAACTTCTCAGAGGTCTTTATTTGTTAAGTCTTTAATAAAATGTGATTAATGTGAAAGGTCTCCTGTATATATAGTGATATCAAATTAGAAGATTAAAAGCATGGGGAAAGTATAATTAGATGACCAACTAATTTACTCAATTCTTTTTTTTTCTTTATATATATATTGCCAGTTCTCAAAGTTGCCCATCTGTGAATTCACCCCTCTCTGCTTTCCCTCTGCTGAGGACTAGGATTATCTGAGCAGAAGATGAGCTTCAAAATTACTGTCTTTGTCCTGAAGAAGATATTTTTGAGGGGAACAAAAGGGGTGCTTCCTTTTCAAAGGAACCACAAGAAAATAAAGAACCCATGTCTGTCTTACCCTCCTCCCCTTTCCTACCATAATGCAATAAATAAAGAGCTCACTGCTGGTATGTGGAAAAAGCCTGATTCCTCTAGTGAATGATGGGTCTCAAATTTGAGTAAATGTTCAAAGAAGCTCTCTCCTAGAAATCAGTTTAGCTGAGAGGCAACTAAATTAAACAAGAAATTGAAATTTGATGTGAGTCTACTTACAATTATATGGATATTGGTAATAACAGTTCACACTCACATAGTGGTTATTATCTGCCAGACACTATTATTACATTAGATATAAGAAATCTCTTAATCCTTTCAACAATCCTGTAAGGAAGGTACTTTTATCATTCCCATTTTACAAATGAAGAAACTGAGCTACACAGAGGTTAGGCAGCTTGTCATGGTCACACGGCTAGTAAGTGGTGGGATAAAAATTCAAACTAGGCAGGCTGGTCTCAAGTGCAAGCTCCTAGAAATTTATTTAGTATGTGAGCTAGGCTGACTCCTATACAAACTCACTTTCATACTTAGAGGAAATGTGAACCTGGATACTTTTCTAGAGAAAGGAAAAAAAAAAAAAAAAAAAGGATCTGCCATCTCCCTGTATCTTAGAAGTTGTTGGTGGTACTTTGCCTAACCGGCTGGACAGAAGTGCAAGCCTTCTAGACTGTAAACACTTCAGAACTGGGAGCTAACTCTTCTAGTTCTTCTTTGTGCAGTGCACACTCAGTAATGTTGGGCAAGTGCAGGAAAGTGGAGACTGCACATAGGTAGACAACCCTTTGGTCCTAATTCTCTGCATATTTGCAACATAGCTGAATGGAGAGGTCATATTTCTGGGTGACAAATGCAGAAATTTTCAGTGTTTTGTGCACTTCCCCTCTCCCCCCATTGAGACAAAGAAGAGCGTTTGTTACCCTAGCAAATCTCCAAAATGCTGCCACCTCCTTTTTCTGCTTCCCCTCAGCAACACACCCTCCCTTTACCCACCCCCCAAGGGAGGGAGGAGGGGACAGTAAGGTCTCTTAGCTGACACAGCTCTGGGGCATTAGTGTCTGGACCCTGACCCTTAAGTTGGCATTGCCTGCATACCTAAAAAATACCAGCCAAATCCTGGGAAAGCCTAGGTTCTGCCCTTCTGGAGGGTTGGGCATTTCATCTTTTCATCATTTTGGAAGGGAGCAGCAAAGACCCCTTTCTCCCTGCCACAACTTTAGATTCACACTGATTTTTCCCATCCCTGGAGGTTAAGTTGGCAGGAGTGGGGGGAGAATTAGATGTGGTGGATGACTTGGGCATTCACCTATCTGGAGGGGACAATGAGAAAGGACGGGACCCAGTATGGTGTGAGAGACAGAAACTGGAGAAATGCTGCCTTTTGGAATTCGGAGTCCTGTTTCTAACAGCCATCAGAGAATAGATGGGAAAGGCAGAAGAAGCCCCGCTGCAGAGAAGCCCAGGCTCTCATCAGCCTCCCACAGCTTCTTCTCCTACCATATTTCAAAGTAGTAGAAAGGCTTATTGCCGGTCTAAAGACTGGGGGAATTATCTACCTACTAAAGGTGGGGTGTAGGGGTGTGGAGGGGAGGGAGAAAGATCTTAAGTGGGGGGAGGAGGGACGGGAAACACCAAATCCTGCTGTCCCTCTCTCAAGCCCACTTTCCCGATCTGGAAACTGGATATTCCCTGCTTCACCTTTGCTGAAAGGGAAGGGATCACCCCGGGGACAGGGCCTCCACCCAACTGGCAACCCTCGGCCTTATGCAGCGATGCCAGTAGTAATTAATAATGATAATAAATACCACACTTCATAACCAAACCCAACCTGCGGGTGACTGAATGACTGGACCTCCGCCTCCCACCTGCACACTGTTAGTCTGCGAGTCCACACCCTCCCCTTAGCCTCAGACTAACTCAACTGCCCGGTTCCGCCCATGGCGCTCCGACCCGGGTTCAGAGGGAGCTCTGCTCGCCACACCGGAGACGTGGAGTAACACTGCCCCTCAGCAGAAGCGCACCGAGTGGGGCGGGAAGGTAGGGTGTTCGTTTTGTCTTATTCAGCACCACAAGATAATCGAAGTGGGCTAACAATTTAGACCTAACTGAACTCGGTTTGCTTTTTCTACCAACTGCAGGGGTGGGGTCTGTTTGGGGAGCCCAGCTCGGGTCTCGAGTTCCACAGCTCCTCAGACTCCAGGACCTGGCACCCCGAGGTCCGTTCGGCCACCTGGGGAGCCTCCACATTCCCGGCGCAGCAGACACAGGTCCCGAGATCTGGGCGCTGAAGTGGAGATCTGAGGGTATCGGGCGCTACCAGGCCGTGGGGAGGGAGGGAGGCCGGCGCCGGTGTGGAATGTCTTTATCGGGATCCGAGAGCCACAAGCTTGTCCTTCGCCTTTTTTAAGCGATCGTGGGAAGACACCTTTCGATCTTTTGTCAGACATCTTTGGGCCTTAATAGCTAAATTTATTTGGTTTAAAGCGGCCTTGGGAGAAACAGAGGGGAAATCTTTCGTCGGTCATTGGGTGGCCCAGATAACATGCTTTAAGAGAGAGAGGAAGAAGAAAGTAAAAAGGTTAATGGATGAGGGGAGGGCGAGAAGGCGCCCAGCGTGGGGCTTTTACAGCGACCCTCCCCCGGCCGCCCCCGTCGAGCGGCCCTAACTTACCCGCGGCGCAAGAAGTACATTAAGTCGCGTAAACAGGGCGCGGAGAGGAATGGCACCGCCGTGACCTTTCGTGCGCCGCCGCCGCGCGCCCACCTCCGCGCCACGCTGGCGGCAGCCGGCGGCTCG
>NW_004567117.1:11988111-12039054 GCF_000260355.1 Condylura cristata
CGCCTGCTCGCGGCCCTGGCGCGGCCTCGCGTGTTTCTTACCCAAAGTGGCCGGCGGCGGGAAGACAGGGCGGGGAGCGGGACAGGGGGTTGGGGCGCACTCCAGGCTGCGCAGTGTTCGCGCTTCCGCCGCCGCCACCTGACATTTCTGAGTATTTCAAACCCCACGTCACGCCTCTGTGCGAAGGCTGTTGTGGGGCTCTCAGGAGCTGAAAGTGGGGCGCTCCGGGTGATCCCGTGTCTTTTGGCAAAGGAGTTCCCGGGGTGAGGAAGAAATACTGCATAAGCGAGAAGGCCCCACCAATCCCATCAATTTATTGTTGTTTTAATGTATCAAGTTAGAACTATGTCAGAAATCGTAGTCTTCCTGAAACGGCTCAAAGAAGCCAGAAGCCTTGTGCAATGAAAAGACAGAAATTTTTAAGTCTTGAGGGGTGGGGGTGGGAAGGTATAGGGTGGGACGCGGGTCCTCGCTGGGGTCTCGCCGCTTGAACCAAAGCTCATGCCGGGTACCCAAACAAGCATTCCTGTTTGGCAGCGAAGCCCCCGCCCCCTGCCCAATGGGCTGCGATGTTCTGGCAGGATTCGAATCGCGAATGGCGGTGTGCACGGCCCAAATAAATCAGCCCAGGGACAGGCCGCGCCCTGGAGCCAGCCCCTCTCGGAGGGTGAGAAGGGCTGCTCAGGGAGGGGCGGCTCGCCCTGGAGGAGCCATTCTTTGGATCTAAATAGTCCGGAGAGAAAAGATTTCGTTTCCGATTAGGACAACCTCAAAGAAGAAACTGTGGAAAGGAAATAAAAATAGAATAGAAAGAAACCACGAAGAAAAAGAGCAATTTCTAAGAGTCAACCTGTCTTCGTGGGGACCTCTGTGGGTGCCTTTTCCTGCACTAGGGATTCTCCCTAGTTTGGGGTACACTGCTTCCTTCCACACACCCATTCTGCCGGTTTTCCGGAACCATCTGGGGCCCTCAGAGGAAGCTCTGAGAGCCGGGCCTGCAGGCCTTGGGGGTGACTTTGAAAAACTGTCGCATCCCGAGGTGTTGCCCCCAGGTCCAAATCAGCTACTTTGGGAAACTGCAAACTGGTCAAGCAACCTGGCTTTCTGTAAAAACCAACTCTATGGGTTAAATAGTTTTGTTATGTTTTCAAGTTAATTGACAGAAACGTTTTCCATCCATTTCCGCCTTTGGTCGAAAAACTAGTCTAAAAACAGTTCACAAGCTGTTCACAAACCCCGCAAATAAGAAAACAATTATTTCCCACTCACTTTTAGGCAATGTGGAAAAGGGATTGGGAATCCGGAAGGAACGCTGAGTCCAATTCTCAGTCCCTTACAACCCTTAAGTTGTAGAGTTTTCCCTGTCCGCAGTTCCTCTATGTTCCAGCATTGCCTGGGCGGGCCAGAACCCCTTTAAACGCTGCTGTGTTGCTACAGGAAAGGCAGGACCCTGGGGGTTAGTTATTGCCCTAGGAAATTCACACTGACACCCCGGTACTTGCAAAAATAAAGAAACATACACAACAGGGATCAAGTTGGGGGAGGGGTGGGGCTGGGTCTCCTGGGGGTATCAATCCTGGAGTCCATTCACAGCCTGGGCTCTAACTCAGCCAAAGGATTTGTTAACTGGTCTTCATTAGAAATCATGTTACTGAAATACGAATTTTTTAAAAATTGCTTTTAAGGGCAAACCAGAGGAACATTTCAAAACAGTTGGACTCTAAGGAAATCAAATGTGCACAATGTTGTGTAACTGCTTACAAATGAGCTTCTGAAGAACTTAGTCTACTTAATAATTTGGTAGGCACTCAAGTAAAAACCAAAACAAAGGCATTCTAAGCCTAGGTTAGAGTTAAATGTGTGGTGGACACCAGACTATCTCTTCTGGTAGTCGCGTTCGATCGAACTCAGGTTAAATTTTAAAGCCTCTGGATCCTGCCCCAGTGGCCAGCTGCAGCTCCAGAGTCTTTCCGAAAAGCAGTCACATTAAAATTGAGAAAAGTGCAGTGATTGTGGGAGGCAAAAAGAAATGTAATAAAAGTGACTAAATTGGATGAGAACGGTTTATGGATCACCTCAGTAGCAATTTAAAATTCAGAAGTGTTTAGGAGCAATTTACAACGAAGAATGAAAAAAAAAAAAAAGAATTAGCACCAACTTCCTCCATTCCACGCCCTCCTCCCCCGCTCTGCCAGACCCTGTTCTCTTCTCTCAAGAAATACAGGTTCACAACTCATAGTTATATAGAGAGGAAACACTTAGCAAGGAGGGCTGAAAAATCTCAAAACCAAGTTTTACCATGCCCCTACCTACCCCGGTTCAATGCTACCTAGGCTTCTCTCCATTTTCTCAACTGAAAAACACACACACACAAAAACAGAATCCGGACGCTTTCAGGGAGACTGACCTTTAGGAAATCATTTACTTTGATTTACCTGGAAAAAGTGTAAAAATCCATTCCCATAAAACAACTCCTCCTGCCCTAGTTAAAATTCTCTCTCCGCAGCCTTCTGGGGTCACGTCTGTCGGAAGAAATCCTTTTTGTGAGCGAAAGGGAGCTAGACATATATCACTGCTGTGCAGCGGACGAAATAGCGGGCGCTCAGCTCGCTGCTGACAGATCAGCGCTGATAACCCCGCGACGTTCATTTCCAGTCCTTTTGCTGGCTAAGGACCGTATCAGTTTGTACACAGTTGTGATAACTGTTTGGAGGGATCGACGTAGGGGGTGTGTGTGTGCGTGTGTGACATACAGAGAATGAGTGGGTGAGGGGTGGGGAAGGGGTATTTCGCGCAGGGTTCAGGGAAGGTGTTTCCCCACCCCCTTTTCCCAATGACTAATCTGAGACTTACCTGAAATTCTTCAGGGAAAGCTCTGAACAAACGGGACACCGAAACTCGGAGAGCGTCTTTGGGCGCGACAGGAGGGGAAGCATTTTTCCCATACTGCGCACCTCATGGATTAATCTTTAGGTACGCCACCACCCTGAGTTAAAAGCTTCCAAAGGTTAGTTGGGAAGTGCCATGTGAAATTCCCAAAAATTCCCAGGAATTTAGTATATTTTCTAAAAGCAGGGCAGAGCTAGAAAGCTGGGCATTAGCGTTCCTTCTTTCCCATATCACAGGCGCCTCGACTCCCGACGGCCACCACGACCTGAGCTCCTGGGTGTCTAGAAGAGGTCGGGGAAAGTTTAAGGTCGGTTACACAAAACTGCGGAGCAGAAAGCTCCTTAACGTGGAGGGAGGCGCGGGGCCGGCCAACAGAGCAAATCACTTTCCCCCCTTATTGTGGGGGCGCGTTGACCTAAGAGTCGGAGCGTCCCTGCCGCGGTGACGGCTACGCGGGGCTGTGCGCGCCCAGCAATCCTGGTGTCACCTTCCCCTCTACCCCCACCCGCCCCCTGAATGCGTGTGTAACTGGGGGCGGAGGAACGTGCTCCTCCGCGGGAAGGGTGTGGGTCGCTAGCCAGGTCAGGCGTTCCGCCACCTACGCCCCTCCCCCCGGCGTCCAGGGGCTCGGTGCCCGGTGGATGGACTCTCCCCCCCCACCCCCCAGGACAGTACTCGCAGCTCAGCCCACACCCTGGGGCGGCCGGCCGCGCATTGTCTGCCTGGGCGGCGCGCTCCCCTCCCCCCACCCCGCCCGCCGTCCCCTCCCCACCCTCTTTTCTCCCCTCCCCTCGCTCCCTCCTCCTTCTCCTCCTCTTCACCTCCAGCGCCCAGCTGCTCGCTGAGCGCAGTTCCGACCCACAGCCTGGCACCCTTCGGCGAGCGCTGTTTGTTTAGGGCTCGGTGAGTCCAATCAGGAGCGCTGACTGCAGTTTTCCGGCAGAGCAGTAAGAGGCGCCTCCTCTCTCCTTTTTATTCTCCAGCAGCGCCGCGCAGACCCCGGACTCGCGCTCGCCCGCCGGCGCCTTCGGCCTCTCCTCGCGCTCGGGAGCACTCGCCGCCGCCGCGGTTCTCCATGCGCTGCGCCCACCCGAGGTTCGGCTGTTTCCTCCCTTGCTTGTGCCCCCCTTTCCCTCCGCCAGCCTCCCCCCCTAAACTCGCAGGCCCCTCGGCCTCGTCTCTCCGGCCCTCTGAGGGCCGCGGTCGGTTCCGAGGGTGTCGCCCTTCTCCACTCGGGCAGGCTGTGGCGGCTACCAGGTTCCCGGGACACCGCGAGCCAACTTCTGGTATCCTTTGCTCTCCCCGAAGCGCTTATCTGCGCTCTGCCTTATCTCCGAGTTATCTCGGCGCAAAGGGGCGGGAGCCGGCAGTCAGGCGGGCAAAGAGACTTATTTCTTGCTATCTAGCCTGGGTCTGTGTGTGGGCATTAATTTTAGTATGGTTATCTCCTACGAGCAGAAGCGATTTGGAAAAGCAACCTGGGGGAGGCCAGCTCGGCTGCCTTTCGCCTCCCTTCCCCACCCCCTCTGAGTCTCCCTGTCATTCTTCCCTCTCCCCCTTTTGGGGTGGCTTTGGCTCTGGGGCGGTCTCCCCCCCGCCCCGTTGTATTTACCCCTCCTTTTCCCTGCGCTCCGCTCCACCCCGCTACGTCCGATTCCGGAACGATCTGGCCTTTCCACGCTGGGGCTGACCGCGGGGTGGGCCGGGGTGGCGGGGCGGGCGTGAGGGCACGCGCTAGTGGCTGCAGACGCGAGCCGTGTCCAAGGGGTGCCTCGGCGTCGAGACCGGGTTGGGTGAGACTCCCACGCCGTGGGCACCCGCACTGCCGCTGCCCGTGAGGTCCAGGACTGCGGTCGCCGCCCTGGAGCCCCACCTTCCCGGGCTGAGTTGCATTTCTCAGTGGGGCTCGGTCCCGAGTTGTCGCGTAGCTCGGGAAGCTCTGGGAGAGCCCGTATGGAAAAACTTGGCGGTTTCGTTTTCGGGGACAGGTTGGCTTCCTTGAGCTTCTGATTTTCACTAGGGCAACCCTTGCACTGGGGCACTACGGGCGAAGGGCACCCGCGCGGAGGTGGGATAAGGGAGCGCCGACACGCACTGCTAACTTAAAAAGTCCTTTTGTGTGGCATCTGCCGGGAGGGGAGTCATTTGGGGCGGAAGGAAAACCTCGGGGCAGCTCGCTGTCGCCCCTGGGATCCAGCGCGCGGGAGGAAGGATGCTGCGCAGGGGGTGGGCGGGGAGGGCTGTGGGGACCCGAGCGGCGAGGGAGAGGGAGGGCGGGAATCGCTGTCCTTGGCAGACCCTCTGGTCGCCCTGTAGACTCTTTCCTCTCCCGTTCCCCAGCCCCCGCGTCCAGGGCAAAACCCGGACCTCTGAGCAGTCTAGTTAGAAAAGAGTGTGGGATGTCCTACAGCCTATGCTTTGGTAACACCTTTTTGTTTCTCCTCTCTGTCCTTGTCTCCCCCCTGCCCTCACCCTGCCTCAGGAGCTAGAAGTCATCTTGGAGCGGCGCGGGGTCGTGGATGGCCTTGACTGACGGCGGCTGGTGCCTGCCGAAGCGCTTTGGGGCGACGGCTGTAGACGCCAGCGATTCCCGGGCCTTTCCAGCGCGGGAGCCCTCCACGCCGCCGTCCCCCATCTCCTCCTCTTCCTCCTCCTGCTGCTCCCGGGGTGGGGAGCGCGGCCCCGGCGGCGCCAGCAACTGCAGGACGCCGCAGCTCGACACGGAGGCGGCGGCGGCGGGACCCCCGACCCGCTCGCTTCTGCTCAGCCCCTACGCCTCGCATCCCTTCGGGCCCCCCCACGGACCTTCGGCGCCGGGGGTCGCTGGCCCTGGGAGCGCCCTGTCGAGTTGGGAGGACCTGCTGCTCTTCACTGACCTCGACCAGGCCGCGACCGCCAGCAAACTGCTGTGGTCCAGCCGCGGCGCCAAGCTGAGCCCCTTCGCACCCGAGCAGCCGGAGGAGATGTACCAGACCCTCGCCGCTCTCTCCAGCCAGGGGCCGGCCGCTTACGACGGCGCGCCCAGCGGCTTCGTACACTCGGCGGCCGCCGCTGCAGCAGCCGCGGCCGCGGCCAGCTCCCCGGTCTATGTGCCCACCACCCGCGTGGGCTCCATGCTGCCCGGCCTGCCGTACCTGCAGGGAGCGGGCAGTGGACCCGCCAACCACGCGGGCGGCGCGGGCGCGCATCCTGGCTGGCCGCAGGCCTCGACCGACAGCCCCCCATATGGCAGCGGAGGCGGCGCAGCAGGCGGCGGGGCCGCGGGGCCTGGCAGCGCTGGCTCGGCCGCGGCGCACGTCTCGGCGCGCTTTCCCTACTCGCCTAGCCCGCCCATGGCCAACGGCGCGGCGCGGGAGCCTGGGGGCTACGCGGCGGCTGGTGGCGGTGGTGCGGGCGGCGTGAGCGGAGCTGGGGGCAGCAGCCTGGCGGCCATGGGTGGCCGCGAGCACCAGTACAGCTCGCTGTCCGCCGCGCGGCCGCTGAACGGGACGTATCACCACCATCACCACCACCACCCCAGCCCCTACTCACCCTACGTGGGTGCACCGCTGACGCCCGCCTGGCCTGCCGGACCCTTTGAGACCCCGGTGCTACACAGCTTGCAGAGCCGTGCCGGAGCTCCGCTCCCGGTGCCGCGGGGCCCCAGTGCAGGTAAGGGCGACGCCTCAGCTTTAGGGAGGGCCCCGCAACGTTGGGGCTCCAGAGATTTGTGGAGCGGCTACTTGGGCCTAGTTTTTAGAGCTTTCCTGTCTGAGTGACCAGTGGTCATCCTGACTCCGGGCAGGATTTGCAGACTTGTGGCAGAGAGACAGTCTGGTGGGCTTGCTGAGGTGCTGCTTCTGCTTCTACAAATGAGACCTAGTTCATGCATGCATGCGTGTATGACGGTACAAGCATACTCAGTGTCTTGGAGAATTTTGAGAAAATTGCTGAATGGTGGCTAAGCAGGGCACTCAGAAAATATAAATGGGGAGGGAAAAGGGGGGACCTGACAGGGAGGGAGCCTCAGGGGCAGACCCTAGTTTGCTTGAGTGGAAAAGCAAGAGGTAAGTTTGGGAGAATGTTGGGCACTAATTTACCCTTTACTCAAATATACAGGCCATCTCGCTCAGCTTATCTCTTCAAAGTGAAGAATTGCGTGTTTTCCTTGAGTGTAATTAAAAGGGTTTCACAGTGGGAAAGGACTCAAGGGTCTAGTTGGCCACCACCCATCTCTTTAGCCAGAGAGGGGAAGGAGCTGCCCCCCTGGACTGTTCAGCCTGCTGACTGTGGTGGAAAGCGGATGGACAGACCCTTCCTCTAGGCCTTCGCTGGAGAGGGGGCTGGCCTTTCTGCCCCCACCCTCCCCTGCTGGGCTGGTACTCAGGGTTTCTAGGGCTCCCACACCTCTTCCTCCAGTTTTCAGCCCACCAATTTTTGGGTTTCTAGTTCTATTCATACTATCATTCTAGTGTCTGAGGCAGTTTAGATAGAACTTAGAAAACAAAATTGTCTACATACCTGGAAATACCTCATCCTGAAAAATGTCTTGTTCTGCTCAACTAAAGGAGGGTATGGATTGTGTTGTCTGCCTGGAGAAAGGCACTTTGGCTTCTTTTCTCAGCTGCAGCGTTCTGGCTCCTTGGTAGTTTCATCAGTCTCTTTTAACATGTTTGATAACCTGACAGATTCATGGAAAAGGTTTATTTTTCTCTCCTTTCTTTTCTGTTTGTGGAGAAACTGGCAAAGTAGCAAAGAGGAGGCACATTGGTCTAAATCATGCTAGCTGGTGCTCCTGTATCCCGGCACCTTTCCTGGGACAGCAAGTGTTTTAGGGGCACTTACTGGCTAGGATAAATGAAGCGTTGCCAACCTTGTGTTCAGAAAACCTTGTGGAAATATGAGTGGCTGAAAGTGAAGGATTTGATTTGAATAGTTCTCTCTTAGTGACTTTGGGAAGGGAGCAAGAGGTGTTTCTTTTTTCTTTTTTTCTTTTTGTTGGGGGCCTTTCTTACTCTACTGTCTCTAAGATTTTGGCCACAAAATTCCATCTCTCCCCTGCCAAGCTGCCCTGAGACCTTCCTTTACTGTCAGTGTGAAGTGTGGGGGTGGGGTCCTTCTGCCACTTGAGAAAGCAGCATTGCCACCTTTCCTGCTGCATAGGGACCTCTGTCTGGCTCCCAGGAGCAGAGATAGAGGAATGAGGGATCTTCAAAGCTTGGCCAGGTGGTGGTTAGGGTGTGATGCTTTTGCAGTCAGGAGTCCTGCAGGGTGCCCGAAAGGTGTATGAGTCGGATAGGGGCAACAGCAGCTGGAAAACCCTGCTGCTCTGACTGTTGGATACAGCTTGACTTGAGCTCTGTATTCCTTAAATACGAGACAGAAGTGGTCCACATACATCATGGGAAACTTTAGATGTTCTGTTACTTTAAGAGCAGTAGGATGCAATTACAGATAAGATATAAATTTATTTTTATTTTATCCTTTCACTAATTTCATTTTCGGGGTAGGACACTGCAAAGTGAGAAAAATCTGTGTATCCAGACTGTTAAATTTCAATGGGGATGGTTTTGAAAAAAGGCTTTTACTTTAAGAGGTATGGGGGAGGTGAGTGACCCTAACTTTGCTTGTCCTCAAAGGTGTTATGCTAGAAACCTCCACTCCAAGTCCCTTCTTCCCAGATTTCCTACATAGCGTCACCACTTTACACTTTGATTTTCTTTTTTAAAAACCTTTTTTTGGAGGCACCTTTTTGTTTCAGCAAAGTGCAGGGCTAAAACTGAACACAGCTTTTTTTCAACATGCAGTATGTGGGCCTTTGGGAATTCCATATACCTCTCCCTTATTTTGGTGGGGCTGAAGGTGAAAGTAATCCTCACAGCCCTCAGTCTTGGGTCCAGTGCCCTCCTAAGCTTCTGCTGAACCATGTTCATTGTCTGAGCCCTGGGATACAGTCACTAGCTATGTCCTTCTCTCCTGAGTCAATGCATTTCGGAGAAAGATGATGGGTGTGTGTGTGTGTGTGTGTGTGTGTGTGTGTGTGTGTGGTGGGGGGCTGGGGGGAGGGACGACTGGTGAATGAACTTTCAGCACAGTCAGATTTTGTAAGTTTTATTAAAAATGGCATTTTTGTTATTTTTGGATTGTAGTTTGCTGGATGAATGGTAGGGAGAAGTATAGGGAGGGAATGGGGGCTGTGGGTTTTATTCCACTAAAAATAAACTAATTGTAAATTTCACTTATCCAAAGTGGACTTAGTTTTGTCTTTAGGTTTTCAGGTGACCAAAGAGATTGACCTGGAGCATTCGCACTCTCTTCCCCTGGGAGTCTTATTGTTCCTAGCCAAAGGGAAGGAGGCCAGGCGTGGGCTTGGTTCTCCAGGGAATGCCCCTCTCCTCTGTGGAGAAGGGGCTCTGATAGGTAACATTTTAAAGTCAACAACAAAGACAAATACCTTGTTTAACTTCAGTGTCCTTGAAGTCCCGAGTATTTTACTGATTACCGTAGTCAATAGTGGCTTTTAGGGCAGAGAAGAATAAATCTTTGTGATGTGTTGTAAGTTGCAGTATCCCCATGACAACTTTGAACTCAACTTATTATGTAGGATGCCAGTTTCTTTTAAACTTATTTCTCGAGGAGGAAGGAGACTTGTTTTCTGGGCAAATAACATTAATGAAGTTAGAGTTCTTATGACAAAATCACATTTAAACACCTTTACAACAGTTGATGGTAGAAACAAGCTGTAAACTGCTAAGGAATGAGATGGGTTAGAAAAGGCTCATTAGCACACACCATCTTCAAATAAAACTCTAAAGTGGAATGTTTATTCACTTTAAAAATTGCATCAGAAATGATCCTTAAAGCATTAGAACACTCATGCCCCTAAAAGATAATGAAACAAATTGAAATTAATATACTAGAAATGCTCACTAAAGTAATGTGCCTATCACTTTAGAGAATATTTATTCATAATTGAAGACACTTAAGATTGACTTAGCATAGTTAGGTTAGTTGTGACATCCAGAAAATGGCAATGTTAAATAACCATTGACACTTAAAAGATTTTTTTGTTAGCATAGTTAGATTAGTTGTGAACTCTAAAAACTAATAAATAGCAAAGTGACAAACAAAAACTGAGACTGCATAAATAGAAATTGTGTTGGAAAATATGAAACAGTTTTATCCAGACTGTCACTGTCTAGTAATTTTCTAAATCGAAGTATCAAAAGTCGAGGATTTTGCATGATAGAAGCAATTACACTTTGAAATCAGAATATTTTAGTCTTTGGTCCTTGGGTGTAAAAATGAGCTGTTTTATTTCCATGCTTATTAATGTTAATGTGTTTTATTTTCCCGAGGAGAAAATTGATATAAGTGCCCAAGAACAGTATTTCTGGTTTCCCTTGTGAGTTTTATTGGGGCAAAAAAAAACGTGTCAGATATAGAAAGTACTTTTTAAGATTACTTGAGATAAAAATAAATAAGGCAAATATTCCTCTGTCCTGGGATATTTGCGGGTTGTTCAGCGGGTCAGTATCAGTGTTGATAATGTGTGTCTTGAGTTTGGCAAGTGCCACACTGTAATTATGATGGATTTCAGCTTTGAAAAGTTTGGGAACAGCAGGAAAGGAGGGGTCAGGGGACCCAAACCGTCCTCCCCACAGCCCATCTCAACTCAGGTCCTTGGAGACAGAAGCTAATGATTTTCAGCTTCAGCTTCGGCACTGTTCCGACTTTGTGGGTGTTGTAAGGGTGCAGAAGAACTTGACAAATATGTCCTGGGTAGATTGATAGCGACGACATGGACAGCCGGTTTCTGGCTGGTAGCTGAGCAGAGAGAACGGTCTGGACGGGCTTGGGCGGGGAAGTTGGGCATCGCGGCGCAGCCCGGGGACTGGAAGCCCAGTGGGTCTTCGGGGGAGCCTGCGGCGCTGGCCAGACGGTCGCGGCCTCCTCACTCGTCCTCTTGTCCCCATTCTCACGCAGACCTGTTGGAAGACCTGCCCGAAAGTCGCGAGTGCGTGAACTGCGGCTCCATTCAGACGCCGCTATGGCGGCGAGACGGCACCGGCCACTACCTGTGCAACGCCTGCGGCCTCTACAGCAAGATGAACGGTCTGAGCCGGCCCCTCATCAAGCCTCAGAAGCGCGTGGTGAGTGCGAACGCCGCCCGCCCCTGCGGCCAGACTCCTGGCGGAGCTTCCCCGGCGAGACCCGCGGCGCTCCCGCCCGGCCCCGCCCGGCTCAGTCCTGGCTCGCTTGCGGGGAACCTTGCGGTGCAGCCCTGGGCAGTCTCGGTCTGAGTTGTAGCATTCATTTTGTGGCCAATGTAGCGTTCACCCGCCGGTGACCGAGTGGAGGATACCCCGAAATTACTGTCTCGGGAGTGCAGGCAGGCTTTCGCCATAATTACCCATTGGGAATAACGTCCTTCAATAAACAGGAGAGAGGGAAAGGATGGAGTACATTGTTACCTTTAAAAAACAAACAAAAAAAAAAAAACCCATACATAATCTATACATATATTTTGATGTACTTCTGAGTGCACGGACATAAATTTTTGGAAGAAGCACAGAAATTAGTAAGGGTGGTAATTTAGGGGAGAAAGTCGAGTATAGCCGCTGCCTGGTGAGGTAGGTGAAGGAAGAATATTTGTTATCCTGTATAAGATCTCAAGGATTCTTATCATTGAAAACCATACTCATTCATAGCTTCCACCCCCTTTAACAAACTCACTCCCTTTCTCCTCCCATACCATTCCTTTTATTTTGTCCCTTCTACCTCTGGGTCCCTTCTATTCCTTCTCCAAGGCAGATTTTCGCTCCAAATTCCTTGGTGTTTGGATTGTCCTTGAGTCTGGTGAAGATTGTTCACTCTGACGTTGAGTTATTTAGCTTCCGACTGTTTGGAAAACTATATGGGACTTGAAAGAAAATGTAGTCTGTAATTCTCAACTTGAGGATTTTTGCCAATTTGAACATTATGCTTTAAAGTGTGGAATTAATCTCATTGTCATTGTTATGGGTGTTTTAGAAGGAGGGTATTTACTGCAGTAGTGATTAGAGCAAATAAAGTTTTCTCCAGCCCCGTTGTAAGGTTTAGTCAAGCATTTATAATCTAATGGCTGTTAAAATATTTTATAGTTAGATGCCAGACATTTTGAGTATCTAAGTAATTTATTTAATTGTTATACTGTAATTAGCAGGAACAAATGCTACACATGTTGTTTGTGTTAAATAGATTAGAGCGAAATTGCATCACAATGTAAGTCTGACACCTTAAAGAGAAGCAATTAGTTTTATGGTTGTTTTGTTTTTAATGCATTTAAAATAAAGTGGTCAGGGTTAATTAATGAGTGTATGTGCCTTCAACTTGTCATACCTCCTACAGCTTAAAATTTTCTTCAAAGGGCATCTTTAAACTAGTGTTTGACTTCCTTATGGTTTTCATTTTTCTTACGTGCATCTTTTTGACAAAGTAGTGGTAAGAAAATATTTCCAGGAAGTTCCTTGTTTTTATGTATTAGCCAGTGCTAATAGAACTGAGGAATAAAGCTGGTTTTTTCCTTGTGTTAATATTAAGTTGAACTGAGAATTAGCTGAGCTCAGACAGGTGACATTTTCTCTGACGTTGAGTGAAAAACCACAGGTTCCAGTTGTGCTATGAATTCCATATAGTATCATCTGTATTTAAAGATGTCATTTGCTCTGTTCATTTACCAGTATAAATAACCAGAAGAAAGGTTTTAACATCTTTGACTCAGTTAGCTTTCCTCCTGTATGGCAGGTGTCTTGGCAGTAACCAAGGTCAGTCAATGTGCTTTGTAAATGGGCTATAAATGATACCAATTGAAGGGTGTGTCTATCAATTAGTTCTCCTTGTAGGCTTCTTATTTATGGTTTTGATGGATCTAGCTTGGTTCTCAGAAGGAGAATGTTGAACCCATGTTTGTTTAGCCAGCAGTATAGAACCAATCACTATGGATTTGAACTTATAATACATTGCAAAATAAGAGATTTATGGTGTAACTTGAATTCCTTGTCAGTGATGAATATAACTGAGATCACTTGTTACAAGGAACTTTTATAACCATTCACCTTCATTTCACATGTTTATGAGCGCTGGCTTCACTTATGATCTGCAGTTGACAGTCATAAAGTTCTTTGTAATAATGGCAAATTCTGATAACACGTTTGCTTCACATTGGCTCCAAATTCCACTGGAAACTGTCATAAATGACCTATTTATAAAATGAACCTTCCTGTCCCTGGTTTACTGATTTCACATTTTTGAAGAAAAAGAGGTGATCTCATATTTTCTTTAAACATAAAAAGGGGAGGGGGGAAGAAACTCTGATGTGTTAAGATTTTATATTTTTATTATTTCAGCAAAATAATTTCCCAATGGCCTGTCAGCCAGGCATATTCATTTTCGCTAAAAATCTAATAGACTCAGTACTAACTTAGAATGTGTTTTTGATGTGCCGGTTTCTGTAACTTGTCTGTAAAAGAATAAAAGTATAATGTAGCAAGCAAAATACTGCAAGATGCATCATTCAGTTTTATCTTCTTAAATCTGTGTCTACTTAATCCATGTTCAATTTATCTTTTTGTTGTTAGTTCTTCACATCTTTTTAAATTTATTGGTGTAGCTAACTTTTCCAACTCTGTAACCTTTAACTTGCTTCAGACTGTAGATTACCCCCCCAACTCTCTTTTTTTACTGACCCTCGTAGCACATTTAATTACCTCATTGCCTATCTAGGAGATGTAAGAAAACCTTAGATTTTGTCATTCTGAAAAGGATTTATATTACTTTAAATCCTCTCTTTAAAAATAACTTCTACATAATTTTGAGGAACTTATTAAGGATAAATAATTAAGGGTGTTGTGGGTATAAAGAAAACATGGGAATTGGAGTAACAATTGGCCTTTTCTGATAATGCTATTTAACCCTTGTATGAAGTAAAGTTTTATGTTATGCAGACTGGGAAATGAAATAGATGATCACTGTTTATAACAATGCCAGCATTAAAACAACACTGAATGTTGCCGATCTTTTGCAACATGGACAGCACTAAAATTCAGGCAGCATGTGATAGTGATACTTATGGAATGTATTAAAATATATTTTTTATTTTAGCAAAAATCCCAAGATTTATTTCTATTAACATGTAAAGGTCCTTCTAAGATTTCTGGTGTATTCTTCTATGCATATTTTGAGATTATTTTCTGATTATTTCCAGTTTAAGTGAAGTGGAGACTGCCCAAAGCCACTTAAGTACATTGGCAGTCCATTTATGATTGCATTTCATGTGTCTGAAACCTCAGACTTCTGACAACAGCGAGTGGACTTACTGGCTAACATTGAGACTTTGCGGGCTATTCCGCCTATAATCTGTAATAGACTGGGGCAAGCAAACAGGTGTCGCAGTGTCCAAAATGAAGTTACTTGGTCCAGGAATTACACTTTAGATTTTTTTCTTTGATTTATAGTAATAACCAGGTACAAACATGGTGACTACAGGGACATAACGGTGATGTATGTAGCATATAAGTCATCTGTATCTGTACACTTGCTTTCTAGCCTTCTTCCCGGCGGCTTGGATTGTCCTGTGCCAACTGTCACACCACAACCACCACTTTGTGGCGCAGGAACGCTGAGGGCGAGCCAGTGTGCAACGCTTGTGGCCTCTACATGAAACTCCACGGGGTGCGTGACATAGTCCTCGCATTTCTATCTCGCTTGTGCAAGGTTTCTGTTTCAAAGAGTCAACAAAGGAGAGGGACTAGAAATTAAAAATCAGATTTTCTTCGTTATGGAACATAGGGTGCTCTGAATTATAATAGAGACTGTGATCACATTCCCCAGTAACAAATAGTGCTTTCAGTTTAAGAAACTGTCACACACATCCGTTATAAGACATTCCAGTTTAAAAAGTATTAATATGTAGGAAAATGTTTTGATAACACAAAGAGAACCCCTTTTTAAAAACTGTACAGAAATTCCATGGAAGTAAGTAGGACAACACAAATAATTTGTCTTAAATGTGAATGCAATCAAATAGATTAATATGTGTCTAGAAAGGAATAACTATGCTTGACAGTTACAGCTAAAGAACCTCTATTTCACTTTAAGAATATCACAAAATAATCACCTCAGTTTTATAAAGGAACATAATCTTGAATATGTAGAAGGAAGAGAATATACAGTCCCTTTAAAATAAAAGAACTTACTTATTGGCTTTACTCTATAATTAAAGTTGATTAAAACAACACATTATGTTAATGGAATGAGTTCTCCCTGGCAAATCACTCCATTTGGGGGGAGGTATCTGTGTTTGATCAGGAACATGTAGTCTTTATTTGCGTACTTAAGTTATTGGATGTATATAAAAATTGGATTGAAGTGTATGCCAAATTATTTGAAAGGAGGGCTTTGGTAATGGTGACTGGATCTTAAGTAAGATTTGTTCTTTCTTTAATAAATTATTTATTATAATTATAGCCTATGAAACATATTTTTTAGGTGCCTCGACCTCTTGCAATGAAAAAGGAGGGAATTCAAACCAGGAAACGAAAACCTAAGAACATAAATAAGTCAAAGGCTTGCTCTGGTAAGTGGTAAAGTCTTTTTGATTTTGACAACTTTGACTGTAGAGTATATATATACTTATGAGGTTAATTTTGAATGTTGCAGGTAATAGCAATAATTCTGTTCCCATGACTCCAACTTCCACCTCTTCTAATTCAGATGATTGCAGCAAAAATACTTCCCCTACAACACAACCTACAGCCTCAGGGGTAAGTGTTAAAGTAGCAGATTCTAAGCTCTAGAGTATTGCACTCTGCTATATTATCTCAAATTTTATCTTATCTGGTAGTGCAATAATCTAAACCAACAGTTCAGTTTAGTTAGCTGATACCTAAGAATAGTTTTTGGAGGGAATTACATTTAAATATAAACAAAATGACAAACTTAAGTACTTTACAAACCTCTTAAGATAATCATTTTTATGGTTAAATTAATCCATGTGAAAACAAATTTTGAGCCTTGAAATGTATATAAAATACATACCTATATATATTTCGTATATATATTTACATTTCTAATGTAAATCAGAAAAGCTCCCAGGTCAGCGGTTTCATATATCTGGGTGCCCATGACATTTAAGTTACTTTTGCTTACCACACCAACTTCAACCTCTTTTCTTTTGTCTTCTTTTCTTATTCTTTTTCCCAAAGCAAGGCACATAGTAAGGATCAGGTGTTATTGTATTCACTGACCTTCACGCAGCTGTCCTGTTGCCAGGTGGCCTCACTTCTTTAAGTGCATGTTAATTGTGGCCAGGTTTATTTCAGCCTTGTGATAAACCTCAGCAATTTGGTTTGGGTCATTTCAAGCCCCTGGACATGGGATGTCAGGGTATTGGTGAAGATCACAAAATTAGTCTGTAAAGCCACAAGTGAGAATTGGTTTTCCTTAAGAGCATTTTTCATAACTTTAATGCTTTCTTGGTTTATCTGGAATGCTCTTTTAAAAATGACCAGGCAGTGCCTCCCTGGTGGCACAGCAGGTTAAAGCACAGCACTAAGAAGCTGAAGCCACTCCAGCATGAGTTTGATCCTCACCCTGGAGGTGACCCACATGGCATGTCAGACCTCTCCTGACCTGCCCACTGCTCTCCTCAGCAGTGTACTTGGTCCATCTGCCTGTTCTGCCCCCCACTCTGTCTCTGGTGAATCCTCTCACCATCCCTGCCCTCTGGCCTGTACCCCAGTTCTGTATGCATACATAAATCTTTAAAATGACCACGCCTCACCCTCTAAGTGAGATGCAGGGTGGGGCCTAGGCATGCTTGATACTAAGACATGTTTAGGAGGATGTAGCAGGGTTAAAATCTCTTTTTAGTTAGTAATTGTTTTTTATTTGGTTTCACCCTATTTGGGGTACTTTAAAATACTACAGATTCCTGGGCCCCACCCTGGATTTTCTGAGTCAGTCTCTGGGGGTGGAGTTTGGAAATATGTGTTTTTGAACAAGTGCTGCAGGTGAAATAGAAATTACTGCCCTCAAGTTGTCTTCCTTGCTTTAGGAACCAGAATTGGTTTATTTCTGTTGTGCTTTTTATTTTTCACTGACCTAAACACGAATGTAACATTGAACTCTTTAATTGTATTTGATATTTCTTTTTGTCTTCCAACTCCATATTGGTTGGGTTTTTATTTAATGAAACAAGTTCATAGTTTACCAAGGGATAACATTTTTCAGTTTTTGTTTGTTGCAAACACTAGTTACAGAATGTTTCTTTACAGAGGGATATACTTATCACTGTAGGGTTAGATGAAACTTTAAGAATATGAAATAGTAACTAGAAAGTTGCTTGTGGATAAGGAAAAGATCAAAATTATTTTTATATGTATTATCATTATGCAGTAAATTCTCAGAAGCAATTTTATAGCCAGCTAAATGGTGCTTACTTAGGAAAACAATGTTCTGGTTGTCTAAAATGTTGGGAGCTGTAGGGTTTTTAGCTCCATTGTCTGGTGTCTGTCTCCCAGCTAAAATGAGGAGTGTTGCCAGCTACCAGTCCCCTTTGTTGCTAATACAGTTGGTTTAAGTGGGGCAGAATCCAAGTTTGAATGATAAATGACATCAAAATAGAGATATTTGCCCAAGAATGGGTTTTAGGAATGAGGAACTATAGTGGGTGAGGTCTGTTTTGCTCTTCTAGTTTTGTGATGTAAAATTTCAGAGTTGGCTATTTACAAGTCTAATCAGCTACCCCTCAGGAAAGGAACAGTAAAATGGCAGTGAATTAGCCCTGCTTTGCTTGATTGGATGAGGGACCTCTCCTGTAGCTGGTCCTTGATCGTTCTGGTATCCAAAATGTCTCTGTTATCTCTTTTGTGAGACCTAGCAAGCTGGAGGCTGTTCAGCAGCCAATACACTTCAGAGGAAATCTTAGTTCTCAGCCAGGAGGCAAAGCAACAAAGATATCAGAACCTGGGGGAGTTTGAGTGTAGTTCCACACAAGGCCTTTTGCTTTGAGCTCCCTTTCATCCTGTATTCAGGCAGCCTACCCGCAAGCCAGCTATGTGAACTGCAGACCTAGGGCAACTGTCATAGTCTAGGCATCCAGCCCCAGAAATGTTTCCTGACAACTTTCCCCAGGGCAGGGTGGGGCTTGCCCTCCCTCCTAACTCCCTTTTGGGACCCACTCCTGACCTTGGCTGGAGGCTCTGCTAGTGCTGATCTATTGTTTCCCCAACAGTGAGCCCATCACTAGTGTCTCCACCAGACCATCTAAATGCCTTTAGATTTAGTCCCTTTTTTTTTTTCTAATTTATTTGCGCATACAGAACTGGGGTACAGGCCAGAGGCTTAGGGACTGGTGAGAGACTTCACCAGAGACAGAGTGGGGAGCAAAACAGGCAGATCCATGAAGCACACTGCTGAGGGGAGCAGTGGGTGGGTCAGGAGAGGTCTGCCACGCCATGTGGTCACCTCCGGGGCAGGCGGGAATCAACTCATGCGGAAGTGGCTTTAGCTTCTCATGCAGTGCTTTAACCCGCTGTGCCACCAGGGAGGGCCAGATTTAGTCCCTTTTAAAAAAAAAAAAAAAAGCAAGCATTTATTTACTTGTGCATATATGTGCTGGGATGCAGGCCAGGTGTGCTGAGGGTGAGAGGACTCACCAGTGACCTAGTGGGAAGCAGAACAGATAGATCTACTGAAATACATTGTTGAGGGAGCAGCTGAGAACTGGAGAGGTGTGCTGCACCATGTGGGTAGTTCCCTGACTGCTGCAGTGGCTGTGAAAGCTTCTTAGTGCTGAGACTTAACCCCTTGAGCCACCAGGGCGGCCCTGGATTCTGTCCCTTTTAAGAATAGTGTAGCTGATCACCTCCAGCTCCATCCAGGTTGCCGCAGATAGTATATCTTTTTTGATTGCTGAGTAAAAATAATAATAATTTAAATACTGGTAACCTTCAAAAAACTAAAAGCAGAAAAGCAAATTTGAGTGGCTTCCCCAGGGTACAATTAAGGCCATTGTGAGCCCATTGGTCACTTAGTGCTTTTCAGTCTTCTCTGGATAGACTGAGCTTGTATGTGTGGCCAGCAGGACAGCTGTGTGTGAAGACCATGTTGAAGGAGTTATCTGTGAGCAGCTGGCAGAAGCACTTGTGAAAGGTATCTGTGTGGACCAAGATGTCTCGTGTTCCTATTTTGGTCATGGTATATGATGTTAGAGAGCAACTGTTTTTGGGTCTACTGCTTTATAGGGTTTTCTTCACCTAGAAGGTGAAATCCACATAGCAGGGTCATCTGGTGTTTAGAAAGTGAATGTGTTCCATTGCACCATGGTTGGGCTAAATGTTCCAACTTCCTGTTGTGATGATGGGTCCATCTCATTGGTCATTGATCGCCACTGACCTTTGCAACTGACATGGTGGAAATTACTTTTAGAAGATTATCCTTGTTTGATAATGGTAACCAAGTTAAAAAACAAAGGGCAGTTTAAGGCACACTCCTGTTATTGGAAGGCAGGAACTGGAGGCCACTTTCTTCCATTCAGAGATGGCAGTGGCAACCTAACTGCTTATCTGCCTTTCCTTCATGAGTGTGAGCTGCCATAGGAATAGAAAGCTGTGATATGGGCTGTGTCAAACTTGACATCATTTTAATGTGTCCCTTTGCTCTAGAAATCAACTGTAGGAGATCACCCATGGGCAGACTTCTTTCAAACCCTGATGTTCCAAACCCGCCCTTCATGTGGTCATGTTCTTGTGAGGGTTTCTGGTCTCCAGAGTGACCTGAGGAGAGCCCAGTGTGCTGTAGGGAGGCTTCTGATGTGTCTGATACCATAATTAGTGCTCCAGGGCTCCCTCCCCAGCAGGACTCAAGCTGCGGGCAGGATTCGCGGGCAGGATTCCTAGCACAGGGCTTTGGCTTTCAACAATTTTCCAGGACAAGCATCAAAGTGCCATGAAAGTCATTTCTGTGATGGCTGTAGCCTGATTTCTTTGGCTTATTTTCATGTCTTAACTTTATGTACTTGGTTGCTAATTCATTTTCCCTAGACCTCTTCATAAAAAGGAAGCTTTCCATTTGATGGTGAATTTATTTGTCTTCATTTCGTTGGACATGGGTGGTGTGTTCGTATGAGGTAGAGGGAAGGCAGTTTGTTTCCTGTATGAGATCAGGAAAATCTGCTACCATGCCCCCCAGTATTAAAATAGCCTGCCACATGCCCTTGGGAATTCTTCATGCTTATTAAGAAATGTGTGAAATTTTTGATAAACTGATTAATTTTTGTGACTTTTTTACTTGGTGGTAAACCTAACCAAAATAGTCTTTCATTCTGACTAAATTTTCTTATAAATGTAGATTTACTGAAAAATGTGCATTTAGTTGAACAAAATAGGCATTAGATTTTCTCTGGTCTTTACATCCTATGGATTTTAAGAAAAATCTATTGAATTTCATTTGTTGACTGAATTGTTTTATAGATTTGTTATTGTTATTCAGGAGGGAAATGTGGTAACATGTTCTGTTTTAGCAATTCTCAAATGAGATTTAATAAGTGATCTTTAAATCTCAATCTCTAAAAATTTTTGAATTAGATACTTTGTATCATAATACACATGTATATATTAGATGTTATGTATAAATATAGGTACAAATTTCCCAAATTTGTCGGTAAAGAACTATTTCTTTTAATTTCTTTTGAGATGGGAAAAATTAACTTGAGAATGAAATTATTAAGCACATTATTATTGAGTATTAGGTGATAAGATAATGTATCTGAGTAGTTCTTGCTTCTCTGGTTGTTAATAACGGTTAAGCATTCTATGGGAATGCTATTTACAGTTGGTGTTAAGCAAGGTCTCTGACCTTATTGTTCATAACTTGTTAGGTATGGGGGGGCAAATATAGATTGACATTACTGCTCATTAGATTTGGAGGTGTTTTGAATGATTTTGACAAAATAAAGTTGGAGTTGAAAGGAGGGAACAGTGAATTCTGACTGTAACATTCGTTGGAAATGACTTCACAGAATGAGGAAGTTTGAATTAGTTGTAGGATTTTTGCAAGGGAAATACTGGGATAGAGAGATCTAAGGACAGGTGTCTCTTGTACTTAAGGAATTATTGTCTTAGGAGTTGGGTGTGGCTGCAGTGTAGGGTGTAGAAGCCAAAAGCAGGATAAAAGACTAGTCAAATAGGTGAAATTAGATATTTCAAATCTCTGTCAAGTCAGTCTTATTAAGAAGCATCCATATTTCATTCATTTCTGAATGATAGTGCTTTATTCCCCCCCCCCCCAACTGTAGTGGCAAGTATATTTCTCTCTGTATACTGGAGTCAACCAAAACATTCTTCATTCAAAATATTTTGATAGTTGGTGTAAGCAAATACTCCTACTTTTTGAAGGCTGGATTTCCCCTCACAGTCGACAAGGAACTGGTGATGTGTATGACCCATGGAAGCTTTGGACTACAGGTTTTTTTGTTTATTAGGGCAAGGTGGTTTGGGGTGGCTGCTACGTGGGGATACCTGAATGGGATCATATTAGACATAGCCTATCAGTGATAGGAAGTATTTCTTGACCTTTGTGGTTCACTGTTAGTGACAGATGACTTCCACAAAGAGAGGCAGATGTCCTTTGATTAAGACAGGGACCATATTTCAGATGGGTCACTTGGTAACTTTGTTCAGTTTCTCAGTATTAAGTAGATGTCTTTATTCCTGCCTCGTTTATTCTTCTGGGGTGCTGTGTGCCTAGCTAGACCTGTTCCCTTACTACAGTCACTGCTTGTAAGAGCTTTATTCTACAGTGATGTCATGAGGAATACTTATCCTGATCTGTGTGGTGCTAATCTTGTGTTCGAAGTGGTCTGAAAGAGTTAATACACACTCCTAAGTGCTTGATTTAGAAACAGGCTGTGATTTGGAGACTGACACGTTTAAGACATCAGAATGTCTTTGAGATGTTTTGAAAAAATATAATTTACACTTTTGTAAAGTGCAAAATACCTTATGTATTTTAAATACATACAATAGACTATTTTATGTATTAATATTTGCATTCTATGGCGAGATGTGGAAAATATACCTTTTGTCACTTAACTCGGTTTTAGCAAATGTATATATACTCCTGTGTTCTTTAAGTAATGGTTTACGCATTTTTCCTATGACATGTGCTGGTATTCCTAATTGTTCTTTATAAAAGCTAGATAGCTAACAGGAACATTCGTGAAGGACTTTATTAAAGTATGAATTATTTTCACTCAGGACTTTGTCTAGGAGGAGGGGTTCTGATTTGAGAGCCTGCCGCATCAGAGACCAACAAAGGCTTGCCTAACTCTTAGCTTGAGTACACTGAGAGCCTTTAGAGGATTTGAGAGCAAAGCACTAGTGATTAGTCTAACATTTTGTCATTATACTGCTTTTTTGGTGAGGTATTTTCTCCCACATGTCCTCATTTCTAAGATAATGGACATAAGAAGGTGGGAAACTTCTGTTGAATAAACTTCCTGTGCCAGGTGTTCATGAACATTTTCTCATCCCTAATTATTACTTTACATCTGAGGTGTTTCATTTTAATTTGTCTTTGGGGGAGTGAGACTTAGATGGTAACAGGCCCAAGGTTACCAAAGAGGCAGGTCTTCGGTTTCAACATAGGACCAGCAGCTGTGAAGCCGTGTTGTTATCACTACAGTAGACTAGCTAAATATGTGATAGGAAATAATTTTGGAAATATAGTTTTAAAGAAATCTGACAGGTTTTGATTTGTCCCTTTGCATCAAATATCATTTCAATGAAACAAATAGAAACAAACAGAAATGTCATTTGCTAATGACCAAATACAAGTCACTTTATCTAAGTGTGTATCTATAAAGTGCCTTATATGCCCATATAATATAGTTAATATGCTTTATACTGTTATTGTACACTAAAATGTGTGTGTGTGTGTGTGTGTGTGTGTGTGTGTTTTAATTTAAGCATTCAAGAACTGGAGTATAAGCCAGAGCTGCGGGGAGGGGAGTATAAGAGGGGTGTATGGGAGAGGGGGAGGGGAGAGGATTCACCAGAGACAGAGCAGGGAACAGAATAGGCAGATTGAATGAAACACACTGCTGAGGGGAGCAGTGGGTGAGACAGGAGAGGTCGGCCAGGCCATGTGTGTCACCGCCCTGCCCCATGATCGAACTTAGGCCGCAGTGACTACTGACTGCTTCATAGTGCTTTGCTTTAACTCCTTTCACCACCAGAGAGGCCCCTAAAATGTATTCTAATACTAAGATTATGTCGTGTACTAGAAAATAATGGTAGTAGAATTTACTGTTGGTGATATATCTAATGTAATTATAAGAAACACTGATTAAATACAAATATTTAATATCAAATAAACATCAAACCTTCTCATGCTGTGATTTAAATCCATAAATAAGGGCTAATAGTGTGGAAACATTTCAAAATGCACATGTCACTTTCAGTGAATTTTTAGGAAATTAAAAAGCATTTCTTAATAGGCAAATGTCCATCGTTCTATTCCTAGAACTTATAGTTCAAAAAATGAATTTAAAAAAGAGTTAAAAGTCATTAATCTTTCACAAGGTCTGCGAAAGAGCTGCAGTTGGGTATTCTTACTGCCTCATTTATAACCAGGATCCCAGTGACTCCGTAAGGTCACAGAACAAGCCCGGGTTGAAGCCGGGACTGGAACCGATGTCTCCTGCCTCCCAGTCCAGGGCTGTTACTGCTCCCAGGGAGTTGACCAATCATCAGTTATTAATATCCCACTTGCCACTTGCTATGAGCCATGAACATAAATATTTTGTTGGCATTTTATCTTCATGTTCCCTGTGTGCCAGGCTCCCTTTCTTTCTTCTTTCACAGCCCCTTCTAATAACTCACGTTCCTGCCTGACCACATTGGCCTTCACCATGAAAGTCACACGTCACCCTGGCAAGGAGTATTTAAGCATGCAGAGTTTGCATACTTTCATTTTGATCTCAAGGCCTTTTCTGGACTTCCCTTTCTTTGTGTGTATGTGTGTTTTCATGGGGAGAAGTAGATATTAATATTATATTAAATATCCCAAGCTTTGTGTGTTTCTTCAGAGGCAGTAAAACTATTGCTGTTTAGATAGTTTATATGTATCTACCCAATTTATTGTAGGGCTGTGGTTTATTTAATAAGTAACTCATTATCACAATCTGAAGACTGGAATACTGGAATACTAGGCAAAGAATAAATGGAGCAGGTCATTTGCCTTTTCACATTGCCTATGTTTAGAAGACTTCATCTCAGAACACAGCTTTTTTACTCTCCAGACTACTGATTCTTTGAAGTTTTTTTTCACTGTTTCTATAAGAATATACACAATTGTCACAAAACATGAAATAATGTTACGGGAAAACATGGCCAAATTTAAGAAATCTGGCTTAGAATGCTCTGAAATGTTATTGCTAAATGAATCTTCGAAGAAAATGAATTCCTTTACTGGAACAAAAGTAATTTATTATGCATTTCATGGGTGTCTGCCAAAAGAGTTACTAGCAATATGAAGACCTAATGGATATGAATTGAATATAATCCTTTAGTTTTGTTCTTGTTTAGACCTACCTGTTGATGTTCTGAAATTTTAATAACTTTTAAAAAGCATTTCCAAATACAGGTGTTCCCTGTATATAACTCATAAGTCAGCTACATATCATATCAGGCTCAGTACTCAGTTTGTGAGACTGAGTGCAAAGAGGCTATTTTATGGATCTCTGATTTTAAGAAGGATTTGCACATAAACAACAAGTATTGATTTAATGTTCTGGTGGAGTTGTGTAAGTAAACAATTCCAAGTCAATATCTGATGATTTAAATGATGATTTACATGGTAGTTTTCAGCTCCCCAAATTGGGGGCTCGTACTTCAAAATCAAATCTATGCACTACAAAGCACAAATATGCTTAATGCAAAGCTCTCAATATATTTAGTGTTTGATTCATGGTGAGACCTGAATGTAGTTTGAAGTTTATTCTGGGGTTCGCGGTTTAGCAGCTGGAAGGGAAAGTTTAGGCAGTCAGGCAGCTTTGTGTGTGACTAGAGCAAGCTGCCAAGGTTTTGTGAAGCCTCTGTTTTCCTCCATCTAAAAGGGAAAAAGTAATTCCTACCATCTGGTTCTTAGGAGTATTGTGTAGTAAGTGGGAGATGCCTGCAGACCTCTTTGAAGCTCGAGAATAATGCTATTTAAATATGATGTTGGTAGTTAATAATGATGTGCTTTATTTGCATGGCATTTTTAAATTCTGAGACATTATTAACAAATCTTTGACTTTTCTAATGGGAGAAATGTAATGTAGAGCTATTGTGTTAATAAAGTAACTGTAATTTAAATATTTTATTTCTCTGATAGCAGCATTTTATTTTTCATTCCTTGTGAGTACTTAGTATTCATAATGCTTTCTTGCAGTGACTGCTTGATTCTCAGACCATGGTATGCTTTTTCTAATTGAGATGTTGAGATCAAACATCCATGCAACCTCCTATACAGTTGGATTTTTAAGATTAACATCATAACTCACAGGTTTTAAATCTTGCCTTGGGTTCATTTACCACTTAATTTGAAGGTGAGAATAGTCATGAACTTTGATTTATTTTAGAAGATAAACTCTTTCAAGGTGGGACAAGCCCTCCCCACTGCAGTAAAATAGCAGTATTTTACTAATAACTCCAGGATACTTTTAAACTTGGAGCCATGCCTTTCTTCACTACTACTTGCTTGCTGTTTGAGTGTGTAGAGATGCATCAAGCAGTTTGATCCCAGAACAGATTGTGTGGATAGAATTGTTCTACCACCGTGAAAGGGGCACTGTCTCTTGAGATGGATACAACCTGGCCTATGCAGTGGCAGTAATGGGGGGGGAGGGTGTGTCAGCTGGTGAGCCTCCTAGTAAGGAATTTATTTATTAAATTACAAAAAAGTGTTCTGCTAAAAATTAAGCCAGTTTAAATACTGTGCTTCTTCCCTTTTGTGAGAGAAGGCAGCCTTGATCCCCTTGATCTCTTGCTTTATTGAGCTGTTAGGGGAGAATTGGAGGGTTTTGTTGTGATTGATGTTCACATGTTCTGGTAGAGACAGAACCTGTTTTGTGTGTATCTTCCAAATGTCACCTCCTAAACTATTATGGAATCACTTTTTGTGTCTGGTACTGGTAACCTCCATTCAAGCTGAAATCAGCACAGCCTTTAAGAGCGGACATTAAGATTTATCTGAGTTTCTTTGTTGGAACACACACATAGTTCTTAAGTTTTTCTGTTGAGAGGAAGACTGCTTTAAAGCACAATGATAGTCTAAACTACAGGTTGCAAAAGCAGAGCAGAGTGATTTGACAGTGAGAGGTGCCTGGTGTCCCCTCATAAGAAAAAACAAACCACCAACTTGACTGTAGGATCAGAGGTCATGGAAGCTGACAGTCTCGATTCCAGCCAAGGGTCTAGGAACATCATTAAAGTCTTCTCTTCTGGAATGAGCCCATAGATGCTCTCAACCTGCTTCAGGTGCGGTGTTGAGGCTGTATTAAGATGATCACTGTGCGGAGCAAGATGAGACATTGTTCGTCGGTTACCCTCTGCTGGGCAGTGACTCTGTATTAATCACATCAGAAATCCTTGACTTTTCAGAAAATACGTGAAGGCATATTCTGACTGGGAGAACGATCCGGTGATTTGAAGATGACTGTGCCCACTCCACAGGCCAGTGTCTATTTTCCACATCCCTGTCTGCAGCAAGTGACCCTGCTGCAGCCCATAGAGCTCTGCTCTGCCCAGGCTTCCACCACCCAGCCTGGCCAGCTTTCAGGGCTGGGCCCAGGCTGGCTGTGCTGCTGATAACACATTCTTTTAACAGGAAGTGCCTCCATTTTCAGTTGTCTGTGGGAGGGTGGAGGGCAGATAAGCCCTGCATGGAAACATAGAACAGATTTCTGCTCCACCCTCATTTGCACTTTGATCAGAGAAAGAGTCGGACCTCTGCCTGCTTGAGGAGGAAGGATGGTTCAGTCTGGGGACGCCAGTGCACTTTCCTCTTTGTTCGGGAACACTTGCTGGTTTAGGTTAGGTTAGTGAAGTGCCTGCTTTTGCTGTGTTCAACTAAAGGCCTTTAAAGTATTAGCTAGATGAGGGAAAACACGATTAACATACTGAAATTCACGTTTGCGTGTGTCTGTACTGGGCCCAGGGTCACAGTAGGTTTTTTCTGATTTTTTTTTTCTCCCCCACATTGAACCAATTTTTGATTAGTAGCTTTTAAATGTCACCAATGAGGAAAAGATACTGATGATCAACAATAAAATGAAAAACCAGGTTTCCTAAAAAGAGTCATGTCAATTTTGAACTATGGTAGAATACCTGTTTTCAGAACAGAATATTGAATCCAGATACTGTGCTTGGTGTTTTAACCAATAGGAACTGTGTTTCACATGTGCACAACTGCTGAGGTGCCCACCAATGCCAGTGGCACGAGATGACTTTGGGGGGCTGCCTGGGAAGCTTTCTAGTTCTTTCTTCTTTCTGCTGTGCCTCCACTCTGAAAACTCCCTCTGTTTTCATACTACTTTAAGATGCTGTCCAGGACAGCTCCTCCCCCCAGTGCTTATGTCTTATGTTTCTGGTGCTAGTGTTTTCTGCTCCCCAAAGTTAGACTGTACTGTGCCTTTCAAATTAAAAAAGAAAGCTATAGATGACTAAGTTCAGCGCCATGGAATGATCTTAAGTACTGTATTCTCTCCTGCATTCTCTCAAAATACTTTTTTGCATGTGAATGGGTAAGTTGTAGTGATGACATAGTTAGAATTTGTATCTGGTTGTTTTTCATTTAACAATGCATTATGGGATTTTTTCCATTTTGTTACATGTTATTTTTAATAATTGCGTAATAGTTCACTGAGCGGATGTGCCTTGCTTTTCTAAACCATCCGCATATCATTAGACATTAGATTATTTCCATGGTTTCCACTATTATAAGTAACCCTGCTATGGATGTCTTCCCGTGTGGAGCCTTTTCCTTCCTTTGAATTCTTTCGTTATATTTCTAGAAGTGAAATTACAGAGCTGAGGAGTGTCAGGTTTTGGTGGCTCTGCTAATTGCATTCTAAGGTGTATATAACTGCATCCCACTTTGCCATAAATGCGAGGGTCCTGGCAACATTACAATTTCATCATTATGTGTCATCATACGGATTTTAAATCTATCTTTCTGAGGTACAGTCAACTTTGCCAAAAAGCTATTTTGTGTTTAAATGTTATATTTGAAACTGAAGTTCTGAAACAGTGTGTACAAGTACTTATCATATTCTTTTCTAATGAGGCATAATGTAGCTCTTGATTTCAAATGAGCTGATCATTTTTCAGGAGCCCATCACTCAACGTGACTTGGGGTTGCCTGACTTTTGATTGGGACTCTCGGCCTGCCATATAACGTAACATTGCCTAAAGAAGTCAATAAATAATTTAGTGGCAGCTTTCGGGGTCTGTTCAGGTATAAGAATAAATTCTCAAGGAATTAGGATTTCTTGATTGTGGCTTAATATGGACAAAAGGTCAGTGAGCCTCAACTTGTTACTGAAATACCTTGCTTTCTCTTTTGCAAGCGCTATCAGTTAACAGAGTCAGGTCATCACTGAGGTGATTTTCATTTCTTACTCTGTTCCCTCTGCTATACCCATCCAGAGATGATGGTGACCCCAGCACCTGACCTGGGCTGAAGGTTGAAATTAGGGAGATTAAATTAAGCCTACATTCCTTAACAATAATAAAATTATAAAATATTAATAGAGGGAATATATACTTGTCATCTTTAATATTGCCAGCACTAGTATAAGGACTTGACCATTAACTGATTTAATTCTTGCAACAGCCTTACTTGCACTTTGCTTTGTGGAATGTTTAACATGGAAAAGCAACATGCTGACAGTTTTATTAACATTATCTCATTTAATTTGCACAACCACTTCTGAGGTAGGTAAGATGAAGGCCAGTTACCTTGGAGGAGGCTCGGGGAGGAGACCACACTCAGGAGGCGGCTGTGTTAGCCAGGCCTTGAAGTTTGACACCCCCCCCACGTAGACAGTCCGAGACCCCTTGGCAGACATCCTTTTTTCCCCTCTGCAATTCTTTTTCTCAGCTCTCCCTTCACCCCTTTGCCCCATTCACTCATTTATTATTCATAGAAGGCAAGCAAGCAGCTTACTTTCCAGTCTGCCTGTTTCTTGGTTCACATAGGTACCTGCCGTTGCAGCTTTTGGATGCCTTATAAAAATGGTACTTGGAAATCCATTGTTTGTTAGACAGGATGTTCTCGGCTATTTCAACAATTTCATTGGAATCAGTTTTAAAATTTTAGACATCTCAGTGACTGGAATTTTCTTTTTTATGCACAGAGACTTGAATGTATATCTTTAAGCGTGGGTTGTTTAAAGTTTTGAGTTCAGGTAGCTTTTTTTCTAGAAAAGAAGAAAAGCATTGCATGCCTGCGGAGAGGCTAGACTTGGTCTGTCCAGTTGGGTGGAAGTCGGGATGGACAAGGCAGATCAGATCTCCTGAAGTCCTGCTTCCCAGCCTTATAATGCGACCTGCTACAAAAATGCTATGTTTTTGGAAAGAATTAAGGCAAATAAGGTAGCCAATAAGGCCTATGATGCATGGGTTAATGTTCCATGAAGTCAGTGCTTAAAAATTTCATTTAGCAGACCATGCTGAACTGTGTAGCCTTCCTTTTTACACTGCCCTGGCGGCTAAGCCTTGTGGCCCTGGGTGGGTGTGTATGTCCACTCTGCTCTGTACTTTTTTTTTCTGATGATTAGATTGTCTGGACACCATTAAGTCCTGTTTACCTACATGGTATGGTTTACTTCACTTTCAGATCTGAAAGTTTGGCACTTTTATTTATTTTTTTTAAACAAATAAGCTTCCTCTGGTTCCCCTTCCCTACCTTTGTCTGGCTGCCTCTTGCGAGGTGGTTACTTCCATGTTAACTTCTCACGTTAGCCAGAGAGTTTCTGCCTGGGTCAGGTTAGTGGCACCACACACTGACCGGTCCCTTTGTCCCCCTGTGCTTACCTAGCAAGAGTGTGCCCCCTGACAAATTTATCGTAACCATCTCTCCCCTTCTCTTTCCTCCTCTGTGACCCCTCTTTGGCCAGGCGGGTGCCTCGGTGATGTCTGGTGCTGGAGAGAGCACTAATCCTGACAACAGCGAGCTCAAGTACTCAGGTCAAGATGGGCTGTACATAGGCGTCAGCCTGGCCTCTCCGGCTGAAGTCACGTCCTCGGTGAGACAGGATTCCTGGTGCGCCCTCGCCCTGGCCTGAGCCATGCTGGGCGGAGCAGAGGGCGCCTGCAGGGCCCCGCTGGAACGGACCTGCGCTGACTCTTATTTTGTCAAGCAGTCCACACTGATGCAAGTATGCTGACAGAACATGCCTCTGACGCGTGATTTCCGTGCCTTTACTTTGAAGCTGTGTTTCCCAAGAGGTTCGCTCTGCCTTACTACCCAGGCCCTATCTCTGAAGAGAGACAGAAGACAGGTCTTCCTGGGAAGGGCAGTGCCGTCCACAGCCTTCACCCTGGCAACACCACCACCAGCCAGCCTGCCCCAGGGACCGCCGGGATTGATGTTTGCTGTGCCACTTCCAGAGACCGGGACTAGGACCCGGGCCTTGCCTACGAAGGGATATTGAGAGCGATTTTTTTAGAAAGCTTTTATGTCTATTGCCCCAAATCATGTACTTCTTCTGATCGTTTTTGGTTATCCCAGAAGTTCTTCATACCTTTTCCACACCCAAATTTCACATGCGCTCATGGAGAAGACCATTTGATACACACCAATGGAGGCGGAGTTGTTCACGAGATGTCTTGTCAAAATGTTTCTCAGTTTTCGAGACTGCATCATAACTAACTACACTGTGACTGATGTTTCTCAAAGTTCATATTGTGTGACTGATCTGAAGTCAGTCGGAATTTGTAAACAGGGTAGCAAACAAGATATTTTTCTTCCATGTATACAATAATTTTTTTAAGAAGTGCAATTTGCGTTGCAGCAATCAGTGTTAAATCATTTGCATAAGATTTAACAACATTTTTATAATGAATGTAAACATTTTAACTTAATGGTACTTAAATAATTTAAAAGAAAAATGTTAACTTAGACATTCTTATGCTTCTTTTACAACTACATCCCATTTCTATTTTTCCAATTGTTAAAGAAAAATATTTCAAGAACAAATCTTCTCTCAGGAAAATTGCCTTTATCCATTTGTTAAGAATTTTTATACAAGGACACCAATATTTCCCTTTTATTTTACTGTGGAATTATGTGCTGGAAAATTGCAACAAAACTTTACTACCTAACAGATAACATTTGTAAATACTTTAGGCATCTGTACACACTATGATGAAGTCTCTAGTGTGACTAACCCACAAACAGGTTGGTTTACATTAATTTTTTTTTTTTAAATGGGATGTCATATGGAAACCTATTTCACCAGAGTTTTAAAAATAAAAAAGGGTATTGTTTTGTCTTCTGTACAGTGAATTACTTCCCTTTTAGTTTCATTTTAATACTGTATGTGGCTATGGATATTCATATAAAACAAGTGCATGTGGTATTTGCAAATTTGCCTTACAGCCTTCATTTCAATGAATTGTCTTTTTTGCAACTGTTTATTCCTTGGCTTTTTTGAAGTTGAAGATTTAGTTATCACTTTGAATTTACATCACAGGTGATTTTCATAAGTGAAAAGTACCCAGTATTCTATGACATTTTATCTGTGATAATAAGCTTCTATTTAAGGTCAGTTCTTACAGCTACCAAAATGTTCAAGAGTGTCTTTCCCTCTGAATGAAAGACCCCAAGCCAGAATGTTTGTTTTTTTTTTTTTTTTTTTAGTTTTCCCTCTTACAAAGCAAATGACATACTAGATCTCTTCTGGGATTGCAGTCCTTACACTCAGCAGAAGATATCCAGTAATCTGAACAGACTATCAATGGGGGATTTCAGAAAACCAGGAGGCTGTTTCACAACAAAAAAATGTAGCATTTCATTTTGGCTGGCAAAGAGTGGGTTTTGACTTTTTTCATGTATTGATTATAGTTATTCTGTGGGATCCCTCCTGATTCTGTCAGCCAATGGAACTTCTTCCTGTTGAGGTGGGGTTGAGTTGTAAGTCAGATTCAGGGCTGGGGTTAGTGTGTAAATCACCGAAGCAGAATACACGTGGTGGATTAACACCACCTGGTAGGTTAACAAGGGTTAAGTGTGCAGGGTTGGAGTCACACCATCAAGCTTCTAGTCCATGCACTCAGGTAAGTTTCCCAACTCTCATTTTCCTCGTCTTTACATTAAAACCAATAACATAACTCTTAAGATTACATGAGATAATCCACTCGAATATAGTGAACTTGAGTGTTAGCTTGGTTTTGAAGGAGGGCGGAGTGAGCTCTTAAAACACAGGTTGGCTGAGTAAGATATTAGTCCCTGAGCAGTATGGAGTATCAAATTCTAGAGTCTGTTCCTAGTTTGACCTGCATGGCTGGGGAGCATGATCCCTCCCAGGATGGGGAGGCAGAGATGAAGAAAGGGTACTTGAGGGACACCAATCCAAGTTGATGGGTTATTTTATAGAACAGGGCTGGTCTAACAGCAAGAGCAAATGACTAGTTCCATGAGCTCATATTCCCCTTTTCGTGAACTTAAAGTTCTCATTACTTTGACTTGTGGTAGGTTAAGGTGAAGATTGTTAATACACTTTTTTTTTTAAAGATTTATTTATACATACAGAAGTGGGGGTACAGGCTGGAGGTGCAGGGGCGGTGAGAGGGTTCACCAGAGACAGAATGGGGAGCAGAACAGGGAGATCAAGGAAGTACACTGCTGAGGGAAGCATTGGGCGAGACAGGAGAGGTCTGCTGTGCCATGTGGGTCAGCTCCCTAGCTGGGGATGGAACTTGTGCTGAAGCAGCTGCAGCTAGTTTTGTAGTGCTGTGCTTTAATCCTCTGTACCACCAGGGAGGGCCTTGTTAATATGCTTTCATTAAAAAAATCTTACTGAGATTTCCAAATGATCTTTTTCCTGGGGTGGACTCAAAGTACCGTTTCCTCAAACCTTAAGATGCCATTAGGCTGGCTCTAAATTTCCTTTTTTTAAGAACACAAGTGGAAAGAATTCTAACTTCCATGAAATAAATTATGGCGGCTGAAGGGGGAGGGAATTTATTGTATGTGCTAACTGATAACAGCTTGGGCCTTTTCATTGGTAACTTGCTCACCTATAATTCTATAAAGCTTGATAACTTCTTCCAAAAACAATCACAACACCTGTTATCTAAAATATGGCATTAAAAAATAATATGGTGTGTATTTAAATAGTATACCTCAGCTTAGAGTCTTCAGATCCATTGCTGTGGGTTGCAGAATTTGTTCTTTCTCACTGCTTTTAGCTTAGTGAAGGCTCTACTTGGGGTCTCTTCATGGGCACTTGATGTTGCTTCCTGGATCCAATGGGAGGGTCAGGAAAGCAAAGGGAGCCATTCATTTCCCCCTGCAAATAATTGAACTTCTTGCTCATGGGAAATATTTTCTCTAGTCCTTGGAAATTTGATGTAATTTGAGATCATAGATAAATTAGCTGCTGGGAGGTTAGCATAGCAAGCCATTGGTGGGTCTGCCAGATTCTAGACTGCTTTCAGTTTAGGGCAGTGTGGTGGCTGCAGTGTTCTCTATGTACTGGCATTGTCCACAGGGACTTTGGATCCCCCTGACTAAGAAGGAAATGATATTTGTGTGGAGGGGGGGAGGGGGGAAGGCAGTTAGTGGAAGGACAGCAAAGACCAAGCAAAGACCAAACAATAGAATAAGGCAGTTCTAGCTAGTTAGTTGTTTGGGGCTAGAAAGCACAAGTCAGAAGTCAGTTTGGCAACACTATCTCCTATTGTTTGGCAGTTCTTTTTTTAAAGATAATTTATTTATGCATACAGAACTGGGGTACAGGCCAGAGGTGCAGGGGCAGTGAGAGGATTCCCCAGACAGTGGGGAGCAGAACAGTCAGATCGACGAAGTACACTGCTATACTTTGGGAGCGGTGAGTGGGGTCAGAAGAGTTCTACTGTGCCATGTGGGTCACCTCTGGGGCAGGTGGGGATCAAACTGTGCTGAAGGTCTGCTGAAGTGCCTTTAGCTTCTTTAGTACTGTGCTTTAACCCTTTGTGCCACCAGGGAGCACCTGTTTGGCAGTTCTCATGGAGAGACAGAAATAAATTTGATTATTTAAGTGAGAAATGCTATTTGTGAGATAAAGTTTCAAAAGAGGTCTGTGGGTAAATGTTTGGTACCTTCAGTTCTGGCCAGTGGAAGCGTTGGGATAGGTTCTGCGTGTCCGAAATGTCAGCAGCAAATGCATTCTCAGCAGACCTCTTCACTCTGGTCTCAGGGTACAGTGGTCAGGGACAAGTGATGGGTGTCTATAGGACATGGAGGACAGGAAACATGGAGTCTTCAGTTAGTTCAACTGTGATTTAAGTAAGCTAAGAGCCTAAATAAGTGACTTTATGTTTTTGTATAGAAGACCTGGGGTGTAGGCCAGAAGTGCGAGGATGGGGTGAGACGGTGAAGTCGACCAGACCAAGTGGGCTACATCCCTAGACCTGACCACTCAGGACATAGCAGCGATAGTGCTGAGACTTAACCCCTGTGCCACCACGGAGGTGCACACCTGCTTTTTCTCTTTCTTGTGCATACTCACTCTTTGTAAATAAATTATGGAAAGTTCTGACGTTGTAGGTGCACATGGAGGGAGGAGCCATAGCATTTCTCAGTTCACCCTGGAAACTAGTGGGACAGTTGGTCCCTCGCTTCCTCCTGCTCAGTTGCTATCCTTGCAACCCACTCTTCTGTAGTTGATGTTGCCATTTCAGTTAAAGAGTTATTTATTTTGTGTGGTAGCCTTTTTTTTTTTTTTTTAGAAATGTTTGTTCTTTTTTTTTTAAGATTTATTTATTTATTCATACAGAACTGGGGTACAGGCCAGAGATGCGGCGGGTGAGAGGATTCACCAGAGACAGAGCGGGGAGTAGAACAGGCAGATCTACGAAGTACACTGCTGAGGGGAGCAGTGGGAGGGTCAGGAGAGGTCTGCTGCGCCATGTGGAACTCCTCCTGGGCAGGCGGGGATTGAACTCATGCGGAAGTGGCTTAAGCTTCTTAGTGCAGTGCTTTAATCCACTGCACCACCAGGGAGGGCCAGTCTTTCTCTTTTTAAAGCATGAACTAAAATAATATTTTTAATAAAATAGCTATTAAAAATGAAATAATGGCTAATTAGCATAAGAGTGTTTATGTCTATTATAAGCGGGCCCCTATGGTGAGACATTTTACCAGGTACTCTGTAGTTTTGGAGTAAGTCATTTCCTTCTTCTGTACCTCAGCTTCTGCTGCAGAGCCGTCAGGCCATGGGCTAAGGCCCCATCCATCTGCATTTGCTTCCCACAGTCTGTTGTGCAGATGATATGCAGCAAGGTGATAGTGGGTCTGCAGTCTGTTCTGGGCTCCCAGAGTCTGAGGAAAGACTTCAGATCCCTCCATCAATAGGGATGCTGGTACAGTTGGAGTCTCCTTTCAGTCTTTGTCCTGCTCCCTCACCACCGTGGTGTTCATTTATGCAAGCCAGTCCTGCTACCTTGGACACAGGGTGAGTCCTGGTTGTGCTCATGAATACTGGGGCTTGGTAAGAATTGCCATGGTCTCCTAATGCTAACCTTGCTGGTCTGGGCCACTGTTGTAAAACTTATACAGTGATAGGGACCCAGACCGGAAAATGGAAAAGTCTGGCAGCTGAGCAGTCCCCAGAACAAGGAAAAAACAGCTTTGCTTTGCTTGGCCCATTGCTTCGATATCTTGTAGTTGGTTTTTTAGTTCTTGGAAACAACCAACTGTTCATTATTTGCTTTCTCTTTAGCTGTTTCGGTGTTGGTCTTCTCTTTAGCTGTTAAGGTGTTTCCCTCTCTGTGTTTTCACCCCCTGCTTTCAGTTTTACCCCTACTTTTGTATTCTGTCTTTTAAGACTCCAAGACTGGCCTGAAGTTATATTAGCAAGTTACTATGTGCCAGTTTCTATACAACATGCTGTACATATATCATTTTGCTAGCCTCATACCAAGTGAGTGAGGTAGCGCTTGTATCATTTTCCAGATGTGTCTACAGAGAGACAAAAAGGTAAACAACTTGTCCAAGATTATACAGTGGTAGGACTGGCATTTGAATCCTATCAGGGATGATTCTAGGACAATATTATTAAACACTCTACTATGTTATCTTTTAATACCAATTTGAAGGGGAAGAAATTGAACACAGAGGAGGGGTCAGACAGTTTTTATTCCCCAGCATCTCAGAAATACACAGTTGTATATCTAGGCAACAGGTAATGCCTTGGTTGAAGAAAGCTAGTAAATGTATATGCTTCTAGTTACAGGTTTCTTTACAACATAAGCTGTAGATATTTGTAACTGAAGAGTGTTTGGAGGTTTCCATCACACTGTCTTTGAATAATTCACTTTTCTTCTATGCAAGTAACTTCAATTAAGGTTCTTAACCTACCTCAAAAGATTAGGGCAAAACATTTTACAAAATCTAAAAAGCTATTGAGATTCTTAATAGTATTTACAACTAAACAGCAGAGAGAACAAGGAATGAAGAATATTCTTCATTGGGTGTAAAATCTTTCAGTGATTGTGTCAAAGGACTTCTTTGAAAACTTTGTTCAAGATCTGGCAATGTTTTCTCAGACTGTATCTTTTTAAATAAGTGTTCATTATTGCTGATGTCACTGTTACCTTTCTTTTGATATGTGTGCACTGCTAGTGTTCTATTAAGGCTCAAACATCTTCACGTACAAGATCACACGTAATGTTTGTTAAACTTGCACAGCTCCTAACTCCAGAGAGTCTGATTTTGCAGGTCCTTTGTAAGACTGAGGAATCTGTTTTTCGGTCTTTGCTTAAACTATATTTTTTTGAATAGTACCGAATTCAAAAGTTATAAAGGGCATCTAGTGGAAAATAATTGGTCTTCTAACTAGTCACTCAGTTTCTCTCCAAATATTATTTATTAGTATTGGTTATCAATGCATATTCAAATATATATATGTATATTTTTACACATGTGATGACATACTATGCACATTGCTTTGCATATTATCTTTTAATGTTAGTATATCTGAGTAGTTCATTATTTAATCAGTGTCGAAGAACATTTGTTTCCAGTCTTTTGCTATTTAAACAATATTACAATTATTATCCTGTATCTGCGTTATTTCACTCAAGCAGACACACAGTGTATTTGCCTGTAAGTTGCAGTTCTGAATGACAGGATGACTCTATTTTTAATTTTGATAGATATTGCCAGATTGTTCTCACTGAGGTTTTTCTAATTTGCACATCAGGCATTCTGTTTTTTGTCATTTTTGCTTTTGAGCTTTGTTTTACACTTAGTGTATTGTTAATGAGGTTGATCATCTCTACTTATGATTAAGAGTCATATGTAGTTCCTTTTGAATTCTTTGACTGTCTCTCTTCATATTTTTTACCTATTTTTTCTATTGAATTATTTGATTTGAGAAGTTCTTTACATATTGGAAGAAATAAGCCCTTTGTTTGAAATATACTTCAATGATGTTTATTCCTAGTTTTTCATTTTACTTTTAGTTTTTTAAAAACCATGATTTTTTTTATAAAAGGTAATTCAATTTATCATTCTTTTGTGGCTTTGGAGTTGTTTATAATATTTAGGAAAATCTTTTCCACTACTAAGATTATTTTTAAAAGCTCCATGTTCCTGTACTTTTATGGTATTGTTTTTGAGGTTTACATTATGTTTCCATCTGGATTTTTGGTTGTTGGATGTTGTAATATGTATATATTCAACCTTATGCCTTTCCAGATGGCAACCTAATTGTATGATCATCATTACCAGAATCTATCTACTCCCACAGATCAAAATGGGAATTAAAAAAAATACATAAGGATTCACATGATATGCATTCTTGTAGAAATTCTTATGTGGATATAAATTTAACATATTTTTTTTCTATATCTGAGTATTTCTGGATTTTCTATTCTCTTCCAATAATCTGCTTATATTTTGATACCATATGACTTTGACTATTTATATTTTGCAATGTATTTTAGTGTTCAGAGGTCTAGCCCCTTTTTACAACCTATAAAAATAAGAATCTGCTTGTATTTTTACTTATTTTTCCACATAGCCTTCTGAATCAGCTTGTTCAGTGGAAAATATCCTGCTGGTATTCATATTGGAATGATATTGAAATTTTAAATTAACTTAGAAAAAATTAATATCTTTATTATGTTATCTTCTTATTTCCTTATAAAAAAATTTTGTGTGTGTGTCCCTCCCTCATTGGTATTTACAATTTTTTTCATGTAGCTATTGTGCATATTTCTGGTTAAGTTTATTTCTGGTTGTTTCATACATTTTGATGTTAGTATAACTCCTTTAATTATTTTTGTGCATGCTAAGAGTATATTAACCTTGTTTTTCAGAGTGATCCTGAATTTTCATATCCTTTTTTTCAGTAGATTCTCTTGTGTTTTCTAGGGGTAAGATGCAGTTTCTATTTGCACTGCTGATGGTTTCAGTGATGGTGGGAAACCCTGCTCTCATGTTCCCTAAGGAAATACATACTATTGTACTCTCTTAAGTTCTGGAATCATGTAGCTTTAGAGATGAAAGGAACCTTGCTGAAGCCCAGCTAAGGAAACTCAATCTCCAAGAAGTTTAGTACTGCTGCTCAGTATGGAACCTGGGTTTCTGGATCCTTTGGCCCATGGCCAATTGTCTCTAGGCTAAACTGGAAGGCAATAAATAAAACTTGAGACCCAAGTACTGTATGCAAAAGGTTGGCCTTTGGAAAGGAAAGTATTTGTTACTACTCTACTTCATTAATCAGTTTAGGAATTAACAAGCTACTGAAACTTAGCCCAATGTATTTTTGCAAAGATTGCCTGTGTCCCCAAACACCAACTGAGTTAACCTCCAGGGAGTAGCACAAATGACTGTGATCTCTGGTGAATCATCAGACTGCATTTGCTGAAATAAATGAAAGCATTGTGAGAATAGGAAATCTCTCTCTCAGTGTACTTGTTACACCTACACTTGCTAACCCAAACAGCTTCTCTTTCTGAGCCTCTGGAGATCAGTTATCACCAAATGGCTAGATGCTGTCTGCAAAGTTTTTGCAGGCTTCACAGCTTGTAAATAAGAGACTCCATTCTTCATGCCTCCGTCTTGTTGAATCTGGCAAAGGAAAGCTCTCTGACTCCAACTGGCTTGGGCAATGACCAGTAGCTGGGCTGGCTGAGAGAGAGAGAGAATTCCAGTTGAATGACCCTCACAAGCCCACTATACTTACTTCACACACCCTGTGTTTTGAGGATGCAACACATCTTATCATCAAATCATGTCAGGAGCACCTCTGTGTATTATCTATCATTTATAAAGCTGTACAAAGATACCCATTGGTCCATGGAACACACTGGCATAGACTGTGCCATGTTTAACCTTTCTATAATTCTACTTCTGTTTACTTCTACTTCTGTTTACATTTTTTTTTACAACTTATTATTCATTGTAGTTTTATCAGTATTTTTTGTTGTTGTTTATTTCATTTTGTTGATCACTTGAATCAACAAGAAACCTTTTTAATTCTTTGGTAGGCCTAGATTCAGCAGTGAAATTTCTAGTTGGGTGCTTCCTGGAGAAATTACTATTTTACAAATTATTAGAGATTCATTTATTTTGGAATTATTCATAGGGATCCTTTAGCAAGCTGGTGACTCAGGTTAAGAATTCGTGTAAAGTCTTGAGTCTGAATTCTGCAGGGGAGTAGGCTAGATTCTAAAGCAGGATTTCTTCGCACATGGCGGTGAAAAGATCTGCTCCCAGTTCAACATTTCTTTCGACTCCTTTGAAGCAGTTACTATTCTGGCCCACCCTGTTTTTTCTCCAACCTCCCCTTTGGACTTTCATGACATTATAGATAAATTAGGGTTGTGATGAAGTGGAAAGACGGTGGACTTTGGAGTCATGCAAATGTAGGTTTGAAACTTGGCTCCAGTACACCAAAGTCTGGCTTGAGCAAGGTACTCAATGTCTTCAGGCCGAAGTGTTCTCATTGCAAAAAAAAAAAGTTTTACCACTGTGTAGTCCCATCATCAGCCATGCAGCCAGGCTTAACTTTAGGTTTGTGAGAAGAGGAACAGTGTTTGTAACCCTGGCCGTGGTTATGTTATGCCTGCATGAAATAGACACTGGTTTAGTCCCTTCCTACCTTCATATGCAATCTATAGCAACCTCAGTCATTCATTCATTCCTGTATTTAACTTACATCTTTTTTTTTTTAAATATTTATTCATACAGAACTGGGGTACAGGCCAGAGGTGCAGAGGCAGCGAGAGGATTCACCAGAGACAGAGTAAGAGCAGAACAGGCAAATCCTGAAGTACACTGTTAAAGAGAGCTGGGGGTGAGGCAGGAGAGGTCTGCCACACCATGTGGGTCACCTCTGGGGATTGAACTCGCATTGAGGCAGCTGCAGCACCTGGTGCTTGCAGTGCTGCGCTTTAACCTGCTGTGCCACCAGAGAGGGCCCATTCATTCAGGGTTTTGTGTGTGTGTGTGTACATATATAATAGCTCTATATCTTTATTGTCTATAGATCTCTATAGAGCATATGTCTATGTCTATATTTACCTCTGTGCATAAATGTACACAGATTAGGAAATTGGTTCATTTGCTGCTTGTGGGGCTGGCAAGTCTGAAAGCCAGAGGGAAGACCAGCAAGCCAGTGAGTCATGTTAAGAGCTGATGCCGAAGTCTGGAGTCTGAGCTCCGCAGCATTATAGGCTAGATACTCAGGCAGGATGTCTATGCTCCTTTAGGCTCTTCCACTGATTTGATGATAGCCATCTGTATTATGGAGGGTTATCTGCTCTACTCAGACTACTATTAAAAATGTAAATCACATCTAAAAAATACCCTCACAGCAACATCTGTACTGATATTTGACAAATCACTGGTTGCTACAGCCTAGTCAGATGAACACAAATTAATCACACTCCACAAATTTGGTCATTGAACCTTAACATCTGAGCCTCAGACTGGTTAACAGAGGGTTTAATTGCAGTGGGCATCATGATGACACAGCTTGGAACATGCCTTAGGGATCTTCAGAATTCACTCAGAATCAGTATTCTGTGTTGAATATTTCTTGGGGACTCTCTCAGGTTTTCCCCTGGGAGATGATGTCTACAGGGGGTGCTGTATTAAGTATGGGAGATTCCCATCATACTCACCCATGACCTTGCTGTGTGCCTCCAGACAAGTGAATGGGCCCTTCTGGGCCTCAGCTTACTTTTTTATAATGAGGTTGGGGGGGGGGAGGGCATTTAGACTTGATATGCTTGACTTTCTCTTCTTGGTTTTCTAGCACTGAGTTTCCGTTGTTTTGGTAAAATTTATAGACACTTGTTAGGAATTTATATCTGGTGACTGCTTCGCTTTTTTGGAAATGGCTCCATATTTTCAAATAGCATTAAAAATTGATATCAAATGTATTGGTCTGAACATTGAGGCCCTATATTCACTGTGATGTGCTGATGTCATTTGTCTAGCGAGTGCTCAATAAGTGGTTTTGGATTAAAAAATATTTTGAAAGTATATGTCTTATAAAACGCCATGTTCTCAGCAGGAGCTTCAGGAAAGCAATAGATACACTCATCCTCTACATTAGATTTCTTGACGTTTAGGGAACCGTAGAGTATGTTGGAAAGAACCAAGGCTTGGGATAAGATAGATCTGGATTTAAGTCCTAGCTTTTCCACTTACTAGCTGTCCCAGATTGGTTATAATAAAGTTCCTGAGCCTCAGTTTACTCATCTGTGAAATTGGAATAATGGGATAGTTTATAGGGTTGCTATAAAGTCAAGTGAAATTCCCTCTCTCAAGCATTATTCTTGACAATGTGAAATAAAAATGAATTCCTTTCTTCCCTTGGATTGTTTCTGAAGTTCTGGAGAACTGCAAAGCCAGATTAGGCTTGAGGCTAGAGGCTCACTTTCCAAGGGGTCAGGAGTTATCAGCCTTGTTTTTTCAAAACCACGTCAGGGTGTGGTCCCCATCTCAGCGTGGTGAAAGGGGAGGGTTAGGCTCTGTAGTACTTTGCTTTTAAAACAGCAGTTTGTATTCTAGGAATCAGCAGTTTTTCCAATCTAGGAAGAAGTGATGAATCATGACAGGAAATATTGTATATTTTCCCTAATACCTCACCAACAATGTTCAGTTGAGAATAATTTTAGGGAGAGTAGGAGTGGAGGTGGGTACTCTAGGATTGGAGCCAACATTTTTAAATTAACGAATCTTGGCTTTCATGATCTCCAGAAAGCCTCAAAAAGCTTGGATAGTAGGGGGTGGGGGTGGGGCTATTAACATACCGCTTTAAATCAAAAGATTTATAATGCTATCATTGATAGCAATAATGGTAAATAATGTTCTAAATTATTAACTAAAAATAGGCCTCTGTGGTTGTTGGAGAAAAATTCTTTTTCATCTGCAGGAGAGTTTGGAAGGGCTGCTTGGGGCTGCCCACACTGTCTGGCCAGTTGAGCCCAGGGTCTGTCCAGCCTATGGACAGCACCAGTCAACCAGAATGCACTCACCCTCTCTCTCCAGCTTTTGTCATTCAACATTCAAGCCCTGAATTGCTATTAGCCAATTTCTTTCAACTGTTCTATTTTTTCAAAGACAGGTTCTTTCCTTTAATGGTGGCTGGGCCCTCATTACTGCATTCTCAGTATTAGAGTGGTCCTTTTTATTTTTTTAAATTAAATTCATGAACATTTATTTTCCTTTTTGATTTCATTTATTTTTAGGCAGAGGAACTGGGTATAGGCCAGAGGTGGGGAGGGTGAGTGGATTCACCAGAGATAGAGTGGGGAGTAGCATGGGAGGATCTACTGAAATACACTGCTGAAGGCAGCAGTGGGCAAGACAGGCGAGGTCTTCTGCGCCATGTAGGTCAGCTCCCTGGCCGGGGATCAAACTCATGATGGAATAGCTGCTGCTAGCTTGATAGCATTTAGACTGAAGGTTTTGCACCACCAGGAGGCCCAACAGTGGTTCTTTCTTGTCTAAGCTTTTACTTTCCATAGTTTCAGTCACTTGTGGTCAATCATAGCAGAAAATATTGTGTAAAGATATTTCTTACTTTCAAATAGCTTTTATTGCAGTATATCATTATAATTGTTTTACTTTATTATTAGTTATTGTTGTTAATCTCTTACTGTGCTTTGTCATAAATATGTCTGCATAGAGGACATATAATTGACCCTTGAATAATGTGAGGGTTGTGGCACTGACCCTCATGCACTTGAAAATTTTGTATAATTTCTGACTCCATCCCAAATCTAACTGCTGTAGTTAACTACAATAGTCTATGGTTGACTGGAAGCCTTGCCATAATTGAGCCATACATGTTTTGTCTACATTATATATAATGTACTGTACTCTTTCATTGAAGCAAGCTAATGAAGAGAAAATGTTATTACGAAAATCATGAGGGGGTCATCATAAAAGTTTTCATCTTCAGCCCTCCCTGATGGTGCATCCGGTTCAAGCGAAGCACTATGAAGCTCTCCGCGGCCACTGTAGCACCAGTTTAATCCCCGGTCAGGGAGCTGACCCACATGGAGCAGCAGACGTCTCCTGTCTTGCCCACTGTCCCCTCAGCAGTGTACTTCATCAGTCTGCCTGTTCTGCTCCCCACTCTGTCTCTGGTGAATTCTCTTACCTCCCACCCCCCACCCCAACCTCTGGCCTGTACCACAGCTCTTGTATGCATATATAAATTTTTTTTTTTTTTTTAAGTTTTCATCCTCCTTGCCTTCTTGTTGTGGAAAAGGAGAGAGTGAGGGGTTGGAAAAAAAATCCAAGTGGAAGTAGACCCACATAGTTCAAATTGTGCTGTGCAAGTGTCAGTTACATATGTAGGGTTCAAATCCTATCTGCAGTTCCAGGCTTCCTCTAGGGGCTTGAAAGATGTCTTCTACTCACCGGAGGGACCTAGTGCATATTAATTGACTCTCCTACAATCCTGACATGGAACTTGGTGTCTTGCATGTCCTTGGGCTCATACCTTCTTTGGCTACTGCACACCAGCCAGGTCAACTTCTTCACTCGTCTCAGCTCCACCTTCACATGGAGTAAAGAAAGCCATTGCAACAGGGCTGATTTTAACCAAGGGCCAAGGGTTTGGGGTTCCTGGTTCTCCATTTCCACAGTCAAAGGCACTGACTACAACATCCTGCCGTGGGTGCACACTCATGTTTCAGGTCCAAGCAGCTCTTTCAGAAGTGGTGACTGAGATTTATGTGGCAAAATAGAACTGAGAGAGAAGAGCTGTGTGTGAGCTGTTTCTCTCAAGTGCACCCCTCTTTGGCTTGGGCTGAATAACAATGGCTGCAGTTTGTTGCCTGTCCACCACTTCCTGTTTTTTTTTTTTTTTAAGATTTATTTATTTATTCGTACAGAACTGGGGTACAGGCCAGAGACGCCAAGAGTGAGAAGATTCACCAGAGACAGAGTGGGGACCAGAACAGGCAGATTGTCGAAGTACACTGCTGAGGGTGCGAGCAGCAGGAGGGTCAGGAGAGGTCTGTGGGCCATGTGGATCTCCTCCAGGTCAGAAGTGGCTTATGCTTCTTAGTGCTGTGCTTTAGCCCACTGTGCCACCAGGGAGGGCCACTTCCTGTTTCTTACCTGGGGCAGAGGCCAAGGAACGGGCTCTCAGGAGGGTCATGTTCTACTCGCCTGATTTGCCTCTCTTCGGGTGGGGTTCCTGGTGACCTAGCCTCATTCCCAAATGCACAAAGGCTGAGATGGGTTTGAGTCCTGTTCACACATTCTCTGATTGAAGATTTACTGCTCAAATTCCAGCAGGATTAGGAAACAAAAATATCAAACAAGGGAAAGAAGTACAGAAGGAATAAAGAGACAGAGACATGCAAGACACAGTCAACTCTGACCTAGTGAGTGGCTCATTCTGCTTATTTCAGGTTGAGTAGACAGTGGGAACAGAGGAGTCACTTCCAATTAAATATCTCTATTTCAGTGAAATTTACAAACAAACAGTATGGATATAGGTATTCTCTAATCAAACAGATGCTATATATGTACTTGGATCAACTTTCTTCTATCTTTTGTTGCCTCCTTCATGGGGCTTTAAGAGTAATCTGGATATCAGTCCCAGAAGATCCCCAAGTCTGCAGAGCTTGGTCTTGTTTTGCAGTGACCCTCCTTCTTTCCCATCAGGGCCCATGACCTCATATCCCCAGGTGGAGCTTTTTTGGTCTTGGACCCAGATAGACTTGGGGGCCTGGAACTTTTGTTTTTAATTATTATGATTTAATTGGCATATAATTTAAGCAGTTGCCTTATTTGGGAAAAACTTGTTGGATGTTTGTGATCGGTTGTCCCTACGTTTTGATTTCTTAACCTTAAAGCTCTGTGGGTTTAGGTTTGGTTTCTTTACTTAGGCTACTTAGCCATTCAAATCACCTCAGCCTCATGGGCTCCTTGTTTAATTAATTTAACTGATGTAAATGTAACTTCTGGTTCTGTGAAAGAGTAAGCATCATGTTGAGCAAATCACTAAATCTTCTTGCATCTTCATTTTCATATTGAAATGAGAGAACTAAGCTAGGACCTTTCGAAGTTCTGTCCAAATCTAACATTAAATAACTCACGTGAGTATTTGTGAAGATCAAGCACAGAAGCTTCTGACTCCTAAAAACCAAAGTAGAAGAAAAAAATAGGGATGTATTTAAGATTCTGGATCACATCATTCTATTTATTCATTTGTTAACTTGGTTGTATGAGGTGTTCTTGGTGAGATTAAATCTGAATTATTGGCAAAAATATATAGTTTTTGTCTGAAAGTGGTTACTGTGCTTTTTATGCTACATTAGGTAGAAAAGAAAGTGATCAAAATCAGATATAATATAACAAAAAATAGTAACAAAAAGAACAATAGTACTAGTCACTCAGCTCTTCGAGTGCCAACTTGGAATACTTTATCACACTGAGTCTCCTTGCGATGGAGATTTGATCATCCCATATGTTGGCTGGGCAGCCAGCAAATGGCAGAGCTATGATTTGAACCCCAGTTCACTTAAACTTAAAGCTCCTCTCTCTGTGAACACACCCGGAAGCCAGAACTTCGTTCTTCAATGTGTGGTCTGATGTCTGGCAGCTTGGGTGTCACCCGGGAGTTTCATTAGAGCATCTCAGTCTCCACCCCACCCCATTTCCTAGTTAAGGGAAATCTGGATTTGACAAGGCTCTTAAGGGGATCTGTATTCACATTCAAGCTTGAGGAGAACTGGCTTAGATGACTTAAAAATAAACAAACGTTTCCCACGTGTTAAGATGCATCAAGTGTTCCTTGCGTGATGATTGAAGAGGAAAAGCTTCATGCTACAAGAGGGATGCTCTGGCATGAAGCTCAGAGGCCAGCTTTCTGATTGGGAATTTCTGAACTCACTTCATCTGTTTCCTTCCCTGAAGACTAGGGTGCAAAACATCCTAGAGATGTCATGGAATGCACAACATCAAGCACGAACACTGATTCAAATTATGGCCTTGTAACAAATGTACCGCTGGATGGATACACCCCCATAATGGGGGTGCTGTGCGTACATGGGGGTAGGGGGCTCATGGGAAATCTTTGTACTTCACATTTGATTTTGCTGCAAACCTAAAACTGCTCTAAAAACTAATTAAAGAAGAACACCCCGAAACAACTGAAGGTGAGCCGTTGGTCTTAACAAAGACGGGCCAGTCAGTATGATAAAGCCTGTTAAATTCTTTTTTTATCCACTGGATAAAAGGTACTTTTGAAAGAGAGGGTTTGTCAAGTGCCATGATCTCATTACCTGGCAACACCGGTGGGAGAGGATCCAAGGGAAACCCAGGGCGTTGACATGTGAGTGACTCAGGGGCCTGCACCTCTGACAGTGAGCAGCCCCAGGCTTGGAGTTGGTGGGAGAGGGCGGAGAGCCTGCCTCTTGCGGGCTGTGCACATTGGTGATGGGAGCCTTGAGGCTCAGGCTGTGGGCTCCTGCCTGCCCTGAAGTGCTGGGCCTGGATTTTGCTTTGCTTGTTGGTGGTTTTTTTTTGGGGGTTTTATCCTCCATGGTACTTCAACAGATGTCTGTGGCCTGGGGTGGGGGGTGGAGGGGTGGGGTTTATTCAAGGGCTCTGCTAACATTGGGGGGTCCTGGACCTTGGTCACAGATGTTCCAGTCCCAAACTGAGGCTTTACTCTGTTTTGGGGGCAGCTGTCAGACCTGAAACAGCCCCTTGTATATTTTTCCCTTCCTTCTTTCCTTCTTTCCTGCCTTCCTCTCTTCCCTCCCTTCCCTTCCATTCCTCTTCTTCCCTTCCTCACTCCCTCTCTACTTCCTCCTTCCTGGCCTCCTTCCTTTCTTTTCCATTTAGTAAGACTATTAACATGCTTACAACTTTAAAAATTTTATCATTGATTCTTACTTTAGTGTCTGGTAAAGGGATGGGTGAAATATATTAGGGTGTCAGCTGATAATGGACACAGCTTCAGTGAGGGCAGCAACTTACCTCAGCTCGATGCTGCGGGTGACAGTGGTGTCCAGGCCATCTCCTTGCATTTCTCAGGGTTTCCTTTTTTGCCCCAAAGCCTCCCTTGTGCTGCTTCAGTAATAGGCTAGCCAAGTAAGTGATGCTCTGCTGTTAGCCATTAAGGGAGGAAAAAGTTACCCCGTGTGTGGTGTGTGTTTGCCATTGTGGGAGTTCCTCAAAGTTAACCCTTTCTCAGGAGGTTTAGTATCAGGGTGGAAAACAATAACACAAAGTGATTCAACAGACTTTATTTTCTTCATTTGACTTGCTGATGTTGTGGAACACTTAAATAAGTTGTAGTTTCATGCATGGTGCTAAGTTTTCAGAAACAAAATACTCAGGGAAACAAGGCTAAGTGAAATGGGTAGACTTGGTTTAGGGACAGCCAAGCTCAACTCCCATCTGAAGAGCAAAGAAGCCTAGTGAGACCATGCTGCCTGCAGGGAAACTGAGGCTTGCTTAAGTGCAAGTTATCAGAATTTGATAACTTGCAAAGGTCCAAGTGGCTGTTTAGCATCTTCAGGCTGTTCACAGCTTCCACTCCAAGCCAATAACTCATCCCAGGGGCCTCCTAAGTGGCCTGTGTTCCACACCTCCAGTGGTTGCCGGAGGTGGCTTATTCACCAGCAAATGCGACACATCACTAATTAGCACCCGATGGCCTGTTCAAGCAGGGTAGGTTATAGGTGAGTATTTAGGGAGAACTCCTCCCCTGCTTTTTCCTCCTGAGATACTTGCATTCACACTGGATATCTTCATTACACTTCAAGGTTTTTTAAACTAAAAAGATAGCTATAAAAATATTTCAAAGGCTGGGGTGGGGGAATGCTTATAGCTACCATCCTAATGCCGTTGTAGCATTTTTATATTTGCATTGTTTTAGTCAATGCCACAAATGCATGTCAGACGTTGGGTCAAGCTCATTGCAACACGCCTCTGTGGTATTGTATTGTAGTAGTTTTCACCTAATATTCGATCCTATGTATTTCTCCATATCTCTGCATTGTTTTCATAATGATCATTTTCAGTGTCGGCACAGTATTCATCATGTTGACACCCTCAGTGAATTCACCAATCCTTTCGGTGGCCATTTTGATTGCTTCAAAATTTTCTGTTACCTAGTGTGGCCAGTGTGCCTACATTTGGGTGTATAGTCTTCTTTGAAATTGTTTTCTTAAGGAAATATGAGCAGTGACAACCAGGAAAGGGAACTGGGGGAGGTGTTGCCACTACTTCTGCCTCAGTCCCCACCAGAGGGAGATGCTCAATACTTTCAAGCCATTCACAGGGCTGTTCGTGAAGTCCGTTCTCAGTTCCTTTAAAATATCTCTCCTCAGTTCCTACTTATGCTGCTGTCTTTGTTTTATCTCTCTCTCCTCCCTTTCTCCTGGTCCTCCGTTAGCCCAAATCTGGCCCTTGGTCCCCCCCAGAATCACTCTCTCCCTGTTCCTGGAAGGGTCTCAAGTGAGGGATTGGTTCACTCCTGATTCCTTTTTGAAGATGTGACCTCAGAGGGATGAAGAGGGAGGGAACAACACACATTTAAATCATATCAGCCTCTTGATCTGATGTCTTATCTAAATATTATTTCTTGTCCTACTTACATCACAAGTCCTCAAGGCAAGGACCATGTCTTTACATGTGCCACGGAGAACAGAAAGCGCTACTGGCACTTGGCAGATGTAGAATGTTGTCATTGTAGAGTGTTAATAATTAGAAGATGAGAACAGATATTCTGGGGAGGTAGAACCAGTGCTAGCAATGAGTGGGGCTTCCCAGGAATACTTTAAGCACAGACTTCAGTCTTGAGAGAGATTTGGAAACAATAGGTTCTCAGCTGTCAGAAATGCACCTGGGGCTTCTGCTCTGAGAAGAGATTGCTATTTGAGCGGGTGCTCACGTAGGGTACTGTCCACTGAACAGCACTTCATGGGGCATTTCCAGTCCTGTCAAGTTGAATTTAGGGCTGCAGACAAAGGAATGCTAAGCAAACACTGCTGGGCTAATCCTTCAGCAACACTGGGCAGCAGGCCTGGAATTCCTTTTCAACTTTGTTTTTTTTTTAAAAAAAAAAGATGTGTTAGAGTTTACCAAAAAAAAAAAAAAAAAAAATTGAGCATATTATTTGAACAACTAAAAATGTAAAGAGCAGTTTATCCTGTGTTTTCTCACAGGTATGTGTTTCAGACTCCCTGTACTTGAGGCAGTGACTGGCTCTTCATGGTCGTGAGTGAGAGTCCAGTTTCATGTGCCTTTTAAGTCCTAATACTTTTACAGGGAAGTTCCTTCCCCAGTGAAACACTGTCTGGGCCAACATCCCCACTTTTTTTTTTTTTTTAGAATCTGGTAAATAATCATCAAAATAAGTCTGTTAACATCTTTTCTTAGCAACTTTTAAATTTGCTGTATCTTATTATTGACTTGTGTCTCCAGGCTGAACTTCATGTCTCCTTAACTTACTTGTTTTGTTTTTATTTTTAAAAGATTTTATTTATTTATTTTTTGGGTAGAAGAATTGGGGTATAGGCCAGAGGTGTGGGGGTGAGAGGATTCACCACCAGAGACAGAGTGGGGAGCAGAACAGGCAGTTTGACTGAAATACACTGCTGAGGGGAGCAGCAGGCGAGACAGGAGAAGTCTGCTGTGCTATATGTGTTAGCTCCTTGGCTGGGAATTGAGCTCAGGAAACCTCAGAGGGCCATTGTGGTGGTAGCTTTGAGATTTAAACCTAAGCCACCAGGGAGGCCCTATTTTTATTTTATTAAATTTTTTTCCACCCTTCACCATTCATTCGACCTTCTCTACCCTTGCTCCTACATCCTAGATCTTCCCTGCTGATATCCTCAGTTATGTTACTAATGTCCACTAGTCTATTTTTACTTATTTCATTTGTTTTCTTACACTTGCACATGCAGGTAAAATAATATAATACTGGCTTTTCTCCTGCTGACTTATTTTACTTCACAATCCTCTTAAATTTCTTCTAGTTTGCTGTGAATGGCAAAATTTCATTTTTTAAATGACTGCATGGTATTCCATTGTGTATAAACCAACATCTCGATGCACTTATCAGTGATAACTGGTGTAAACAGTGAACATTGTGATTTCATATTCTTCAGAGAGATACCCACAACTGAGTCAGACAATAGTTCTATTTGTAGATTTTTGTGAAAGCTCCATTCTGTTTTCCAAAAAGGTGGCACCAATATACACCTCCACCAATGGAATACTGGGGCTCCTTTATCTCCATACCCTAATGAGAAGTGATGATGAACATTTTTTCTTGTGCTGTTG
>NW_004567117.1:12040343-12076352 GCF_000260355.1 Condylura cristata
TGTGGTCACCTCCGGGGTGGGGATGGAACTCATGCTGAAGTGGCTTTAGCTTCTTAGTGCTGAACTTTAACTCTCTGTGCCACCAGGGAGGGCCCTAAATATGCTTTTTAAAAATGTAAATTGCACAGGAGAGAGACCCAGAACTCTGTTTACATATTGTTCTATAGTTCAATAAGTGCTTTAACATATATTTTCTCCCTTAGCTAATTTAACATACTTTTAAAAATTAAATGTTTTTATTTATTTTCTTACACCATTGTTCATTTGGGGGCAGTATTCGAGCTCTCCCTTCAGTTGTAGTCCTGTTAGTTCTCCCATCACCCCGGATCCATCACCATAGTTCTGTGTTTTTCTTCCCATTCGGCTGCTCTCCCTCCCCTTCCTCTACTGTGAACCTCAGCTCTATGGTCAGCTTGCAAGTTTTGCCTTTTTTCTCATCTTTTGTTTGCTTTCTCCATATTCCATATATAAGTGAAACCAAACAATTATATGTATGTTCTTTTTATTTTCAGAGCAACATGTGAAGTAGATATAGACTTATTTTCATTTTGTAGAAGTGAACACTGTGAAAAAGCAGGCTAAGGAATTCAGGCTTTCAGTTGTTTATCTCAGGATTATTCGTCCAGTGTCACACTGTCTCCCTGATCTGGGAAATGGTGGCAATTTCTGGTGCAAATGCATCTCTTTTCTTTTTTTTAAATAAATATTTGAAATACAAATTTATTCTAATTTTAAACAAGAAGGAATGGGAGTGGCATTAACAAACAAGATTTCACAATGAATATTGTGAGGTGTCCGTAGCCGTCTTAAATTGGAAACTCAGAGGAAACAACTGTATTCCAGAACAGCTAAATATACAGGTTCAAAAATGAAGGTTTTTAAACTGCCACACTCACTCCAAAGCCTATTCACTTCCTAGAGCATCCCAAAGACTAAGCACTTGTTCTACTTAGCAGTATAAGAGTGGCAAACACTGTGATACAACTGCCTGTAAAACTAGACTTCTCATCCTGGGTTCCAGCTTCATTCTGTCACAGCTCATTCTGTCACAGCAGTTGTCTGAGCAACCTCTAAATTGTTCTTCATTCTGTCACAGCTTCATTCTGTCACAGCAGTTATCTGAGCAACCTCTAAATTGTGCTCAGACCATGCCACTAAAGCTGATAACCTGTGATGGGGCCGAACAGGCATGGCAACCCAGTTAGGGTCTCTGATTAGTTTTCTAGAAAGCCACAGAAAGGGCTTTTCAAAGCTGTATGTACTTGCGGAAGACATGTCATAGTACTGTAGATTCTTCTTTCAGTGGAAGAAGATGGATTTTGCCTGAATTTTCTGCTCTTAATATCCACATTGTTGCCACACAACATGATAATGCTGCTTTCATATACTTGCTCCAGATCTCTGTGCCACTTAGGCACATTCTCGTATCTCTCAGTTACATCAAACATAATGTTGGCATACTAGACTCGGATATAATCTCTCAAGCCACCAGTTTCTCCTGACTAGCTGAACTTCCCATTTGTCTTTGTATGGAACCTAGGGAGGAAACTCAGTGTCCAGTGTACCTCATATTTGTCAAATTAGTTGGTCAAATGACATGAAATGCTTCACAATTCATGCTCAAACTGCAGAAACAGTCTGGTTTTCCCATTACTACCATCACCAACCAATGCAAGTTTGAACTAAACTTGGGGTTCTCCTTGGGTGGCCATCATAGTGTTACTTCCAGAAGCAAATCTGAGCCTTCTCATTTCAGGCGGAAAGATGGCAGAAACACAATTTACATGCTTAGAAATGCAGCTCATGTGTGGCTGGATCTTTTTTGTCTTTTTGAGTATTCTGTGATTTGCTTCCATTTCCTCTTTTTAGAGTCTTTTTGTCTGTCTTGTGGATATCATTTGTATGTTGTTAAAATTCCAGAGAACCCAGTAGAATTTGTTTTGGTGAAATAATCTAACACATGGTCCACATATAAATTGCTACTTAATTAATCTATAGATTGCTTATATATTTCTTTAGAGTATCTTGGTGCATCCATGTTTCCTGCTGTGTGACTTTGGGCAAGTGACTTCACGTTTCTCTGTGTCTGTTTCCTTATTGATGAAATGGAGACAGTATAAGTATTGACCACAGAGGGTTGTTACAAGAATGGATTGTGTTTCCATGAGACCATTTAATGAGGGTTCAAGAAATGTTAGCTATTATTATTACTAGAAAGATTCACTTATTCACAAATGTATTATAGATGCTAGCCATTTGCTCTTCAAATGGTGGTACATTCCTTTTTTTATTTTTTTAAGAGTTGTAGTAAAAGGCCCTCCTTGGTGGCACAACAGGTTAGGACGTAGCACTGCAAGCTGGCCACAGCTGCTTCAGTGTGAGTTCGATCCCCGGCCCTGACCCACCCGCTGCTCTTCTCAGCTGTGTACTTCATCAATATGCCTGTTCTGCTCCCCACTCTGTCTCTGGTGAAGCCTCTCACTGCCCCTGAACCTCTGGCTTGTACCCCAGTTCTGTATGAGTAAATAAATAAATCTTTTTTAAAAAGTTGTGGTAAACCATATACAAAATAGAATGTACTGTCTTAACCGTGATTAGGCATACTGATCTGTGGCATGAAATACCTCCTCCCTACTGTGCAGGATGCATATTTCAAGAAGGCAATGGGCCAGGGAAGGGAGTGGATATGGGTACTGTGTGTGCAGTGTTCACAGTGAGTTTTCTCTCCACATCTGGCTGTCTTTCTGAGCAGGGAACCTGGACTAGGCAGCAGAGAATCAGGCAACCACAGGCACACTGCTCTGTGGGAACAAGAGTCAAACAATTATGTCATCTCTCTATTTGTTTTTATTCATTTCACTGGCTTCTTTTGCTCAACCATTTCTTTATCCTGGGAAGGAAAGGCCTGGGTTCAGATCTATGTTGTGGATATCATTCATTTGAAATGTCAGGAAATCAGTGACTGAGAGAACCATTTAAAGTGTTACATATCACAATCGGAGCTGCCTGACATCAGTCCACTGGGACTTGTAGATTAAGTGTAGAAATGAATTCAGTGATTTCACTGCATTCCTTGAAATGGAAAAGTCCAGAAGTTTAGAAGATCAATTTCTGACAGTCATAGACACTGTATGGGACTTTAATGTAAATAGGAACTACACCCAAGTCTCTGAGATTGTTTCTTCAAGCAGGCATGAGAGTAGCTGAAAAGTGACTGTCTGCTTCTTGGCACTTGTGTCTGCAAATTCAACCTCAGAGAGCAGGTTTGAAAATCATTCTCCTACACACAATATTGGTATTGAGTATGTGCTTGAAATTGTAGTGGTCCCTGGAATTCTCCTTAAACAGATGCCATCTTCCAGAGAAGGTTTATCATAAGAAGCATCTAATATTAATGCCTGATATCCCTAATGTTGAGATGGCTACTTAGCTCTTCTGGGTCTGCTTAGCTGCAGGTGTCAAGCAGATACAAGCTTTTAAATAGATGTGAGAGACCTTAGATTGGCAGACTATTAAACATCAAAGAACATCAGCTGTCTTCAACGTGACTGCTGCAGTAGTTACTTCAAACTCACAAAGTGAACTCTTGGCAACTCAAACTTTTCCAGGTGGGCATTCTCAGATGTGTCCAGCTAGGGGCTAGAGATTTTATTGAGATATAGTTGGCATGTAACATTGTAGACGCTTGTGTTGTACTATGTAGTGATTTGTTGCATGCCTATTTTGCAAAATGATTACTGCAATAAGGTTAACGCAACTATCACCTCACATAATTAGAATTTGTGTGCATATATGTGTTGAGAACTTTAAAAATCTGTGCTTGTCAATTTTCAAGTTTAAAATATGGTATTATTAACTATAGTCACTATACTCTGATATCTCCCGAAACTCATTCATCTTATACCCGAAAGTTTCTAAGTGATGATGAACTTTTGCTACTTCCTTTACCCCCATCCTTCCGCCCTGGCAACCCCAGTCTGTCCTTGGTCTTTATGAGTTTAGTTTCTTAAGATTCAACATATAAGTGAAATCATGTATCATTTGTTTTTGTCTTATTTCACTTAGCATAGTGCATCAAGTTTCATCTATGTTGTTGAAAATGACAGGACTTCCTTCTTTTTTATGGCTGTAAAAAAGTAGTATTCAATCCTATATATCATGTTTTCTTTATCTTTTTAGCCACTGGTGAACACTTTGGTTCTTTCTTTGTCTTAGTTATTGTAAATAATGTTACAGACATCTCCTGGAGTTAGTGATTTTATTTCCTTCATATATATATATATAATATCCAGAGTGGAATTAGTGTGGTAGTTCTATTTTTTGAGCAACCTGCATACTGTTTTCCATAAAGGCTGCACCAAATTACATTCTTGATATTACATTCACTTTTTGCTACATTCTTGCCAACACTTGATTTCTGTCATCTTTTTTGGTACAGAAATTTTAATTTAATCCATCCATCCATCCATCCATCCATCCATCCATCCATCCATCCATCCATCCATCCATCCATCCATCCACCCACCTACCCATCCACACCCCCACCCATCTACCTGTAATACGCTCATGGGACTTACAAATTTTCACAAGAAGTCATATATGACATTTCCCTATCTAAACTGCCTATGAAATCCCAGGTTATTTCGTGGAGCAAAGTTTTGGAAATGCTAAACTGAACTGTGCAATACGCTTGAATTCCCTTTCCTACCTCTCCTATGAAAACTTACCTGACTAGTCTCGCTTCTAGGGCATTTTGTGAAGAGTAAGATTCTGGAAAGCAGTGGTACCCATGATATACTGTAAAAATCCCATCTTCCTCCAGTGATGTGTGGCATTACATTTTTAGTTTTGATAAAAAGAAAAGAGAAAGTTACCTGACATCCCTTGAGTTTGTCAGGCATCCCCTCGTGCTTTTTTGTAGATCAACAACAACTGCTACCTTTCATGCAGAGCCACCTGGCCTCTGGCCTCACACCTGGGTTGTTTCATCTTGAAGTATCTGATTGACCTGCCTTTCCACTCTCTGCCTCCTACTCCCAATTGGAATCTGGAGAGTTGTGAACATACGTGTTTGGGGAGAAGGTAGGAATTGCACTACCACCTGGAGGTTGGGCAGGCACACCCCTTCAGTGTTTATCTTTGTGTGGAGCTGTAGAGGTCCTGGCTGGAAACTCACCTCTTGAGTTGAGTTTAACAGCTGCTAACCCTTGGGGAAATCAACCCCTTGTTTCCTAGGTCCCAGATTCCACTCACTCCCTGAAGTCGATTTTCTCAGCCCACCTTAATGGAATAATCAGGTCATGGGGGAGAAGAAGAGGAAGGAAATCTTCCTTTATGTATTCCTTGAGGGTCAAAGAGTCATAAGCATTTCCTCTGCTAAAGAACACTACTTCCTGACATGTTGCTTGCCTTGCTATTAGGTTTCTTAGCAGGAAGAAATATCTTCTTCCTGCCAATGAGCATTCCAAGGTGTGGAGATGCTCATAGTATCAAGATATATGATCGAACATAAGATAAGGATGGCTTCAAATCTCTTTTGACCTGCCTAGAGGAAGTAGAAGAGTGAGCTTACAAACAAAAATAGCAGTTTCTCAAAATTGTAAAAACACAAATGGTTCCATGTCCGGTGGGATATGGAACATGCTGAGTGACTTGCTTAAAGAACTACTCAGAGTCTAAGGTTTTATTTTCATGCACATGCATGTATATCATCATTGTCAAAATAAGATAATATATGTGACAGAGCTTTGTAAACAGTGAAAGAAGCATCTATAGGAAAGTGATTCTTGTTATTTCTCTGTTACTAACAACATCTATGGAAACTTTGCTTTTTATGGGGTGTTAAGGCAGACCTTTTTCTAAATTTGACTTTAACAGACTTAGTGGGTACCCACCAAGGGGACTCTGCTGTCTGGTAGGGCCAAACTGTGTCTCCCTGTCATTTCAAATATCATAATTTGTTCTGCGTTTATGTCAACTGAATGGGATAACATAGACACAATTAAAACCTTTTTTTAAAGATTTATTATGCATACAGAACTGGGGTACAGGCCAGAGGTGCAAGGGTGGTGGGAGGATTCACCAGAGACAGGTGGGGAGCAGAACAGGCAGATCGACAAAGTACACTGCTGAGGGGAGCGGCAGGCGGGTCAGGAGAGGTGTGTCGCACCATGTGGTCACCTCCGGGGCAGGTGGGGATCAAACTCATGCAGAAGTGGTTTTAGCTTTTTAGTGCTGTGCTTTAACCCACTGCACCACCAGGGAGGGCCCCATATCATATTTTTATTTGAAAATTTAGCAAGGAGCAGAACTTTGAGGTGCTGGGGCAAAGGACAGATATATTTTAAAATGAGGAAGGGGGAGAGGAAGTAGATAGCAGAGGTTGGAAGTATTTATAAGAGTAGATATCTGGAAAACAGCATGCCAGGACAAAGGAGAAGGAACAATGAAGTTCCATTCGCCTTGTGGTTTTTCCTCATTATACAGTTTGAGCAAATCTGACAGTATAGGATCCTTGCCATTGGATGCTCATGATGAAAGATATCACAGAGCTGTAGGCAAACATCTTGAAGCTTAAAATGCCTATGTTAACAAAAGTATTTCTATTATGGTAAATGCATAATTTACCACACTGTGGGGTTTTGAGTGATGGGGAAGTCTGTGAAGTTCACTATTAGATAGGGTGTCTAAAGTGTCTTCCAGGGAATCAGGGGCTGCTTTATGGAAACAGTGGCCGTCAGGAGCCTTTAGGGTGACAGCACAGAAGAAATTCTAAATGAGGGGTGGAAGTTTCCAGGAAGTGTGTGAGGCTCAAGAGAGGGCACAGAACTTGGAATAGAAATTTCCCATTGGCACTGAATATGTAGGAAATACCACTTAAGTCCCAAGATACTGTCCTGAATTAATGCAGGAGAAGTGTTATAAGAAATCCTAATAAATGTGTTTGTTTCCCTAAAGTTAGCACAAAGACCAGATCCTTGAGTGCCTGTGGAGTTTTCTGAAGGACTCACAAGGATGTGTGTGGGGTTTCTGAGTAAGTTTTCTATGCAGGTGAAAATATTTTTGCTAAAGATATACACTACCAAGTCTGGTTGGAGCTGATATTTCACTTGCAGATTGTATGGCATTGCTGTGTGCTGTGACTTTGGCAATGGCTCTGGGCACTTCTGCATATTTTATGCCTTGACTAGTTCCTGAAACAATACAGTCTACACCCTGCAGGGTGGGAGCTGTCACTCACTGGCTGGTTGCTTAATTAAGGTAGTTTTTATTTTTTCCAGAGATTTTTGGAGAATTTTCAACTAAATTCACACTGGAAGGGTTATTTCTTTAAAGGTTGTTAATATATTTACTAAAAGCTGCTTCAGATTGCACAGTACACTTAATAAAAACCATTGAGATTCTATAATTGGGAGGTTTGGTCAGATCCTACTTGTGTGGAAGTTGGTTTTCAGGACAAGATGGAGAAGAATGTCCCAATATCCCGAGGTATAGAGTTGCAGTTTATAATCATGACTCCCAAATGGTTACAATTCTAGATGATCCACAAGCATTGTTTTCATCAAATAGTAATTGTTTATTGATGGATGTCTGAGTAAAGTAATTACTTTAGAGGGAATGCACAAAATCCAAGGGCCAGACGGTGTTGAACACACAGACTCCTGCTGTGCCATCCCCAGTGCTGTGTGAAATACCACGAAATCTAAGTCTCTGGCCTTCAAAGACTTGTGGTCTAGTTGGATATTAAGATCAGTACAGAGGGAACAATGGGGCTAAATCACTTATAATGTTTTTGACTGTGAAAAACAAAAGCCTCAATGGAAACTGGCTTAAACAAGAAACTGGTCAAGAAATTAGACATCAGAAGTAGGGCTGCTTTTAGACTGGATTTCCAGAGCCTCAACAACATGATCTAAGATGTGATTCTTTCAGCTGCTTCTCTCTGCCAATCCTAAGGCAGCTTGATCGTGGGTTATCAGGTAGCATCTGGGAACTGTCAAAGCTAAGGCTCCTTTCTTATGTCTAGTAGGAGAGAGCTGGCATCCTCTAGCTCGCTCAGAGTGCAAGGAAGTTCCTTTTCCAGAAATTTAAGGAAGTTAATTTAATTTAAACTTACTCAGAAACCCCACACCTCCTTGTGAGTCCTTCAGAAAACTCCGCAGGCATTCAAGTACCCGGCCTTTGTGCTAACTTTAGGGAAACAAACACATTCATTAGGATTTCTTATAACATGCTACACTTCTCCTGCGTTAAATTAAAGTCTTCCATCTCTTCTCTTGGCCCTACTTACATTCCCAATGTAATTCCTCTTTGGCAATGGCAAAGAGAGTGTTCAGATTTGTGAGGGGGCATCACTGGAGTTGAGATAAAGGTACGACAGCATAGAGGAAGTGGACACTAGGAGGTCATGTGCTCGGTTTAAAAGAGGCCTGTGTTGGGCTGGACTGAACAATAAGTGTATTCCCTCCACGATCAAAGTAATAGGCTAAGGTGTAATGGGGGGAGTTTTGCTATTTATAACCACAGCTGCCTTTCAACAAAGCTGATGTCATTAGTTGGACTGCATCTTGCTTGTGCCATTTTGGGGAATGTTCCAGCTTTGGAATATGAGGCAGTGGGGGTACTGACTACATAATGGCGGCAAAAAGAATTTGAGGTTGGGACGTTGGAAGAGGAAAAATCCGTCAAAGAAGGAGAAGAGTCAGTGGGACCAGGCATTTTTTGGGGTGGGGGCAGAGACAGAAATGCTGGTTTGGTGGAAACGGAGTGGTAGATGAGAAGGTTGCACAGAAATGTCTAATAAAGATTTTTAAAGTTACTTTAAGCAAGTACAATGGGAACTCTTTCTCCCTTAAACCCCTTCTCTGAAATGCTACTTAAAGAGTTTATGTTATTCAATAATCATTTAGCTTTGTTGTTGGGCTTCAGGAATATTCTGCAATTATCCTCATACTCTCCATTTTACTTTTGGGTCAATTTGGGGGTCAGTTCCCCCCTTCTAATCAGGTTTCTCTTTAGAGAGCTCTAGAGAGACTGAGATACTTTCCATTCTCTCCAGACCTCAACCTTTTGGCTTCTCTTCTTAAAGGATAAGGCTGTGACTTGGGGGATGCCAAGCCCTTCACACTATGCTGGTGGGGTCCCTTTCATCAGCAGAGGTGGGTTCTGGTGGCTCTCGGATGCACCGTCATCAGCTGGTGATGGTTTGGATTTCTGTGTAATGGACAGAATGGGTCTTGGGGTTCACCTGGGTTGTACATGTAGTATAACACAACCATAGTGAAAAATCCTCTTTCTCTTCCCAGCTTCACAGGGCAATAGGATTTCATGCCTTCTCTCATTTATTTCTCATAACAGTCTAATGTGGTAGGTACTACTATTATTTCCATATTTCAGATAGAAAACTAAGGCTTAGACATAGTCAGGCCACAGAGCTAGTTGGGGTGGGTCCTGAGTTCACTGAGCCCATAATCCTAGCCAACACATTGCATTGCTCCTGAATTTATGGAGGGGCTGAGAGGTGACCCTGAAGTTAAATAGGAGATGGGGAACCTGCATCTTAGCTTCCTGACTCCCATTCTAGTACTTACGCTGTAGTCAATTTAATGACTTTGGACTTTAGAAACCTCAGCTGTAAGAATAGGGAACTGAGGCCCTCCTTGCTGGCACAACGGGTTGAAGCACAGCACTATGAAGCTATCCACAGCCACTTCAGCATGAGTTCGATCCCCGGCCTGGGGGCGATCCACATGGTGCAGCAGACCTCTCCTATCTTGTCTGCTGCTCCCCTCAGCAGTGTACTTCATCAGTCTGCTTGTTTTGTTCCCACTCTGTCTCTGGTGAATCCTCTCATCTGCCCCCCTTCCCCATCTTTGTCCTATACCTCAGATTTGTATACATGAATAAATAAATCTTTTAAAAAAAGAATAGGGAATTCTACACAAAAAATACCTCACAGCCATAAAATCTGATGATTCAATAATGTGAGTGAGTATGAGGCCCAATACTGAGGTGTAATGTTATTTTTTAAATAGCGACATTTTTATTTAAGTCCATTCCATCAACATTCAAATTTAACATCTCTTAATTGCCATGCACTTTTCTGGGTCCTGAAAATATACAATAGAACACTCCAAGGCAGATAAGCTCAGTCTATTCTGAATAATTTGTTTGACCAAAAGAAGGACCCAGGAATATCTGGGGGGACAAGAAAATGAGACTTTTCCACTGTAAACATTCTTTCCCTGACTGCCTACAGATTGAGTCCTCTGATTTTTGGACTAGATTGTCTTTTATTTTTATTTTTATTTTATTATTTATTTATTTATTTATTCATATAGAACTGGGGTACAGGCCAGAGATGCGGAGGCTGAGAGGATTCACCAGAGACAGAGTGGGGAGCAGAACAGGCAGATTGACGAAGTACACTGCTGAGGGGAGCAGCAGGCGGGTCAGGAGAGGTCTGCCACGCCATGTGGTCATCTCTGGGGCACGAGGGGATGGAACTCATGTGGAAGTGGCTTAAGCTTCTTAGTGCTGTGCTTTAACCTGCTGCGCCACCAGGGAGGGCCAGGACTAGATTGTCTTTTTATTGATCACCACTGATGCCCCTCCCTCACCCACCTTCCCCCCCACACTAAGTCAGAGACTCTCATAGCTGAGAGCAGGCACCCCACCTGCCATACAGTTTTCCTGAAACAAACTCCATGGCAGCAGTTGTAATTTACAGGAATATTGTAAGTTACAATATTCCAGCCCCCTCTTACTCAGCAGACACTGTGTGAACAACTGAGCTCACAGCACTCACTGTGGCATTGCAGTAATTTCAGCAGTGGCAAATGCATCTGGAACCTGATAGATCAGAAAATCCCAGAAGTCATTTACACCTTAGATTTTCATGGAAATTTCAGCTCTTCAGACGTCTGGTGTACTGTAACTCAAAGATCTAAATAAGTACATTAATTATATATATATTTATTAAATCATTCTTCATTTTTGTACAATGTATGGTTTCCCTGTGAAATTCCCACCACCAATTCACCTTTGCACCATCACCACAGTCCCTTGTGCTCTTACCATTCCTGTCCTGATCCTTTTCCCTCCTTCTCTCCTACAGAATGTCTCCAATCTATAGTTGCCTGATGATTTTTATTTTTTTAAGATTAATTTATTTATGACTACAGAACTGGGGTACAGGCCAGAGGTGCATGGGCGGTGAGAGGCTTCACCAGAGATAGAGTGGGGAGTAGGACAGGCAGATGGGTGATGTACACTGCTGAGGGGAGCAGTGGACCAGACAGGAGAGGTCTGCCTCGCCATGTGGGGCCAAGAATCAAACTTGCAGAGGTGGCTGTGGCCAACTTGCAGTGCTGCATCCTAACCCCTTGCACCACCAGGGAGGGCCCTGATTTTGATTTTTACTTTATTATAGCTTATTTTTTCCTGATTCCTTATTTGGTTTCTCTATATTCCTCCTACAAGTGTGACCATCCAGTATTTTTCTTTCTGGCTTACTTCATTGAGCATAATCCTTCCAGTTCCATCCATGTTGCTGTGAAGGGCATGAGTTTATCCTTTTGGGTTGCCGAGTAATACACCATCACATAAATATATCACATCTACTGGATCCAGTCATCTATTTTTTTGGCATTTGGTTTGCTTCCATATCTTACTTATTGTAAACTGTGCTTTTGAATTGATGTTTTTGTGTCCTTTGGGTAGATTCCGAGGAGTGGAATTATTACTATATAGCTTTATTGTTTATAGTTTCTTGCTCCTATTAGCTCCTATTATTTCCTTTATCTTTGGGACTTACATGATACAACTTAAATTTTTAAGAAACCGGGTTCCTTCATATTTTATATGACCTAATTCAGTTTACTTTGTGTAACATATTAGCAGATTCCAAGAAGACTTTGAAGGCAGTAGGGCATACATACATTTAAATTGTTTCTTATTCCATTTCTTCCCGCTTGATACCAGGGCAGCTTATGCTATAGAAGTAGGCTATAACATCTATCTATTTTCTGAAATGGACAATAACCACCCAAGCAACAACACATGAAACCACTCGGGCACATGTGTTGTTGCATCTTTTTGCCTACTATGAATATTGACACATTTTCTCATAAATATTTAAGGTGCCTTGTAAAAATAGTACTTCCCAAAATTCCTTAAATAAGTGATTAAAGATTTTTAATCTTATCTTTTAAACAGTAAACTGGAAGTGTGTCCTATAAAAATGGCTGTCAATCCCAGGATAGATTTGAGTTGTAGATTTACTTAAAAAGTCTGTTTAACAAAACCCAGGTTAAATGGTGCATGATGTCAGTTCACAATAGATCTCAGTTTAATCTCCTTGTTACGTAACATTTCCTTATGGTAGGAAATTATCCTGAAGTCAACTACTTATTATTTTTTAATTTATCTACTATCACCTGGCAAAGAATCAGAGGAGTTTAGTGCTGAAAAGGTTTTAGAAAGTCTATGGTTATCTCAGATTTAAAAATTAGAGATTTAAAAAGATCAAATAATTTCCCTGGAACTTCAGAGATTGTAGGTAACAGGAATGGAACCCATTTTCCAAGCCCCACCCAGTGAGTACCCTCCCCTCAATGAGGGACCGCTTACAGCCAGCCCACAGTACTCTCTCTGAAGAAAAGTCTTAGACAGGACCCTGAGTTAGGAATGGGTCCTCCAAGGAAGGTCTGCAGAAGCTGTCGCTGTCCTCCTCGTGTCTTTTTGTGAAAACTGGAGATACACTGCTGAGAAAAGGTGGATATTTTCCTTTCTAAAATCCATTCATTCTGGGCCCTCTTTGGTGGCGCAACAGGTTAAGGACTCAGCACTGCAAACTGGCCGCACAGACATTTTTGAGCAAGTTTGATCCCCACCCCCAACACCTTTCCCCACCCCCAACACGTCTCCTCCACCCCCACTCCGTGGAGGTGACCCACATGGCGCTGCAGACTTCTCCTGACCTGCCCTCTGCTCCCCTCAGCAGTGTGCTTCCTTGATCTCCCTGTTCTGCTCCCCACTCTCTCTGGTGAATCCTCTCACTGCCCCTGCACCTCGCTTGTACCCCAGTTCTGTATGCATAAATAAATAAATCTCTAAAAATTTTTTTTTTAAATCCATTCATTCTAGGGTAAGGGCTGATTGTCTATTTAAAAAGTATCATAGCTATCATCACCATTATTACTGCTAAAAATATTTCACCCTTTGTGAGGTTAACTTTTCCTAGCATTTTCACATATGCTGATCCTCAGTCTCTGCAAGGTACATACTGGCATATTAGTATATTATTTACCAGATATTCCATAACCAGTTGGTAGTGGGTATGAGCTCTCACTAGAACCCAGTTTTTTCATCCCATTTCCTTAATCCACTCTTTCATATTAAAACTGTGATAAGATCACAGAATTTAAACTTTCTCTATTTGTGGTAAGATCAGAGGAATTTAAATTCTCTCTGATTCGTGTTGTGAAAATCTTGAATTATTTGATTACTATTAAACCACCCTCTTTTGCCTCTGACTTTCAGAAGTCCTCCCCCTGAGGTCTTCTCATGACTGGGCTCCTGTTTGGAAGGTTCTCACTCCAGGGATCCACTAAGAGGCCAGGTCAATTGACTCCACAGTCTGATCTTAATACCATTTAAGGGAGACCCCCAAACATGCTAGTGATTGGCCTTTGGATCCTCAGGAGTGCCAGCCATATCCCAACTCACCACTGAGATACCTGCCTCAGATTTTCCCACGTGTTTTCTGAATCCTGAAATCTGTGGGTTTCTACAGGTTTTTCTCAAAATCTCAAGGACTTAATCTAATAGAGACAAAAAGCCAGTTGGACCATTCTCCCTAGGGCATGACCTCTCTGGGAGAATTTTGTACCCACAAATCATGAATGGAACAAAGAAGTATTTTTATTCATGTGTCCTGAATTCCCTTTTTTCTTTTGAGTAGCCTACCAAAGGCTTCAGGATTACCCCTCTTCCCAGCTCCTCACCTCAAATGTAAACAGGTCATAAATTCTGCAGTAAAACGGTGCAAAGGTTTTAAAGACTTGTTTACAATCAGGCTTGATCTTTAAAAAACTGAACTTTGCTCAAGATAGAGGAAAATCTGAGGAAAAAAGAAGAGAGAGATAGATTGCTTTGCATAAATCTCTCTTTTCACCTCATCGTTCTCCAGTCTGAGAGAAACACATTCCTGGTATTCAAAACTGGTGCTCTCATCTATTGACATCTGCAGTACCAGTTAATGGTGGCAGCTGAGTGTTTGTATGGGAGTATTGCTCACAAAACCTGTTCCTCATGATTAATGATCAGTTAGTGAAGTGTTTCAGGTCTTTAGGATGGCTTCTGTGGAGAGGAGAGAATATTCTGAGCATCATTCAGTTTTGTTCTTCCATGACATCTGTCCATGGATGTAGAGGCTCAACCATTTAGTCTCCTTGGGGAGGTGTCATCAATTAAAAAGGTTACTCATGACCACTTCAATCATCTGAGGACCATTTATGGTTCCTGAGAGGCTGGACCCTGAAGGCTGTGACTCCCACAGGACACTGGTCCAACAACCACAAAGTAGCAACATGGAGACCCAGTAGCCACTGGAGATGTTCTGGCCATCAGGTTTACTTGCCAACACCTCCAAAAGCCTGCCTTTCCTGCTCTGTTCTTGGCAGAAAGATCATCATCGAGACAGGCAAGTCGGGGCTTTTAGCAGTGCCTGGAAAGAATGAAGGGTTGAACCTGGGAATCTGGGGGTGGCTCAACCATTTAGACTCCTTGGGGAGGTGTCATCAATTTAAAAAATTGAGAGAGTTCCTCATGACCACTTCAATCATATGTCTTGGCAAGAGGAGCTGAAATAACATTTACCTTTCCCTTTGTTTTTGATTAGCAGCAAGTAACAATGAACGCTGGTCTGCTGACCTTCCCCCACCCCAACTTCTTCCACATTAATCCCAGCTGGCTCCATCCCCACAACCACTCCTGCAGCCCCTCTCCACCCGCAACTACACAGCTGTGATTAGTTATATACCTTCCTTGGGTTGTATTTGCCTTTATTTCTCATGCGTGCTTGCTTCGTCTCCTGATTTTGAGTGCAAGAGTCTCAGTACAGAGTAGATAGCACAGTAAAGAATGTGATGGGCTCCACTGTGTCATTCATTGAGAGTTAAGTTTAGAAGCTTCTAGATTTACTCTGCAAGACAGTGGTGGGCTGGCTGACTTGAAAGTCTGCTACATGCCAGTCACTGGGCTGAGGACAGTGGCCGGACCAAAGGGCTAATTTATCATGCTTCATTGTCTTCATCGGCCCCTGCTAAAGCTACCATGTGATAACGAAAACAGTGACCTACCTAATGCTCTTTGGCCTGAACAATTGTTACCTTTCAATTTTTTATGAAATTCTGATGGAACTTGGTCATTCTCTACTACTTGCCTCAAAGATGTTCTTGCTATAAAAAATATTCCTTTGAGACAAGTCCCCTAATATTCTTTTTTATAACCTCATCGTCTCTTGAACAGAAATTATGGATCCACCATTGATGACATCTTTGTGGGTTACAGAAATGGGATTTTTAGGGGTTCACAGTCAAGAAGACCATCACATCAGTTCTGGGAACAACTGAAGCCCTATCTGAAGGCCAGCAAATGTCAGAAACATGTTATTGAAATGTCATAAATTATAGGATGTGATAGAACTGTGGCTGATGAATACTTGTTTCAGAAGTGGATGGAGGTAATTATGCTGTGCAAATCTACAAAGTTCAGGGTAAGTAAATAACATCTAGCAAGTTAAGAATTTGTTTAAATAGTGGTCCTGCTGGATGTCAGAATCATAGATGAATCTGAGGGCACAATGCCATTCTCTTTATAAAATGATTCCAATCCCTCATTGAAACAGATTTTGGATTGCTTTACTTTCTTTAAACACAATGAATTAATAGGAAAACTTAGGAATGAAAGTCAAGCTTTCAGTATCAAAACTCAATGTGCAACATAAGCCAAAATAATGATTCATTCTAAATGAGAACTTTGCTTCAATAATTGATCCCACAGTCTGCTCCTGGATGATCTGTACATGTTGTCTGTAAATGATCTCTCCCCCTCTTCATAATAACTGTCAGGTAGGGTGACTCTCCCCATTTTACACAGGAACAAACTGAGGTTCAGAAGGTTGGTGATGTGTCCCAGAGAGAGAGAGCGTTAAAGAGTTGTAAGTGCTTCAGCAGTGTCTTCAACCAAGTTCCTCTGACAATAAAGCCTCAGCTCACTCTGTGAACATTATTAATGTGTAGTCAGGTTTGGCAGGTAAGGGAGCCAGTTGGAATTGTACTTCAGATCTTTTCCAAGCCATTTATTTTGAAAAGAAGGGAGGGGAGGCCATAAATTGTGTTCTTCTCTTCACTTCCTATTTCATTATCTTTTTGTGTTTCCATTCCAATTCCTCTTTGGTCATCTCAAGTCCTGTCTACATCCTATTTTTTAAAAAATATGATATTTTAAAGTAAATGCTGTAGTTATGAGAACAGCACAAAGAAACTTTGTATCCCTTTCATCCAGCCTCCCCAATTGTTAATATTTGCAGGCTTTCTCTCTTCATAGATGTACTTTAATTATATATATTATACACATATACATACTTAATATATAAATTTTCCAAACCATATGTGGGAAAAAGTTGCAGAACTGTTACTCTATCACCTCTAATTATTCCAATGCGGATTTCCCCAGAACAAGAATCTTCCACACAGCCATGAGGCAACTCTCCTGTCACTTCCATACATTATCAGTTCTTTCAGGCTCCATTTGCAGTCCATTTGCCAGAGAACCATACCAACAATAGCTCTTATTTCTCACTCACCAAGGAGTACATGTTGCACTTAGTGGTTAAGTCGCTACTATCTCTTTCCAGCTACGTTGTTTCTTTAGTCCTTTCCTAATTTTCAGGACCTTGATTTGAAAGTCCTGGTCTTCCTCTCTGTAGGGTGGCCCACTCTTGAGTTTCTCTGACAACTCATGACCGGATTCAGGCCATGCATTCCTGGCAGGTATCCCCGAGGTGCTGGGGACTGAGAAGTTGCCAGCTGTTTCACCACTGGAAGATGAGTCTCCATCACTCATCATGTTTTTCCATCTTCCATTTTCTTCTACAGCTGATAAGGATTTTGTAAGAAGATCAAATCAATCATGTCTCACCAACTCCTTTCTGAATCAACCACAGCTATGACAGGTGTCAGATGATGGTTTTCTATTTTCATCATTCTTTCTACCTGCTACTGTTCTTCTGTAAGCAGCACTTTCCTTCTCCACTTATTTCCTTGTCATATTTATTCATATCTATGTATGAGTACATAGAATATATATGTGAATGGATGCATGAATACTTATTTTTTTTGTTACTTTCTGCTAAATGACATATATCTCAGCAGCTGAAACTTCATCAAATTGACTCCTGTGATGTCTCCATCATTCTCTTAGCTTTTCCTTATTGCAACACAACATATTCCAAACTCACTGCCCCAGTCTCAGAATCAGCCATTTCTTCAGGGAGATTTCTGTTTCCTTTTAGTTCAGTACATTGTTTAGAAACCAGGGATCTGGCTCATATGCATACATATAGGCACAATACACCAATATCTGTTTCCATACATGTATTATAAAATGAAAGCCTAGTTTTAATGTGGCACATCAATCTTTCGTCTTGGTATTTGTAAATTACCCCTCTAAGGATGAGAAATGGGCTTTTATCTGCTCACCCCATGTATCACTCATCTTACTACCTGCCTTCTGGGTTGGCTGCCTGTGCGGTCCCCATTTCCCTCTTCTAGCCTCCTGCTTGGGACAGGGAGGCCACCATCATTGTAGGTTCCTTCCCCTCTCACTGCTGCCCCCTACACACCTTGCTCCCCCATGCCCTTGCCCCTTACAGGAACCCCCATGTCTGTTTCCACTGCTTCTTCGCCATTATGCACGCTGCTTTCACGCAGGGAAAAGGAAGGCCCCTGGGTTCATGTGATATACTCTCACTGTGAGAGATGTCAGAGGGATATAGTGGAACTTAAATAAAAGAAAAAAATTGTTCTTCTCTCTTTTTTCATTTAGATGAGCAATATTCAATATTTTTGACATGGTGCTGTGCAGTTGTTAAACACATAACAACCTAACAGACTCTGTTTGGTGCAGTGCTCTTATTAATGAAACAAACATTAATTAGTCTAATTTAAGAATTTTATATGCATTTGCATGATACTGGTTCTTAACGTGACTCACAATATGTAAGTTTGGTTTTATTAAGTTGATACCATTTTCTGACTTTAGAAAAAACTCGGGTTTACTTCTATTCTCCCTCAGTTTTTATAAGTAAGGGAAACATTTATATTGAAGTTCTTGCCTGACCTTTTTTGGGGGGACAGAGGAAAAGAAGAAGGTGAAGTGCATATGTTACAGGGCCCCCCCAATGTGAATTGACTTGCCTGTCTGTGGGCCCTCACCCACGCACTTAAGATTCAATTGTATTATGGACACACGCAAAATGGTTCAATAATGGATTTATTTACAGGGAGAAAGGTAAAGGAACAACCCAGGAAAAGAGGGAGAGAAATACAAGTCAACTAGAATGTTTTACCAGTTCTGCTGAATTGGACTCCCTCAGCACCCTGAAAATCGATAAGAGAGCCAAAAGACCAGCAGAGAAACACCAGGCCAGGAAGCCCCTAGAGCCCACATGTCTGGTTTGGTTTTATCCTAACTGGATAAAACCGGCTCAGCTCCGCCCTCAGCTCCGCCCTCAAGTCCTAGCGTGCTTCTCCTGGGTATTGATGGGATTAGTAGTTCCAGTATCTGGAGTGGGGGCGGAGTCCATGAAAACTGTACCTGTTACACATATATAAAGAAGGGAGAAATGGAAGTTACAACATTGAAATCAGCCCAACCCTGGAGACGTCAAGTCTATTTCCCCCCCCACCCCATAACTCTTAGGGGGGCACTGGGGGAGGGGCAATGGCTATCTAGGATCTAATGGCAAACTGTTTCATGTTCCTTCCGTTAGCTAGATTACTGCAGATTTTAGTAAAAAAAAATTTTTTTTTACTTTGAAAGCTGCTTATTTCATGGGTTATTTGTGCTTATTTTGAGGGCTTTCCCACTCAGAGCAATCAGTACAAAGATTTGAATAAAAATGATATTTAAGGTCCTGGGCCAGGCATAGGAGGGATGTGAGTCATACACAGAACAAGAGAAGGCTGGTCTGGCCCCTGTGGTGTCACCTTGAGCCAATTCATTTCTCAGAATCTCAGTTTTCTAATCTAAACAATGGGGCTATTATTAGGGTAGTTTGGGGGAACTGGGAAAAAATTGAGGCTGGGTCTAGAGCTCTTAGCATAGTGCTTAGCACATACTGAGGGTGAAGTGAGTGGAAGTTATGGTTATGAATAAAGGTTAACTCCTGACCTTTGACCTTACTTGTTCACAGTCCAGTTTAGTCAATGAGATATAAGTACATGAGAAGTCAGAGCAGAATCTTACTCCCTATGTTCCGAGGTCCTTAGTTCAGGCCCTGTTTCTCTGTCTTAGCCCAAACTCCCCAAAAGCGGGCCCACCGAGAGGGCTTCTGAGCATGTGATTTATCAAGGACATGCTCCCTGGGAGCTGGTAAAGGGAGGAGGGACTGAGAAACAGGAGCCTATACGCAAAGGTGTGGCTTCCAGAGAAGTCCCCCCAGGGGTAGCTTCAGGTACTGAGTAGAAGATTCTTGGAATGTAAGCTATGCCTCAGAATTGTGTCAGCACCTTTCACTGGGCAGGTTACCTCAAGAGGGTGTGGGGAACTGGAGTTCTAGGCCCTCTGGCTTTCTGCATTTTACGTAAAGTCATCTCAGTAGCTCAAGGGCCAGTTCTACAGAGAAGAGCCTGGGGCACTGTTGTGGGACTTGAAAACATGTTGAAATCAGGGTGGGGAATGACCCAAGGAAGACTGGGATGGAACATCATTTTGGCCACTGGCATCCACTCCATCACTAGGGTTATGGGGTGCTGAGGAAGCCAGAGTTGATTTAGGAATTTGAAGCTAGCTGCTCCCCTCCCATTCCTCTCTGGGGTTCTCCCCATCTGCAGGAAATTTTCAGAAAACCCAGGTTCATTTGACCTGCTGGTTCCTTCCTCTCTGCCACGCTACCAAAATATGGCTACTGTCCTGTCACTCCACTTTTCTTCCTGCCTGTAAGCCTCTCTTCTCTTCTCACCCCATAAGCCCTCCATCCTCGTAATTACTACCAACGAGATGAGTCATGAAATTCACAGTAAGAGAAGTCATCTGGCCCAAGAGGGTGCACAGTGAATTGCCAAAGAAGTCAGTAGAAGACCAGCAGTAGGGAAGAGATTCATTCAGGATGGTGGCTAGAAAAGCAAGATTGTTGCAGTGGCTTAGAATGCAACTTGATAGCATTAGGAACTACACCTTAAACATCTAGACAAATTGTGGGACTATGTGGATGCAAAATTGGGACTTTGTGAAGAGAAGGGGAATTTTGACAGATGGTACATACTACCCACTATTCCTGGCCTGAAGAAGGTAGAATTAAAAATAAACATTTCCTGAAATTGAATTAATCTTTTTTTTAATTAAAAAGTGGGCCCCAAAGTCTTGTGATCCTGATACATTTAAGAGACAAAGGGGTGGAGGGGTATGATTTCTCACTTGCTGCATACAATAGGCATTTGATAAGTGGTTCTTGAATGATTAGAATAATTGCTGAGAGCAAAATATTGCAATAGTTTGATTTTAGTCTTGTCTCAATATTGTTTTTAAGCAGGGTGGGGCCTCCAGGCTTGGTGTCAAAAGGGTGCTAACTGCTGAGAGAACTAGAGAGGAGCTGTGCTTTGCTTCATCCAGGGTGTTTTCTTGGGTGCCTGGGAGCCCAGCTCCTAAGAAAACATTGTTCAGTGTGCCTGTCTGTTGAGGGAAATAAACCACTTGATTTACAAGTTATTTTAGGCTTTTAATCTTATCATTGACATAACCTGTGGTCTATTATGGCATTTATATTTAAAATACCAAATAATTTAAAATTTTTGACTAGAATATGAATATGTACGTACAGCAAAAAAAAAAATGACAAAATATTCTAATTCAATACCATTAAAGGATAGTTTCCTATTGATCTGTCCCTTAGTTACCTGTTTCCCTTCCCCAGAGAGAACCATTGATGGCCACACCACATGGACCCTTTCAGGGACCCTCTCTGCCTACTTGGGTGACTTTCCAAACAGGGAAATGTTTATTTTTAATTCTACCTTCTTCAGGCCAGGAATAGTGGGTAGTATGTACCATCTGTCAAAATTCCCCTTCTCTTCACAAAGTCCCAATTTTGCATCCACATAGTCCCACAATTTGTCTAGATGTTTAAGGTGTAGTTCCTAATGCTATCAAGTTGCATTCTAAGCCACTGCTGGAGCAGTGAGGTGCAGGTGAGACTTGAACTCTGCTCCCTGACACGGGACACTGTCAAACTGCCTATCGTCTGGCATCTGGGCAGGATGGAACAACACCTGCTCAGTGCCTTGATGTGAATGCCACCCCTGAAACTCAGAGCCAGGGATCTTCTGGGGTGGGGGGGGCAGAGCTGACCGTCATCTAGTGAGACTTTAAAAGGGAGCGAGGCACGTCGACTCACCCTCTTTTTCATCAGACCTGCTGTGGAAGAAGCTGCTGCCCTACTCTGTGTGGGCTTTTGTACTCCGACCCCCCAACACCTCAGCAGCAGCAGAAACTCGCCACACCCAAGCAGCTCTGACAGCTGCAACCTCACTCACCTCAAGCCACATATTATTAACTGGAGCTTCTCCCTTTCCCCTGCTGGTTAGAATAAGTTGTAATGTTTTGCTTTTCAGAACTGAAGCCCTTTGTTGTTGTTTGTGGTAGCAGGTAGGCAGTCCCAGAACTGGTGGGAGTTTCTGACCTGATCACCGTTTCTTACTCTTAGTATTATCTGTACTATTTTGTTCCTTTTCTAACCTAAAATTATCCTAGAGAAGATAAACAATCAGTGCCTCCAGAGTGGTCTCATGTTAAAAATTTACATGTTTAGTTATTAAGCATCACATGTTATAAAGGTTTTAAATAATAGAAATATTGAAGAAAAAAGTGAAAGTCCCGTCACCCTTCCTCTCCCACACCTTTTTTTAATGTCTTAATGTACCGTGTATATGTTTACACACAGAGTAATTTTCAAAACATAAATGGTATCATACTGTTTATATTTTGTGACTTTTCATTTTAAATATGACTGATATGTGTATTTCCATAGATACGAATTTATAGTGTTCTTTGAATTTTGTCATGAATAAAAAGTTTACTAGTCTTCTGAAACAGAGTGTAAAACTCAAAAGAGTGCACAGCAGGAAGAAAATCTCCATCTGTCTCTGATCCCCAGCCATTTATCTCATTTTACACACAGACACTGTTACCATTTATACTTTGTCTTTCCAGAGATCATCTATACATTTACATATATAAATTAAAAAATCTTTAGCCACACAGATGTCTGCTGCTAGGTTTTGTTTTCTTCAGATAAAGTAGTTCTTGGATATTTTTAGATCCATATGTATTTCATTTTTCAGAAATTGCCACACAGTGTTGTATTCCAGGACAAAGATGCACCTTAATTTATTTAATCAGTTCATTAGTCACTTTACATGTATGGAGGGTATCTGTGAGTAAATTCCTAGAATACAGAGACTGTCTGCTGCTCCAGTTCCTCCAGGCCTCCTTATCAGTCTATTCATCCATTTACTCATTTGTTTATTTACTGATTCTTTTAACCCCAAAGCCTGTCCTGCATCTCTTTCTAAGTTCTTGACTAATTTAAACCTAGCTTTTCTTGTATAAGCATAATGTTATTTTGCAAATAGACAAGAGCTAAGAAGTAAAAGCACTTCTTGGCCCGTCAGCTTTTCCAGGACCACCCATAAGCTGTCCCAATCAGCTGAGAGTGTATAAAACCTCCAGAGAAGAACGTGCCCCAATGTCTCTGAGTCCCTGGGGGACCTTGCTATTCAGTTCCACTCAAAGCCAGTCCCTCTGCCTTGCTGATGAATGAGTTTGGCAGTGACTGGGAAGCCAGCCAATTACGCTCCAAGTGCCAGATGAGTAGGAGAGAGGTCTCCTGCCAGTCAGCCGGCAGGTAAGTATTAGTCACACAGGAGCACAAACAAGTCTCTAAAACCACATTTAGCCAGCTGTGGCCAGCGGTGTCCCATGGTTGGCTGCCTACAGACACCTCTGTGCCACATTAAGAAAGAGTTCCCACTTGTTGTGGCAACAAAGCCAGCTGCTGGGAATTAGGTGGCAAAGCTCAGGAGGGGGTGGGTGGCTGCAGGGACTGAAAGCGAAGGCCAGCCACTCCCTGCACAAACAATTCCTTGTAAGTTTCCTCCAAACAGGAGCTGGCACCAGAAAAGGAGGTGGGCCAGGGAAAGGAGGCGGCTCTCCAAACCCTCATCACTTCTTCAGGGAGAAGAGGGAGTCATTGGCGAGGGATGGCCCCTAACAGGGAAATGGGGGTTCCAATGGGAAAGGACCTCGACAAATATCAAAATGCCCCAGAGTCTTTTTTCCTCTATGTGACACGGAGGAAAATTTTCTAATATCTTGGCTTTCATACTCACATTAGCTAAAACTTAATCAGAGATACCGTGTGCTGTTTTTCATCGAGACCTCAGGTCTTAGGGGTGAGAGTTATTTCTACCAATGGTTTATCAAAGAAGTTACAAATATTCACTTGCTTGCTCTGGGTTTGATTTTCATATTTAAATTTCAAAACAATTCTTTATTTTTTTTAATTTCAGTCTTGAGGAAGTGAATTACTATATTCCCTACAAAAGGTGATTTCCTTAGAATATACTCCCAAAAGGTGATTTCCTTAGAATATACTCCCAGAAGTAGAAAATATTTCCAAAGCATGGATGGAATAAAGGCCATGCTTATCACATCTTTCATTCACTCACTAATTTATTGATATGATAAGACAATAAGTGAACATTTTTTTTTTTGGTGCTTATTTTGTGCCAGGCAGAGTTTTCTCTGTAGAAGTAGGAAGAAGGTGTTTGGGATCATAAAAGCAATGATTGTTTTTTTTGAGGGGGGGAATCAGAGAACCCTTCAAGGACAATGTGACATTTGAACCAGAACCTTGAAGTTTAAGCGTCTGTTTGATTTCAGTTGGTCAGTGCTGATAAAATAAGGCTGGGAAAAGCCCTTATTTAATGGGGAAAATAATTCAATCTCCTTTTAGATGACCATTTTCCATTAAGACTTCGTTAATGTAAATTCCTACCTGAGGCCACATAGTCCCTGGTGTACATGTACATCTTACCTCTGTAGGTGTGTGATAGAAAACATATTGTCAACGGATTCTTTCTGTAAGGTATTCCTAAATTGTTCTTCACAGCTTTCTAAATCCTGGGTCTAGTTTCTCCTTTATAGAAGTCACTATTTGGATCGAGTTATTCTTTTTAAATAATGCCTATTAAAAATTCTTATTTCTGACTAATGGTGGAAAAATGCTTTGACAGTGTGTTTCCCCCCCTTCACCCCAACTAGTCTCATTCCTCATAATTGGAAGGGGAGAGTGAGTATTCTTTGCTTTTGATCAAGACATATCTTCAGCCAGGAGCAAGGAAGGATGTGTAGGAGGGAATGTCTCTGATAATAACAATAACAAGAATAATGAGTAAAAGTGCTCAATAGGATCTTGGGCAACTAAGTTACCCAGACCATTTATACATGTTTACAGTGTGACTGTTTTTTTCTCCAGCTAACAATAGTTCCCAAATGCCTTCCTTCCCTGGGTTCCCTCCCAAGCATGTTGAATGGTCTTATTTTAACTATAGAGGAGTAGCTTTCAAAACCAGACTTTTTCCTGCTTGCTTTTGGCAGAGCATAAAGCAAAGTGGGGTGCCTCTAGCCTTTGATTTGGGAAGGGTAATGTACTCAGGGTGCCTGGGTACTGGATTTCCTGACTGGGAGGGTCATGTGACCTGCTGGAGCCAATGGAATCTTTCCATCAATACAGCCCCTTCTCCAAGTGATTAAGAAAACTTTTCCTTCCACTTCCCTCCTCTCTCTCAGCTCTAAGGTAACTGGAGCTGTGATCTTCACATTTAAGAAACAAGCTGTGACTGCAGCAACTATTAGCTGACTTCCTACAAATCCCTGTGTACCACCTCTGGGATGACTTAAGAGGAAACAAGATTTCCTCCTCCCAGCTCTGCTGGAGACAGCCTCCTCCAGTTGGGTCAGTCCAGCCTTAGCTATGTGGCTTCAGGAAGTTTCTCTCATCCTCCGCACCCCATTCATATCCTGGTAACAGGAGGATGAGCAGGAAGTGGAAAGTGTCAGGGCAAAGTCTTTGGAGTTCATAGTTGCTCTGGGTAGTGAGTGGGTCTTTAGGCAAACAATACAAAACTTTCCAAATGGTTCTGCTAATGACTTCCTATAAATTCTTTACACAGTTGTGTTAGAAATTGTTAGTCACTGAAGACTCTGGGGTACTTATTTATTTTGCTAAAAAAAGAGTCAAGCTTGGGTGTTACTGACAGTAACTCTTTCTGATGATTTGATCGGGCTGAGAGGACAGGCCACTGACAGACATCTTGTTTAAGAAACCACAGCAGCCCTTCTGCTCAGGATTAAGAAAATTGGTGAGCCCACTTTAATGCTTTAAATTTAAGAGACTATTGCCACACACTGGCACGAGCTGCCAGCTTGCTTTAAGCCTGTAGGCATGTCACACTACCTTTTATTTCAGGCCTCAGCATCCCCCTTTGTAAAGGGAGTGGTGAAATCACAAAGGTCAAATGTTCTCTGAATCAGTGAACCTCTAACGCCCATACAGAGGCCCTGGACCCTCACAGGCAGAGAACATCAGGCTTACCCCATTCTTCTCCAGGGGCCCTTCTCAACAACTTCCATACTTCTTTTTCTGTCTTGTGTCTTGTGAGTAATCCCCACTCTGATATGACATGAGGTTTGGGCTGGCTACTGAGCTCTTACACAGTGGGATTCCAGAGTAGTTATTTTGGTTTTAGACTTAGAATCACAAATTGCTCTCAAAGATGACATTTGATCTTTTAAAAAAATATTTATTTATTCGCACAGAAATGGAGTACAGGCGGGAGGTGCAGGGACAGTGAGAGGATTCACCAGAGACAGAGTGGGGAGCAGAACAGGAAGATCTACAAAGTACACTGCTGAGGGGAGCAGCGGGCAGGTCAGGAGAGGTCTGCCACGCCATGTGGGTCAACTCTGGGGCTGGGGATCGAACATGTACTGAGGAGCTGTGGCCAGCTTGCAGTGCTATGCTCCAACCCTCTGAGCCATCAGAGAGGCCCAACACCTGATCTTACACATTTTATTCCCTTCAACTTCTCTTATTTAAGCACTCTTGGCCAGCCACACTACTATTTCCTCTTGCAGGTGGGAAATCACTTGGAATGATCTCCCTGCTTCCCCACCCCCATCTCTTTTCTCCTTTAATTGTTGAGGTTGATTCTAGGAAAGGGAGCTCTGTTTTATTAGGAGGTTGGCACTTACCAGAAATAACATTTTCCCTGACTTATTTCTAGATACTGCCCATCTATTACCTTGGACTTTAATCTGTTTGAAAAGCATACCTCCAGGGAGGACTTCCCTAACCCCACATTAGATATCTCAGATCATAACCTCTTTGAATTGGTGTGAGATTAGGATTCAGGAGTTCCCCAAGAGATGCAAACCCCCAACTTCTGACTCTAAGATGAAGGTAATGAAATCTGGAGTGTTACTACTGCTGCAAATTTAGAAAATAAATTTGCAGCCTCTGCAAATTTAGAAAATAATGGACAGAGACCAAAAGAAAATCAAGATGGAGCCGAAATAGGCTTTTTGGGAGTGGTTTATCATCCTCACTTTCCAGTAAAGTCTTTTATTTCTTGTTGTAAATGAGAGTAGCTATGATGAGTTCAGTACAAGATGGACTCTAAGAGACATGAACATCCTTTCGTATTCCCACTGCTTGTTAAACAGGTTTGTTGAGCTCCAACCTTTCATGGACACTGAGGCCCAGGGAAGAAAACTGTCCATGATCTGAGGAGCTCTCAATTTAGAGGAGACCAAGCACAAAGATACCATTTCAAAAACAGTATGAAAACTGAGGGCTGCAGTAACTCCCTTAAAATGTTTGGTTCACTCAAACCTCCTGTTCTGAGGGAATGGTGCCTTGGGCAGAACTGAACATCACCCGGGCAGGAAAAAGCAAGCAGAGAACTAGGGAGAAAGACTTGGCTCAACTCTGGAGGAAGGAAGGAGAAGCACCTCAGAATGTGGGTTTCTTAGGTGATTACTTGCAAAGGAAGAAGAGTTAGGTGAAGAGGGTGTCCAGGCAATGACGCTGACCTGACCCATGAGAGGAAGTGGTAAAGGCAAGGTGAAGCCGGCACCCCTGTACCTCAAGTCCATAGGGAAGGGCAGCAGGTGGGGTGGGAATGGGGAGTGGAGTATCCTGTTGGTAAGGGAGACTTGGTCAGACTTTTTTAAAAAGTGTGTCTGGTGACCAAGAGAAAGAGGGAACTTTCTCTTGACAAGGAGTCTAGTTAGGAACTTATTTCTGATGCGGAATCCAGGAGCTAAACAATTAGTTCTTGTGCAGTTTCCCTTTTTCTTACTCTGTTCTCCTGTAGCCTTGAGAGAGATGGTTAAAAGAACGTCTTCTTGCTTTACTCTTCTTCCTCTGCCTCCTTTTTGTTTTGCTCATTTTGAATTTGCAACAATAACAATTAAAAAGGAAAATAGAAAAACAAAAAATGCATAAATAGTAAGGAACACCCCCCCACACCCCCACACACACATACACAACCCACCCCTTGATCCTCCCAGGCTTCCCCCAGTGGAGTCATCTTTAGTACAATATCAAAACCAGGATTTGACATGGGTGCAGCGCTGCTAACCAGACTGTGAGCTTTATTCAGATTTCAGCAGTTTGTGTGAGTGTGTGTTTCTATGCAATCTTTTCTTATACGCAGGTTCAGGTGACCACGATGCTAATAGGTACAGAACTGTACCTGGATCCCAGCGCTCTGCTCTTGCTGCCCCTGCGCAGCCTCCTCCCCTCCACCCCACCCCCACCCCCTGACCTGAAGGCCATTTGAATGAGCTAAGCTAAAGCTTGTATTCAAAGTGCTGATGACTCAGAAAGAAAAATAAAGACCCTTCTTGGCACATTTAAGTCCTTTTGAGTTTTTCCTCCTTACTCTGCATAGGTCACGTCTGCTTCTCCACAGAGCAGGGCTATGGGGTTGTCCTGCACTTTGGAACTGAAGCAGTTGATTATTTTTCCTGGCGGGACTCAGAGTCCTGCCCAGCCATTCCCAACGATGAGGATGGGAGTGCTCACCTGAGCAGTACAACACTTATTTAAAGTATGTCCTCTGTGAGATCTCTTCATTCTTTAGCAGAAGACTAAGCCTATGGGAGGCTTAGTCAGATGATACTTATTTTTTAAAGATACAATAGGAAGACAAACAAGAAATAGGCACATTTATTTTATAGATTTTAAATATCAGTCTACTATTGCTTTAAAAAAGCCTGTTCTTCACAAATGATGAATCATTAGTTCAACAATAGACTCTTCTCAGTCTATCGTGTATTCAACGTTCATAAATATCCCTGGGTGCAGATTGACCTCACCTCTGGTCTGTTTCTAAGATTGATATACAAAGTAAATATTTCAGTATTTAATAGCAAGTATGGTTAATCAAGGAAACTGTGATTTTGGAGTTGACGTATAGGACTTAGAACAGTCTCGATAACACCCAGCATATTTTATTTACTGACTTTAGGAATTGTTCCTGTTACAGACTTCCAGGAATGGGAGACCACTCATTCAGAGGACAGTGGGCCACTTCCTATTAGATTGCCCAAATCGTGTTGAAATTTTCTTTTTTTATATCCAAAATCTTCCACCATATGTGTTTTACTTACTGGCTATAGTTCATCCTTTGGAATTACTCAGAGTAAGTGTACTCCCTTTCCCACATACTGTCTCCTTGGATTTGAAAGCAGTTCTTTGGCTTCCTTGAAGGCTTCTCCTTCTGAAATAAACACCTTTGTTTCCTTTAGCTGGCCCTTTGTAGGCATTTTGTTCCCAGACTGCCATCATGGCACTTCCTCAGGAAGTGCTCTGGTTTTCTCACATCACTCCTAAAATGTGGCATCCACATTTTCTCTGTTGTCACAGAAAGAAAAACAACAACAAAGTTGGATGGATCAAACTCCATCAGCCACATGGAGGCTTTAAGTACTTTAAGTGGTGTCCTGCTTTTCTGATAGGAAATCTGTGTTTAATTCTCCCTGTAAATCCTTAAGAACATTTAGTCAAATGAACACTTCATCCAGATGGTAAGTACGTCATCAAGGTTCACTTTTATTATTATTGTTAATGTGAAGCAACTAACATTTATATTAGAACAGCAAATAAAAAAATCCACAACCCCAAAGCCATTCATAAAGTCATAGGTCAGAGTATCTAGACAGGGAAAAGTGAGAAACTGAGAACGAGGCAGTTTCCCACATCTTTTTTTTTTATTGAAATATATTTATCATCTAACATTATGTAAATTTGGGGTATACAGCATCTACATTTGATACATTTATGTTCTGTAATATGATTACCATTGTAGCCATAATTAACATTTGTATCATGTTACATAATTGTTTCTCTTTAGTGATTGGAATATAAGGTCTAGTTGATCATTATAATCCAGTGTGTTTTCCCTGAGAGCTCTAGGATTTATTTACCATGCACTGCCAGTTTGTGCCTTTAAACCTCACCTGTCCTATCCTCTCACCTGGGAAATATCATTTTGCTCTCTGTTTCTTGGAGTTTGGCTTTCTAGGTTCCCACATGTGAGATCATAGAGCATTTGTCATTCTCTGACTTATCTCTCTCAGCATAATGCTGCCTTCGATAGCTGGGCCAGTAAAGCAGGGGGGCTGGGGAGTGGGGGATGGGGGTGAAGCTCTTTCCCACACCTAAATGTCAGTCAGGTGGTTGTCAGGCCTTTCTGGCTCTTAAAGGAGGCTTTGCCTTCCGAGGAATAAACAGTAAAAATCAATTCATTATTGACATGCATGGGTGACAACCTTACTTCTTTGCATTCCTGAGATAAAGCCTAATTAAGCATTTTATTTATTTTTTAAAACAAAGAGTCATAAAATCCTGTTTCTGGGTTTTAGAAATAACCTTTAGGTAGTAAGACAAGTATTTTCTGTTTGAGTAAGAAATGCTAATATCAAGAATTAGCTATTCCTGCTTGAGGCTGTCCTAGGTCGTGTTAACAAATGTGAGGAAATTCCTATTTGTGTTTTAAATAGATTATTATGAAATAATTTAGAACTTACCTGAGAAGTTGTAAGAACAGTGCAAAGAACTCTACCCCTTAATATTTCACTTTTTCTCTTCTTGAGCTCTGTCACCATTTCTCATGTTTTTTTTTCCATTTCTGTTGAGCTATAAATAATATGTAACATTGTGTTAGTTTCAGTTGTGCAGCATAATGATTTGATATATGTGTCTATTACAAAATAATCACTACAACCAGTTCAGTTAGCTTCTATCACCTTACATAGTTACACATTTTTAATAAAAAATTTAAAAAATCTCTTTAACAGCTTTGAAATATAAAAAATACCAATATTGTTGACTATAATCACATTTATTTATTTATCTCAAACAAGAAGCTTGCACCTTTTTACTCCTTCACACATTTTCTCTGACCCACCCTCTCTGATAATTATCATTAATATTTTTCTCAACCATTTGAGAAACTACCCCATAACTTGAACTGCCCAGAACCTCATATGTCCTGGAGTACATTTTCCCCTAGTCTCTTTCCATATAACTATAAGTAACTCCCAACTCAACATAGACATTAATGTTGATATAACACTGCTCTAGTGTACAGACCTCATTCAGATTTCCCACAATGCCACTCATTTCTTTTTTGTTCCTGGTGCAGAATCTCAACTGGAAACACACAATGCATTTAGTTGTCATGTTTCTTCCACCTGCTTCAGTCTGGAACAATTCCCTAAGTCTATCCTTCTTTCTTGAAGATTCCACTTTTGGTAATTTTAAAGAGTACTGTCCTTGCATTCCTTGAGAATACTTTCTTTTCACTATTCTCTCTTAGGCTACATTGAGACTTTATCCCACTTATTTGCTATCATACTAATGATATTTTTTCATTTCTGAGATTTTAAATCATTTATAATCTTTCATTTGTGCTTCATTTCATACTGTTTCATTTCATAATTTCTTAAACTTTCATTTTTTTTTTAAAGATTTTATTTATTTATGCATACAGGCCAGAGGTGCAAGGCAGCGAGAGAATTCACCAGAGACAGAGTGGGGAGCAGAACAGGCAGGTCTATGAAGTGCACTGCTGAGGGTGCAGGGGGCAAGACAGGTCTGCTGTGCCATGTGGGTCCCCTCTGGGGTGAGGTTCAAACTCGCACTTGTGGCCACGGCTTGGCTCATCTTTGCAGTGCAGCACCCCAAACTGCTGCACCACCACGTATGGCCCTCTTATACTTTTCTTTTTATAAGATTTATTTATTTATGCATACAGAACTGGGGTATAGGTTGGAGGTGCAGGGGCGGTGAGAGGCTTCACCAGAGACAGAGTGGGGAGCAGGACAGGCAGATCGACGCAGTACACTGCCGAGGGGAGCAGCGGGCTGGTCAGGAGAGGTCTGCCGCGCCATGTGGGTCATCTCTGGGGTGGGGATCGAACTCATGCTGAAGTGGCTTTAGCTTCTTAGTGCTGTGCTTTAACCTGTTGCACCACCGGGGAGGGCCCTACACTCTTAGATTTTTTCTTAATAATATGACAGTTTATTTTTCCATCATTTTGTGCCTTTTTCCATCTCAGTTGCAACCCCTGGGCTTCCCACCACCAGTTCACCAGTGTACTAGCACCATAGTCCAGTGCACTACCCCCCCCGCCTCCCATTTTTGATCCCAGGCCCTTTTTATACTTTTAAAATGTAAGTTATTCCATCATTTGAATACCCTGTGTGTGTGTGTATTTATAGTCTATGAAATGAATTTAATTTGGTGTGAGTTTTATTCTGGTTGTTGATTTTTGTTGTCTTCCTTCCACAGAATTAGTTTCCCTCCTCTGGTTTATCTCTCCCTTTCTAGTGGCTTTCAGATTCCCTCTACCACTTTGGGACGCTGAGTCCAGAGCCAAGTTTATAATGGTTTTCCAGAGCTTTGCTCCTGCAGTGATTTGAGGCTATCAAGGACCTGGTCACAGAGTTGGCTCAGGCAGGCAGGTTGGCTCAGTTTCTGATGGTGAGGTGATAGCCGTGTCTTTTTCCCCTCCTTGTCCATAGCTGGCTCGAAGCTTCAGCCCTGGCAGTAGTAGGTACCAGTGCGTTATTTTTTCCTCCTCTGATCCGTGGAGGTGAAGTTCACCCACCCTCTGTCCTCCTCAATGGACATTCCAGGACTGAGTTCCCTGTCTGGGTCTTTCTTAGACCCGGGCTCTGCTTGAGCTCTGCTCACCACACTGCATATGTAGCCTGTTTCATTGCTTTATGCTTGGGCTTAATAGGCTGGCCTGAGAGCACTTCTGAACTACTGCAGGAATATGTATTAACCACTACCCCAGGCTCACCTGCCAGCATCTCTCACCTGGACTTTCTGAAGGAGCTTCCTATCAATTCTTCTCAATCCACTTTTGATTAAAATTGCACATGGAGAAATGATGTCCCTCTCTAACTTAAAATCCTCTGGGCATCCTTTTTTTTTAAAGTTAAATAATCTTGCAGTATAGTTTGCAAGACTCCATGAGGTGTTGCCCTATCTCCATTCAAGATTTATTTTGTGGCATGTGCCCCATGAATCTCTGCTTTCTTGCCATATTAGAAACATCTGTCAGATAAACACCACCAAGTCTTTTAGATTAGGGCAGATCTCATTCAGCCACGATTACCTCCTAATGGCCCTATTTCTGAATATCTTTACCTTGGGGGTTGGGGTTTCAACATGAATTTGTGGGGGACATGATTTAATCCATGACATTCCACCCTTGATCACTAAAATTTTATTTCCTTATTGTATGCAAAATGCTTTCATTCCATAACAACCTCCAAAGTCTATTCATTCCAACACTAATTTTACAGTCCAAAGCTTCATCAAAGTTCATCTAAATCAGATATAAGTGAAACTAAGAAGAATCATCCTGAGGCAAAATTCCTCTCCAGCTGTGAACCTGTGTAACTAGACAAAGCTTCCAAAATGGCCTAGTGAGATGGGGGTGGGAGTGGGGGTGAGATATAGCTCAGTGGTAGAGCATTTGACTGCAAAGTACAATAGTGGGACAAGCAAAGGAAGAACCTGGAAAGCATAAAGAGAGGACAGGTTCCAAGCAAGTCCAGAAGCTAGCAAGGAAAATTCCATTAGCTCTTCAGGCTCAAGAATAATCCTCTGGTTCAAGGCTTTGCTTTCTCCAATACGAAAGGCCCTCAGTGGGGGTCCCACTCTGTGGTTCTACTGAAAGTGCTATCCCCAAGGGCTCTGTTTAAAACCAAAGTCATGACCCCACCTTTTGAAGCAAAGATGGTGGCAGCCCTGAAGAGTTCTGAACCACCTTGGGGTCATTTTTCCTTTGTCTCAAAGAATAGTGAGCAGTTGCAGTATCTTTTTGACCAGTTCTGTAACATCCAAGAATCAAAAAACTTTCCTTCATTTGGCCTTTACTTCTTTCCCTATCTTGGCAATATTTCTGCTGGTAGAATCCCATCATTTTCTGGCTTCTGAAGTGGCTGATTAAATTCAAGGTTCACACCCATGCCAATCTTCTTATCAAATCCTGTCTCAGTTACACCCTTAATATTTTCTTAGAACATTTGTTTATTTTTTACCATATGGGTTGACTAAGAAACTTTCACATTTTCAAGAGCTGGTTCCTTTTACTTAAAAATTCCAAGTGATCTCTTTTGTCTCACATTTTGTTATTATGAGAAACCATTCCTTCAACATTTTGCATAGAAATCTCCTCGGTTAGGATGTGGAGAAAAGGAACTCTTCTGCACTGCTGGTGGGAATGCAAACTAGTACAGCCACTATGGGAAGCTGTTTGGAGGTTCCTCAAACTGCTAAACATGGAGCTTCCTACTCCATGATATCTACCCAAAAGACACAAAAACACTGATTCAGAAAGATACCTGCACCCCCATGTTTATTGCTGCTTTATTCATAATTGGAAAGATATGGAAACAGCCCAAATGCCCAAAAATGGATGACTGGATTAAAAAGATTTGGTACATATATACAATGGAATATTACTCAGAAACCAAAAAAAGAAACACATGTCTTTTGTTTTGCAGCAACTTGGATGGAGCTGGAAAAGATCATGCTTAGTGAAATAAGTCAGAAAGAAAAGGAAAAATACAGGATGTTTCTCTCATAGCAGAAATATAACAGAACAGGTGAGAAAATAATGATAATGATGAACATCTATATACCAGAGACATTTTGTGGGTAGATTGGGGAAGGGGATCAAGACAGTAGGGGGAGGGAAATGCACTGGACTATGGTGATGGCACATGGGTGATTTGGTGATGGGAAACCCAAGGGGATTGCAAATGAGATGGAAAAATGCACAAAAATATGTAACAATAAATTAATATAATAATTAAAAAAAATCTCCTCGGTTCAATATCTGATTTTATCATGTGCAAATTTGACCTAGAGGAGACACAATTCACCTAAGTTGTTGCCACTTTCTAACAAGAATGGCCTTTTCTCCAGTTTCCAGTAACTTGTTTCTCACCTCCCTCTGAGACTCATCAGAGGCGACTTCAATGTCCATGTTTCTACCAACTTTTGTGCTCATGAGTGGTCATGTATTCTCTGAGAAGGTGAGGCCCTCTATTGTTCTCTCTTCCCTGAGTCCTCACCAGAATGGCCTTGAAATTCATGTTTCCACCAACAACCCCTAACCCCTTCGCAGCCACTTAGTCTTTCTCTAGCATGCATGCAAAACTCCCAGCCTCTACTGGTACTTCCAAAGCCATTTCCACATTTTTAGGTATTTGTCATGCAACATTCCTCTTCTCAGTGCCTGAATCAAGTCTACCCAGACTATCATAACAAAATGCCAAACCCTGGGTGGAGAAGAGCAGAATTTTACTCTCTCACCATTCTGTCCTCAGGAGAGTTCAAGATCAAGGTCCAGCAGATTCAATTTCTGGTTTGAGACGACCACTTCCTGTTTGACTCTCCTTAGTGATACTCAGCACTGTCTACTATTCTCCATGCACCTCTCACTCATTGTCTTCCTGGTCACAAGAAGAGAGCACCAGAAGGGTAGAGATTTTTATCTGCCAGTTCACTGACAGATACTTGACACTAGAAAATGCCTGACACATGGCAAGTGCCTGATAGGTATTTATTAAGTGAAGGAATGAGTTGCCACCCACTATGTATGTGTGTGAGAGAGAGAGAGAGAGAATAAAATAAAGATGAATATTATTTAATATTTACTTTGTTCTTACTGGTCAAGACTCTTGTCACACCTGCTTTAAATCTAAGATGTTCTTCTTCCTTCTTATCCTTTGCCTTTGCCTTGATTATGGAAAATACTCTCATCCATTTGTATTTCTTGAAGCTTAACTACATCTCCTCTGAGTTTTTGGCTGTATGTTCCTGAGATGTTCCTTTTGAGAAAACACATATTCCTCTTTCTGTCATGTGTGTCATAAAATGGTAATCAATAAGAGGTGTGTAGTGGCACAGAAAACACTCAAATCCTAGAGAGGTTTCCTGCTGCAGGTGGCAGACAGCATTCCTGACAAGGGAATCCTTGTGGATTTTGGTTAAAAAATAATAAGGAGGGAGAGGGAAGGCTGTCGTGTCTTCTGGCAGCCTTTGTGGTCAGAACTATCTTCGTGTCTGAG
>NW_004567117.1:12076972-12112356 GCF_000260355.1 Condylura cristata
CACTTTAACCCCTTGTGCCACCAGGGAGGGCCCACATCTGATCTTTTTGAACCCAAGATACTTTTGCCACATGGAAAGTTTCTTTCTGTTTCAGACAGAAAAGGGTCATGAGGATAATTTTTGAGATATATTATGTAGTTTGACATAACAAGGAATGGAGAAAAGAGTCTTCTTCCTCCCCCATGTCCTTCTTTGAAAACAGTTTCCAAATCTCAGGTGTTCCTTGCCTTTTGATAGTCGGAAAGGAAGATCTGAATAAATGACCAAACTTACCTTGGCAGGTCTTCCTCTGTCTTTGCTTTTTTATACAATTATTATCATCATCATTATTTTTACCATTTGAAAATCCCCAGTGTTAGAAGAGTGAAAAGATTGCTGATGACTGATACCCAGGCTGATACCCAGGCTTCATCAGAAAGCCTGAATATATGACATTAGGTGAAAATCCTGAAGTCAGGTCATCTTCATATTTAATCTGCGTTTCCCTCTTATGTCACTTTTTTGTGCCAGGCCTTTAAAAAAGGTTGAGTGTAAAATATATATACAGAAGGTCAAATATGTCCATTCATTCTGTCTTTGCAACAAGCCTAAAGTTAATGTTAATGTGTAACCCTGCAGAAGCTGAACCTTGCAGGGTTCCCTCTTAGGAAGTAGCGGAACCAGGATCCAAACCCAGACAGCCTGAGCCTGCAGCCTGCCCTTCGCCCCTCTCAGCTGGGAGGTGGCATCTGGAGGGCACGCTCTCTTCCCCCTTCCTGGGAACCTGAGGGTAGACAGGAAGTGCACCCTCCTCTCCTGGCAGACTAGCAAAAGGGCTTGGCCACTTTCCACTCCCTGCACGTCATCCGCCATGTGCTTGAGAGAAATGGAGTTGCTTTCCTTGCCTGGAGTGAGTCTCCATGCTGGCCATGTCAGGTCACTTGGGTGTCCTTTGAGTTTCAGGGTTCCATGCCTCCTCCCACATGGCAAACATGGCAACCTGGAATGAATGCGCGATTGAATGTTTTCAAGTATCCTTCCCTTGTGTTGAAGGTGAAACTCCTACCTTTTCACCTGGTTGGTTATTTCTGGCCCAAATGTAGGTAGGAGCCACTCTGAAGTAGGCGTTGGGAACCAACACTCCGGAGCCAGAAAAGGATCTCTTTGTGATGGCAACAGATAGCGTGACATAATCTCCTGGCATCTCAAAAGGACAGGCTGTACTTTTCAGAAGTAGCACCCACTTCTTAGGTTATTTTAGGGTCTGTGCATCCCGAGAGCTGTCACCAGGAGCCCAAATTTCTGGGGTGACTGGAAGTGTCCAGTGAGCTACATCAGCCTGAGTCTCAGCATTCAGGGGCAGCAGATGGGAGGCACTCAGAGGTTTGGGCAGCCTGTCAGGGGCTCTGAATAGCATAGGCCAGGTACATGGAGTCCAACTTTGATGTATGCTGGCATTTCTAATCAGCTTAAAGGAGAATGAGATGTCTTCATGGAGGTGAACTGCGGGCCACTTTGGAGACAAGCCCATTGCAGTTTTTAGGATGAGTCCGAATCGCCCAACAGGAGAATCCACAGAGAGCTGTCTCCTGTCCTAAGTGCCCTGCTGTCCACTGGCACTAGCCCTGAGAGTCTTGGGATGTTCCCTGCTTTGCCTTCCAGAGGAGCCACCCTGCTGGCTTTCCATTGGCCATCAAAGAAGTGTGGGCTGCAGTAGTTTCTTACATCCATGTCCTGTGGTCTTAGGAGACAAAAATATGGGATTAGAATGATGTTATTCTCAGAACTAAATGGGAGCCACCATGACAGAAGAGTTGTGGGGAGAGACAAGACGACGACCTGTTGCTCTGTCTCGTCTGGATATGTAACAGAGATCTCCTCAGTTTCTCAAGAAAGGGGAGAGAGGGCGGCTCTGCTGGGAAGTAGACACTACCTAGGTGCTTCATTTCCTTCGCATAGGTCACCAATCTTACATTACTAAATGAGATGCTTTCATGAAAGGAGGGAAACCTTAAAGCAGTATCCACACACACACGGAAAGTGCTTTTGATAGTTGAATTGAGGCTTGTTCTCTTCCCACTTTGCCACTGTTGCCCTGATTCTTGCCAAAACATCTTTTCTTTTACTTCCCAATAACTGATCATGCATTGCTAAAATATCTAATTTGCTAAAATTGCTCTAAAAAATAACATATATTAAAAAAGGAGAGTAGCCTCTCATTATTAATTCTGCTCATTTTTTCATTTATTCAACAGATCTGTTTATGACATGGCAAGTCCTAGGAGATTTTAGAATTCAATGGAGAGGAACATAAAAAGTTATAATACAATTTGAGCAATGTTATGGTGGAGTTGTTTGCATAGTTGTATGGGACACACACGCATGTAAACAAATGTTCACAGTGGCATTGTCATACTAGCCAAAAAGTAGAAACAACCCAAATCTCCTTCACTTGATGGATGGAAGAATAAAATATGGGTAAATCCATACAATGGAATATTATTCAGCAATTAAAAGGAATGCAGTACACTTTGAACTTTAAAAAATGCTAAACGAAAGAAGCCAGCATAAAATAATTTCACATATTGTGATTCCATATTTATGTACTAGTCAGAAGAAATAAGTTTGTAGAGATAGAGTAGTGATTGCCTAGGTCTGGGGCAGAGGGAGACGGGAGGAAGAATGGCTACTTAATTAGTATAAGTCTTATTTTTGGGATGATGAAAATTAGATTGTGGTAATAGTTGCACAACTTTGAAAACCACTGACTACACTGAAAATCACGGCATTGTACATTTTAAGTATATGGTATGCGAATTATAGCTCAATTAAGCTAGTTAGAAAAAAAACTATGTCAATATAGGGAAGGAGAGACTAATTTTGATATTCAGATATCTGATATGCAGATGAATTGTAGGCTTCAAAATGAGGGATGATCTGAATCAATTCTTGAGAGACAAATTTTCCAAGTGGGAAAGTATGAGACAAGCATTCTAAGCAGAGGCAAAATTATGGAGGAAAAGCAGATCTGAAAAGCAGTAGGTGGCATGGAGACTGGAATGGAAGGAACTAGATTGTGAAGGGCATTTTGCGTGTAACGAGGAGTTGGGCATTATTTTGTTCATGGTGGAAAGTCACCAAAGGGTTTGGTGACAAGAAGATCATGGTCAGATTTGAGCTGTATAATCCAATGGAGATTTTTTTTTTAAGATTTATTTATTTGTGCATACAGAACTGGGGTACAGGCCAGAGGCTCAGGGGCGGTGAGAGGCTTCACCAGAGACAGAGTGGGGAACAGAACAGGCAGATCTACGAAGTACACTACTGAAGAGAGCAGTGGGCGGGTCAGGAGAGGTCTGACGTGCCATGTGGTCACCTCTGGGGCAGGCAGGAATCGAACTCATGCAGAAGTGGCTTTAGATTCTCAGTGCAGTGCTTTAACCCGCTGCATCACCAGGGAGGGCCACAATGGAGATGGTTTTTATGGTGATAGCTAAGAGGGAAGGGAAAGAGAGAGACAGAGATTTTAGAATGAGAACAAGAAGGAGCAAAGGAAAGGAGGTAAAAAATAAAAGTGGGGAGAAGGAGAATAAGGAAGAGGAAGAAGTTGAGGAAGAAGACATGAGTGTTATAACTTGGGTAAGTTGGATGGGTGATAGTATCCTTAGACGAAGGCAGAATGTAATGTAGGGGTGTATTTAGGGGGTGTGGACCATGAGTTCAGTTTTATGTTGAGTTGGGGACATTTAGAACATCCATTTACAAATGTTCAGAAAGCTGTTAGGAATACAAATTGCAACAACAAAACTAACAAATAGTGAATCCCTGCCTGTTATGCATCAACCACAGTGCTAGATTCTCAATAGAAATATTTCTAATCACTGTAGAAAGCAAACTCTGTGGTAGGCTATAAATATCATCTCCATTTTATGAACAAACTGAGAAAAAGAGAGGAAGCCTTAAAAAAAAAAAACACTCTGGAAACAACAGATATATAGACTTGTTTTAGGAAGACTTAGAGGACAAGTCACCATTACGAAGCAGTTTCCAAGCTTGGCAAGGGTGGCCAACTGTCACAAGAATGGAATTACGTGAGCGGTAGACAGTTGTGGGTATAGTGAATGTAACACTGCTCCTTTTACCAAACTATAATTCCATCACCAGTGGATGTTTATATCCCATAGCCAAAAGAAAACGAAATGTGGCCCTTTTGAGTTGGTTGCATGGGGAGATCACACTCATGAGATGGAAGGTGGAAGGAGAAACATTGGAGAACCTATACAAAGCCTTTCTTTCTGTTTTTGGATCAGTTTACAGAAGTTAGTTAAAGAAAGACTCATCCTTTTATTCACCTGGGTCTTTAAATAGGCTGAAGTGGCTTTCTTGTTCCAGGGACACGTTTATGGACTAGTACTTCCCACTCTTGAACTGTGAACTTACAGCTCACAGCTTAGTGCCTAGATCAAGGCTCAAGGAAGATTTGTGGAGTTCATAGATGCTCTAAGACTTGAACCCTTGGGTTATGTGCACTGAGCTTTGCTGGATGGTGGCTTTCCTGCCCATTGCAATGAGACCAGGGCTATTGACTACAGTCATATTTTTTGCCAGAGTCCCAACTCACTCATGTGATTATGTTTGAATTATTTGTGCCAAGATTCTCTGTTGTAAGAGACATGTAGGAATCCCTCAATCAGTATATCTCTTGGATTTAAGTGAAACTTGAGTAAACTTGAGGACTAAGTTAAGTTCTAGCCAGACTTCAGCTAGTCAGAGTGCTCGGATGACATGTGAGAGAGTGAATCTGAAATTTGAAATTTTATGACCCCCTGAAGTTTCCCATAATCCTCCTTTACTTCACTTTTATTTAAAATTGATTCAACATCAATGAAAGATGGGATTTGAGTAGGGACAGTAGTTCTTCAAAATAGCTTTCCTCCCATTTAGAGAATATTTCTTGAAAGTTTGCCTTTAAGGTCATAATTGAATCTAACCAAAATTGTTATACAGAGGAAAAATCTCTGTGAAAAAGTGAAGAAATTTAAAAAATCACAGAAAGAGAATATGTTGAGAAGTGAGTGGCTGAGAGGATAGGGAGTTGTGAGAGAGGACTGGAGGTGGAAGCAGTGAGAGGTGACCTCCCTCATTGCTCAACAGGGGCCACATGCCATGTGAATATTTTGCACAGCTCAAATATTCCTCATGTCACATCCGGCAGAGTCTTCTGACTGGTGAATATCTGATACCCATCAGATAAGAGCAGAAAAATTTACTATTTAAAAAGGGAATGAAATAGACTTCTCTAGAATCCTGTGAGTGCTCTGATGATCTGTTGATCCAAATGAACTTGTAATAGTGACAGAGTAGCCATTTAGACAATATATCCTGAAATCTCATTCTGATTCTTCCTCTACAGTCCTGCCCTGTTTTCTTCCTTTCTGAGTCTCTGCTGTCCTGATTGGTTTCTTTTTTGAGTCTCTGCTGTAGTCTGAGTTCTGTTAAGACCCCTTATTGTTTGCCTGTATAAGTTTTCTATGCTGCTATAACAAATTACCACAAATTACCACAGCTTCACACAAATCCATTTATTGTCTCATAGCTCTGTAGGTCAGGAGTGTGGGTGGGCTACTTTAGCCTTTGTTTAGGGTCTCACAAAGCTAAAATCAGGAAGTCATCTGAGGCTCTGGGGAAGATTCTGCTTCCAGCTGTTTTAGGTTGTTCACATTTCCTTGTGGTTGTAAGTCTGAGATCCTGTGACATCACTGGTCACTCTCTGCTCTTGGGGACTGCCCTTTTTTCTTCTCACGTGCTCTTATTTGTCTTTAAGCCAGCAATGGTGTGTCAGGGCCTTCCCAAATATTAATCCCTCTGTCTTCTACCATCTTCTTTTGCCACTAGCTAGAGAAAGTTCTGTTTCTGTGTGCCTAGGTAACTCGATTAGACCCATTAGGGTTACTGCCTGCTTTTTAAAGTCAGTGGTGCCAGATAACATTACCCGATGTGATATTTCATCACATTCCCAGATTCTGAGCATTAGAGTATAGAATCTTGGGGGCCATTCTTAGAGAGCCTGCCTACCACACCAAACTTTCCGTGCGATGTCAGTTGAAATGAGCCATCAAAGCTGTCTGGGAAAGTGTTTCCATTTGAGCTACGCCATTTGGAAGCAACACTTGAGAATCACCTGTGTTCATCTGGTGGCAGACTGAAATATTGGCCTCATCACATGTTCCCTGTAAATGCTAACTTGATTGAGCCACTTCAGAAAAGTTTAATAATTCTTTCAAGCTTTAAAATAGGTGAAAGTCCTAAAGGTCGGTTTTCCATCATTTTGGACTATTTGCTGTTTGTTTTTTTTTTCTACACTCAACTCTCTTCTTAGGCTTGCTTTTTCTAAACGAAAGCTCAGTGTGAGTAAAATTATGAAAAGGTAATTATTCTTAGTTAAACAATATGGAACCAGGTAATAAAATCCAGGAAGGGGGACTGTTTTCAAACTGATGGCTTTGTGTGAATCAGTCAGTGGTGATAAATAGCTTCCAAGCAGGTGGGACGCCTTCCCCTGGCCCGGCAGCTAGCCTGCTCTACTAGCAGGGGACGGTGGATCCCTGGGCCCCGAAGTCACATTCTGCTAATACCTCATTAGACCCAGCGATTCCAGCCCTTGTCTTTACATGTTATGTGCTTGGTAAGGGGAGAGACAGATGCCAGTTTCCCAAGAGGGAAAAAAAATGCAACTGGAAAAAAGGAAATGGCAGATCGTCAATGAGATAGCTTTTGTTTCAATTTTCCCTCCTTTGTTTTCTTTTAAGTCCTCCGTGAATTACCGTACTTTCTCTTTTGGTATTTTAGGCCATAGATCTCTACATTAACCTGAACTTTTTTTATTTTTCTTTTCCCTAATCGTCAACTGGAAACTACACCCACACCCACCTGCCTTGCTTAGTGTGATCCACTGACCACTTCTAGATAGGTTGCTGAGGGGGAGCAGCATGGTCCCGTGGCTGGAGGCCCAGACTGGAAGCCAGGAAAGCTGGGCCCCTTTCCCAAGCCCGTCCACCACGCCTCTGCAGTGCCCGAGGTCTCTCGAACCCTCTCCGCTGTGAGAGCTGTGAGAGCGAGATAACAAAGGGCAGTCTTTGTTGGGCTGGCATTCCCAGTTCTGCTACGACTAGTCCTGTAACCTTGGGTTCCATCGGTGTTCTTAGCTCTGAGCCTCAATATGCTCTTCTGTAAGGGGTGGGGGGGGGTGGGGGGAGAAAAGGACATTTCCCTCAGGAGGAACTAATGGGTGGCAACTGTTACAGAGTTATCTTAGCCAATCTCACAGAGCCAGTGGGATGTGGCCAGTGGCTCTCTAGGACACTTTGGAGTTGGGCAGGGGAGGAGAGGGACCAAGTTGTAGCCACCTTGTGCTCTAATCCTGTCTCCTGATGGTCTGGGGCCACTGGGGATGCTTGTGGCCACCTGTGTGGCTCCTAACCCCAGCAGGCCTATTGAGGAGAGGCTGCCAGAGCAGAAAGTACTTTTCCAAATTTTCTCTAGGCATTTTTGCTTCTAGTGTTGATGACTATGAGTTAATAAACAATGGCAAAACAAAGGGCATTTGAGTTGGGTTCAGACCAGCTGGGTCTTGGATTTGAGTTATTGGCTGTCCATCCACCCATCTATCTAGTGCATTTTAAAACAAGATTTATTTATTTATACATACAGAACTGGGGTACAAGCCAGAGGTGCAGGAGGTGAGAGGATTCACCAGAGACAGAGTGGGGAAGCAGAACAAGCAGATTGACAAGTACACTGCTGAGGGGAGCAGCGGGAGGATCAAGAGAGGTCTGCCGCGCTATATGGATCACCTCTGGGCGGGGATTGAACTTGCTCTGAAGCGGCTGTGGCTTGTGTGCAGTGCTGCATCCTTACCCATTGCACCACCAGGGAGGGCCCTCGAATGCATTTTTATTGAAGTTTTGATTTTTACCAGTTCATGACTTTTGCTAATTGACTTAACTTTTGTGTCTCCGTTTCTCCATCTACAAGCTGAACATAGTAATATCAGCCCTGCTCAACTATTTGGTACAGTTAAAAAAACAAACACACGGCAACACAGAGATGTATTTTGTTAATTTTACAGTGTGTGCTGTCACATTGTGTCTCTTATTTCCATGGGCGTTTTAAGGACAAGCTAAATCAAAGTGTCAGTTGTATCTGAACATGGGAAGATCCTAGCATATTCGCTGTCCTAAGAGGGAACAAGGTCAAGTGAACTCGTAGCATTAGAAGGGGCCCACGCCTTCCTTGATTTCTCATACTAATGGACATCTATGTTTCCACTCAGAAGTCCCATTCATTTGTCAGGTACAAGGCAATGATACCAAAATAGCACTTGTGTAGAGCTGGAACTATTACCGCTCAATGGTTTCTGGGCTTCACTTCTTTCGTTCAACTCTACCTCTCTCCGAGTATCTGCAGACGTGTCAAGGATGTAATACAGGCTGGGTGATGGGGCTAGCAGCAGTCCAAACATTACACATGGAGGCAGGAATTTTAGAGATGTTCCAGGGGACGGTGCAAGCCCTGACTTCCCTGGCAAGCTGATCGCCCAGTGCCAGCAACATCAATGGGGCTAGCACGTTCCAGCGTGTGGCGGAGACCAGCTCATGCAAGGAAAGGGCGCCAAGACGACAGATGTTCGACTTTAAAGGAAAAATTTAGAATGCATTTCTATACATGCAAATGGATGCCATAGGTCAGCAGTTGGAAATTCATCACTTGCACTACTCAGCAAATTCTTTTTCATAAACACACAGGGTTTTTCTAACAGATATAACCATTGAGTATCATGTGTTTGGTAACAATTGCATCTGAAAATGTCACTTTGAGGAGGCACGTGGACAGGCATGGGCCTCATGGCCAATTCCTACTCTCTGTCATTTTTAGCTGTCAACAAGTCCTTTGAAGTTCAGTTTACTCATCTTTGAAGTGGGGAAAATGACTCTGAACTTAGGGGTGTAGTGAGAAGTCAAGATAATGATGAAAAGAGCTGAGCCCAAGTCCAAAGGTGTGGTAGCAATTCAAAAATGGAATCTTTTGTTGTTAAAAAGCAAAGCAGTATCTTTGGTGTTTGTGTTTAGCATTTTAAGCAGAATTTTTTCCTTATGTGAAATATGATGGACATATTTAGTGGAACTCCAATTTTACTTACCAAGTGTCTTAGCTTATTTCCTCTTGTATTACCTTAGACACAAAACTCCAAATAAAAGGAGTACAGTAAAAAAACTGGAGTTTGGGGGCCCTCCCTGGTGGCGCAGCGGGTTAAAGCACTGCACTGAGAAGCTAAAGCCATTTCCGCATGAGTTCGATCCCTGCCCGCCCCAGAGGTGACCACATGGTGTGGCAGACCTCTCCTGGCCCACCCGCTGCTCCCCTCAGCAGTGTACTTTGTCCATCTGTCCTGCTCCCCGCTCTGTCTCTGGTGAAGCCTCTCACCAACCCTGAGACTCTGGCCTGTACCCCAGTTCTGTATGTACAAATAAATAAATCTTTAAAAAACAAAAAAAAAAAACCAAAATAGGAGTTTTGTATTGTGTGCTACAGTTATAATATAAATGATTAATCCCCCAACAACCTTAGGCAGCAGGTAGCATTGTGTGGATGAGAGAGAGTGAGGGCAGAACTGAGACTTGGGTTGAGGGTTTATGATACTAGAGGCCACATTCCCAGTTGCTAGTGTAGACAGACTTTAATCAAGAGCAGCTTGATTAGACTGCACCTCGGAGCAGTTGCTAAGGTTGTCATAGCTACACAGGAACTAGGAGGAAAACTTTCAGGAGATAACCAAAAAGGAGTGGTAGCTGTTAGTTTTGTTGAGTGTACCCATGGTCACTTTGCCTTCCTCTCCCATCCTGTTGTGCCCTCAGACCCAGGGCTTAGTAGTCCATTCATTCATTCATCCATTCATTACTTTTTTTTTTTTTTTTTAAAGATTTATTTATTTATTCATACAGAACTGGGGTACAGCCAGAGTTGCAGGGGCAGTGAGAGGCTTCACCAGAGACAGAGTGGGGAGCAGAACAGGCAGATCGACGAAGTACACTGCTGAGGGGAGCAGCGGGCGGGTCAGGAGAGGTCTGCCACACCATGTGGTCACCTCCGGGGCAGGCAGGGATCGAACTCATGCGGAAGTGGCTTTCAATTCTAGTGCTGCGCTTTAACCCGCTGCGCCACCAGGGAGGGCCCATTCATTACTTTTTTAAAATTAGATAACAGTTCTTGGGAACACAGCAAATAATCAGACACAAACTGCTCTTACAGCTTAGAGATGGGGCCAGACTAAGAAATGAAGAATGACAGCTCAGTGGAGTGAGTTGGGATGGCAACAGCCTCATGGGAAGGGAGTGAGCTGGAGAAAAGGTGGAAGGAGCAGAATGTATACCGATTCAGAGGCAAGAGGATATGTGCTTTCCTAGAAATACATACAAAGTAAGCGTGATTCTAACTTACTGTGTGTGGGGAGAAAGGCAAAAAAATCCAACTCATTCTGAGTCCTTGTCAGCTACCATCCCAGATCACCCTCATATGGAAAACTGAGGAAACTGCACAGCCAATATTTACACAGATAGGGGCATGGCTGAAGGAAACCAGGAAGGGTGGGGACACACCCTAGAGTCACTAGGAGTAGAAAGGAGACACCATTACCGCTCTGAGAGTGAAGGGGCAAGAGGCAGGATCAGTTACTAAACATTGAAGAAAGCTATAGCTACCAGTACAGAAGATTCCAGAACCAGGCACTTTGATAAAAGAACATAGCCATTGTTAGCCCATTCAAGGAGACACAGAGCTCTGTTAAGAGCCTGGAGCATTATCTGGAGGTAAGCAGAAATACCCCACATGGCCCATTCATCGGTGCCCGGCTCCCATCTCCCATCTAGTGTCTCTAGTATAGACACCAAGTGCCGTTCTCCAAAGTATTCTGCCAGCGCACCGTGAAAACACACCCCCAAGTAATAAATGTAAATTCAAAAATAGAATCCAGATCATAGAAAACACAAATCAAGGTTGAGAATAAAGAATGGGAGAAGGTTGGAATAAAACAAAAATGTGAAGATCCTTTTGGACTTACAGTTGTTCCTATTGAGCCAGAAAAGGAACATTGAGCTTCCTGGTGGCCATGTTGTAAAGAGAGGTGAGAGTCAGTTATATTGTTTTCCTGGTTGAAAAAATGAAATCATGCCAGTTGGTATCAGAAGCCAGATTTTCTCCTACACCTTAGCATGAATAAGAATTTTCTCCACTGGGGAAGCATAATTTAAACAGACTGTGACCCTAAGAAGATTCTTCTAACAAATTCAGGTGGATGCCACACATCTGGCTTGTATCTATGTTATTCCCTGGCTGTGTTGATTTTATTAGTAATGTTCACGGATAGTGTTCATGCTCTGTCTCTCTCACGTCATTTCATTTTCCTCAGAATGAGAGACCACGTTTGCATGCCTTTTTAACTTTTCCATTATTGTAGTATTTTAAAATTGAATCTACTTAGAATATCTTGAGTATTACATTTTTTCTGTCATTGATGAAGTGATTCTTACATACTATGAGAATGATTACACCAAGCACAGTCAACTCCAGAATCCTCTGAACACACTCCTGGGAAGCAGGTGCTCTAGAGGTTCAAGGTACAGTGAAGAGTTGCTTGTCATGGATGTTGTAGAGGACAGTCACTGCAAAGGAAGAGTGAGCACATGAAGGGAGCAGTGCAATCCATTCAGTTCTCAGTTTAATTTTCAGGAAATGTACTTGAGACCAGTGGAACTTAGCTTTTTGGTATCAAAAATACCTTCAAAGAGCTGATAAAATGAAGGGTCTTTCCTCAGGTCAAAACAAAGGCATGCAGTTTTGGTTTCAGTCTCAGGGAGTTCACAAACTTCTTAGAGCTCAACAATGGGCTCAAGAAGGGTTCATGGACCTCAGTTTCAAATTCCTGGTCTAATCTATGGTCCTCACAAAATTTTTTGTTTTTAAAGGCAGACACAAAGAGTTGCATTTTATTTATTTTTAAAATAAATTTATTTTTGTTTTTGTATATTTTACAACATTCTTCTATTTGTGCATTTACCATCTCAGTTGTAATCCCTGTGGACTTCCCACCACCAATTCACCCATGTGCCATCACCATGATCCCATGCACTTTTCCTACCTCAGTTTTTATCCGATTCTCCTCTCTACCCCTGTAAAATGTCTCTGGTTTATAGTTGTTCATTGTTTATTTTTTCTTTATTTATAATTGCTTTTTTTCTTTCCTGATCCCTTACACTCCTGCTCTGAATGAAACCATTCGGTGTTTTTCTTTTTCTTTCTGGCTTATTTCACTAAGCATGATCCCTTCCAGTTCCATCCATCTTGCTGCAAAAGGCATGAGTTTATCTTTTTGATTGCTGAGTAATATGCCATTGTGTATCTGTACCACATCTTTTTAATCCAGGTATCTATTTGGGGACATTTGGGTTGATTCCATGTCTTCCCTTTTGTAAATAGAGCAGCAGTAAACATGGGCATGCAAGTGTCCTTTTGAATCAATGTTTTTGTGTCCTTTGGGTAGATACCTAGGAGTGGGATTGCTGTATCATATGGAAGCTCCATTTTTAGCAGTTTGAGAAACCTCCAAACAGCTTTCTAGAGTGGTTGGACCAGTTTGCATTCCCACCAGCATTGTAGGAGAGTTCCTTTTTCTCCACATCCTCACCAACATTTGTTGTTGCTAGTTTGCTTTAATATGTGCCATTCTCACTGGTGTGAGATGGCATCTCACTGGGTCCTTACAACATTTTTATGAATAATTTTATTCTGGATGTTTTGTGGCCCTATCTGTGAGAGAAAAAAAAAATGATATACTAAGTATCAAGTTTGTTCTATAGTGAGTGGAGGTACCGACAAATCATGAATCAATCTTTATTCTTCTCACTACACATAGATTTTCTAAGCTAGGACAAAATAAATATAACACCTAGAATGATATCCAACTATAAAAAGGCAGCAAGTTCTGACATATGCTACAACATAGACAAACGCGGTGGGCATTATTTTAAATGAAAGAAGTTAGTCACAAAAAGACAAATACAGTATGATTCCACTTTTTTGAATGATTGAGAGTAGTCAAATTTGGAGCAGACATTAGAATGGTGGTTGCCCCAGGCTGTGGGGAGGGAATGGGAGATATGGTTTAACAGGTCCTGAATCTAAATGTTGCAAGATGAATGCATGTGGTGATGGTTGCACAACAAGGTATAGAATGTCATTAGACTGTACACTTAAAAATATGAAGATGGTAAATTAAAAATATTTTATATATGTTTTTTATGATTTATTTATTTATGCATACAGAACTGGGGTACAAGCCAGAGGTGCAGGGGTGGTGAGAAGCTGCATCAGAGACAGAGTGGGGAGCAGAACAGGCAGATCAACGGAGTAACTGCTAAGGGGAACAGGGACTGGTCAGGAGCGGTCTGCCGCACTGTGTGGATCACCTCCGAGGTAGGGATCGAACCCACAATGAAGCTGCTGCAGCCAGCTTGCAGTGCTGCGTCCTAAACTGTTGTGCCACCAGGGAGGGCCAAAGATGGTAAATTTTATTATGTGTGTATTTTACCACAATTAAAAAATAGAAAACATGAGTCTAAAGCAACAGTGCTGAAAGAATGTAGCATGCAGCCCGAGCAGGTGTGCGGGAGGTCGAGTCTCACTTGGGAGTTTTGATGGACTGTGGCCAGCCCTAAGAGAATGTAACCGCTGGCATCTGGCGCTCTCTGCTGCTGGGTGGTCTCCCTGAGCTAGAGCAGAGGCTGTGGCATTGAAAACCAGAAGGACCTTGTTTTGCTTTGTGATGATTCTGCTGAGACCTTTGGACTTGTGGCTTAGTGCCTTCATTTCTCTCCTTGACCTTATTAGTGACAAAACGTTTTCCATTCGAGACAATACAATGGTATTGTGACCACCTTCTATTTCCTAGAACCCCTAAACATAATTATTCTAAAGAAAAACTGGATGTATATATATGATTCACCATGTAAGAACTCTTCATTTTATGGGACCGGTCTTTTTTATAACAGGAAGTAAATATGTGTTGCTAAGCTACTATGTCCACCAAAAAAAAAAAAAAAAATCGCATAGTAGATTCCATTGTGCTCTTTGTATTTTGTGGTGGTTGATGATTCTTCTATTAATTTGGCCCTTTTGTTCTCGACCTCCTTTACCTAAAGTGAATTAGAGTTTGGCCATACAGTATGTTGTAAACAGAAAAAAAAAAAGTTCTGAAACAGAATTTCCTATGAGAAAACAGTGGGCTTCCTTGAATTTTCTCAAAAGAATTGATAAAGAATTAAAAAGAATATTGGCCCATATTTTTGATTTTCTATCTGTCATTTATGGTTCAAGAATCTTGCAAACATCTGCTTTTCTCTTGTTGTTGTAAAGGAAAGAAGTAGATTATACAGATAAGTTCCAAAAAATACAAGTACCTTTTGGAACCACTGTTTTCCACCTCTGAGAAGAACAAGGCAGGTAGAGACCATTTTAGATGTAGCTTATGAAGTTTAGGTGAGAGGAAAAGAGAACTGTGAGTCAGTTAGGGCATTTCCCAGAGACACATCTCAAAATAAAAATGTATGTCACTGTGCATATTGGGTGTCTTGACTTCAGGGAACTGGGAAGGTCCTGATATGATGGGATCATCCATTTGCATATTTAATTTACAGGAACTCAAATATGCACACATTTGTGTGTGGAAGGAGCCATTTAAATTGAGTTGGCAGTCAGGCCTATTATTCAAACCAAGGTCCCACAGGAAGATGGGACGGGAGTGCAGGAATTTTCTATTTCGCAACTGAACTTTCTCACATGCTCTCAGTGTAAACATCTCACCCTGCTGAGTGGGATTTTAGCAGTTTTTATTCCCATATAGCATGGTTCTCACATGCAAGTCATCCTGTTCATTTAATCTCAGTGGTTAGTTTCAATCCCAGTGTGAGAGCATGCTGTGCTGAGCTCCTGAGGGAAAGAGGTCCTTTTCCAATGTGGTTCACCATTTGGCCTTGTTTGGTCTAGCAAGGGTAAGGAAGATTCGAGAGAAGTGAATGTCATCAAGCACTATGTTTGTTAAAGAGACAAGTCAAACATGTACAATTTTAGTGAAATCCGGAACAACTTTTGACATGTGCCTATAGCATAGGCCCAGCCCTTGTGTGCCTATAATAGTAACTTGTGTTTTATTTTTCGACCAAAGAGGTACAACTTCCTGATGAAAAGGAATTTCTGAGTAATTGCAACTCTACATACTTTCACCAATCTGCTGTCGTCTGACCCAAAATCCCAAGGCAATTATAATGATTTAAAGCATGAACTTTGGGGTTAGATGTCAGATTCCAAATCCCAGCTCCATCAACAACTAACATTAATTTTACTAAGCCTCAGTTTCCTCAAATATAACAATACTTCTTACCTAATAGGGTAGTTTTGTGGATTAAATGAGACAATCGATATGAAGCATTCGGCACCTGCATTTAATAAGTAATGCAATAGATGTTTACTCTGATTATTCAGGAAGCAAAGGCAGTCCAATGCATTGGCTGCTTGCCATGATTTGTGGGAAGAACAAAGGACTGGTTCTATGCTCTAGATCCAAAGCAATGAAAAAGCATGAAAAACATATTTGTTTTTTACGCTTTTGTATGTTATGTGTTCTTTACCTAACTTCTAAGCTATTTAGATGTACATGTTACCTATGCAACTATTCACCCAATGTACATGGGGAATATTTGTTGAGCACCTGCTGTGTGCCAAACTAAGTGCCAGTGATGCGGAGGCAAGGCCGCTCCTGAGTGATGGGAGAAGACAGACATGTAGACTGTGACTGATGAAACAGATAGAGAATGGAGAGATGGGAACACCCGAAAGAATGGAGGTACAGAAAGTAGTGAATGGGCCAGGAAGGGCTTCAAATATGAGAGAGATGTGGAGTTGAGAAACAGCAGGGGGAACTGGGAAGTTGTAAGAATGCCAGGTTGCCAGAGTGGAAAGCGCATTTCTGGGAATGGTGGGCAAAAGAGCTGATCATGCAATTCCCCTGAGACCTTTGACCTTCACCTTGAGCTGACGATTGAACATGTATTCTACATTTGAGATACTCCACCTTGTATAGAGGACAGATAGGAGGAGGAGAGCAGAGGTGGGGGTGGGGTGTGAGACTTTTGCAGCTGCTGGAGGGAAGGCTGAGGGCAGGAGATGGATAGTACCCTGAGGAGGGTGTAGAGGCAGGGGTGTCTTGAAGCAAAAAGTGGGTGAACTCGACAGAACTTGTAATTGCTGGAGTGCAAAGTGAGGGTAAAGGAGGAGTCCAGGGCAACTCCCAGTATCTAATGTAGGCAAATGATGGGTAATGTGCCACCGTCTGAGATATTTTTAGAATAAAAAAAGAAGAGCCCATTTTGGGGGGTGGGAGATGATTTTGCCCCTTTTGAAGAAGTTGTAGTTATTTAAGGAACTTACAATCTAGGAAGACAATGATTCAAGTGTGTTTATCTTTCATTCCATCTGGAATTCAGTAATCAAAGAAGTTATTTGTAATAATAAAATCCTCAAAAAGCATGTCTCAACAGGAAGTTGCACAGCCAAATAATCTCAGCCAGGACCAAGTAACATCCGAGCCCAAATGATGTCCATGTTTTTAAATAGGTAGGGAAGATTCTCAAAGACTTGAGAAAGAAGGAGACTGGATAAAGGACAACCACATACCATAACATCAATTGAAAAATATTTAACTCTGACTTCAGGCAGGTTTCTCCATTTCTAACAATTATAACATTTCAATCTCTGTAGCCGCCATACATGAATAACAACAACAACAACAACAACAAAGAAGAAGAAGGAAAAGGGAGAAATAGGACTTGGATAATCAATTATTGGATGATTCACCCACTTAAGTCAGGTGGAGATTGGTAGAACCAAATAGGCAAGCCTGAGGTAACGTAAGAACGAATGTCGTACATATCCCCAAGATTAGCCAATATGGACCCAGTCTCTTGTGCTTGTTTGTGTGAGTTAGCCGGATAAAGAACTTACATGTGTTTTAATTTCATCTCTTTAGATTTACCATCCTATTTTGCAGAGTTCTGGATAGTAGTGAAAGGTGGCACTTTGTTTCTACCCCAAATCTAGTTAAATAAGAAACTGAAACGAGAAGGGGAAGATGCCCCCATTCCTCTTTATGGAGATGGATCAGTAGTGCCGGCATACAAAGGGCTTCTTAAGAGTTATCGTTTGACAAAGTGCCCAGGGAGAGGGCTGATGTCAGCAGGGAGAAGGCCGTGGGTGGGTGTCCCCCGGCTGACTTCCTCTCGTCCTCTCCCTGCCAGAGCTCTGCCGTCCAAACCTGTAATCCCTGCCCAGGCAATTCCAGTGCTGGGTGTTTCTTAAGCAAATAGAGCAAACCATGCCAGTGTTAGGGGTTGCCACCTTTCATAAATTGTATTCTAGGGCAACTACTCATGACTTCTTCTCATGACTCAGTATCAATGCTTCATCTGTACCTTTGATTGCTTCCTCCTCCAGCATCTATGCCACGCTGTCTTGTTTTCTGCCTACTTTGTGACATGGAACACGTCTTGTTTATGTGCTGTTGCATTCTCCAGGAGCTTCTCAGGTCTATGTCTTACTACCCAACGGCAATAGATGGGAAGCTTCTTGAGACTAGAAAGAAATGCCAGCCACTTCCTAAGTAAGCATCTTCTCCACCTTCCTCTCCCTGCCCCCAACCTGAGACTAGCACATGGCAGGCAGGTGTTCAGCAAATGTTTGTGGATTGTGAAGTAATGCTTCACAATATGGATAGCTCCAAGTTAAGAAAAAGAAAAATTGTATGTCAAAGCACAAAACATAATGTTTCGACAAAAAATGAAAACAAGTACCTCCATTGAAAGGTCTGCCCCATACTCACAGAAGGGGCACTAGGAATATCTCTTGTTAATACTCGCTGAGTGCCAGGCACTGTTGTATGCATTTCATATGTATATAGGATTTTATCCCCACACTGGTCTTCTCTTTACTGTTATCCTCATTTTACAATGGAGGAAACTGGGGCATGGAAAGATTAAATTGCTTGACGAAAGTTGGAATTCGATTTCAAAATCAGCTTGATTCCAGAGTAATTTTCTAGACTACATTGCTCTTTGTATCACATTTATATTTTTTTCTACCTGCAAGGGTATTTCACCATTCATTGTTCTAGAAAACTTTAATTTTTTGGTCTTTTTAGATTTATAATCATCAGAAATGGTGTTTTGTGTCTGGTACAAAGTCAAAATCAAATTTTCGCTTTTGGATCTCCATTGGAGCATGCTATTTATTTTATATATATATATATATATATATGTGTGTGTGTGGGTGTGTGTGTGTAATATATATATGCATACATACACACACACACATTACATCATTGTTCATTTTGTACAATATTTGATTTCTCCTCTCAGATACAGTCTTGTGAAATTCCCACCACCAATTCACTGATGTGCCATCACCATAGCCCCTAAGACAGCACGCTATTTATCTATGTATTGGCAATGACCCACTTTCTGCTCTCATGCCACCTTTGCCATAAGTCAGGTGACTTCTAAAAGTGAATTAGGTCTTAGATTGTCTGTTCTGTTCAGTGACACTATTTACCTTTGTGCCAACCTTACATTGTCTTAATTACTGTAGCTTAATTTTTCTTGCTATCTTAAATTTTAATTCTTTCAGCGTTTTCCTTCATTTTTAAAGTACTCTTGGGACTTTATATAGCCATAAACATTTTGCAAATATTGAATCTTTCGATCAATTTGGGAAGAACTAATATCTGAATTCTGCTAGGCCCATGTACATTTATTTAGATCTTTTAGATCTTTTTAATAAAAAAAGTTTCACAAAATTTTTTCCTGAGTCTTGTTCACATTTTGTTATTTATTTCTAGGTACTTGGTTTTTTTATTTATATTATATTATTATTATTATTATTTTATTTTTTATTATTATGTTTTGATTTATATTATATTATTTATATTATAAATGTTATTATATAGGATTTTGTATATTGATCTCTGGAAGCAGAAACTTTACTTTTTCACTTTTAATTGTAATTGTGGAATGCTTTAGATTTTCCATATACACAATTGTGTTATCTACAGATAATGAGTTTTATATCATTTTTCTAATTTCTATAACTTTGCTTTTTTTTATTTATAGACATTCCAGAATAATTAGAAGAGATTATAGTGAGTATTCTTCCTTTATTCTTGGGAGGAGAGGAACTTCCAGTATTTTGCTATCAAATATTTCCTTTGCTCCAGGTTTTTAAAGATGCTTAGTTAAGATTTTAAAAAATGTTTAGTTGAAGAAGTTTCCTTCCATCCCTAGTAACCTAAACTTTTAAAAAAAAAGTCACAAATCAATGTTAAATTTTATCTAATAGGAAATAGAACTAGCAACTAAAGAGAAAAATGAACTCACCAATCAAAAGTCACAGAGTAAATGTTTGAATCAGAAAAGAAAATCCAAATTTTTGGTCAGGGATGGATACTACATAATGGTTAAGGGAATAATGCATCAGGAAGACCTGCTGAATAATATGGAGCAGAACGGGTGAATCTACTGAAATACACTGCTGCAGGGAGCAGCGAGCGAGACAGGAGAGGTCTGCTAGCCACGTGGGCCAACTCATGCTTTAGTGGCTGCCAATAACTTGATAGTGCTGAGACCCTAACTGCTGCGCCACCAAGGAGGCACTGATTCTATATGTGCTTCTTTAGTCGTTGGAATCCATGGGAAGACGTCTGCAGGTGATCATGGCTGGGCTCCATGGGCCCAGACCTGTCTTATACTCATGCTCACCCTAGAGCCTGGTGACTTCAGGCTGACAGACTAACCGTCGTGCTTCAGTCCCCAATGCTGCCACTTACCAGGCTCTGAGCCGCAACAAGAAATCCACCTCCTTATGCCTCAGTATCCTAGTGACCCCCATCCAGTGTGTTCTATATCCTAGTAGACTCTGGGAAACTCTTCAAACCTTTACTTAGACTGCACCCTCCTCTGTGCACAACAGTCCACGACTCCCTAGACAGCCAGCACGAAGCCCCTCTCTTTAGCCTGCCATTCTAGATGTGGCTCTGCTCACAGTCTGTCTCCTGCAGATTCAAGAAGCCCCTCACCTCTTTCCTGAATCTACCTGGCGCGGTCCTACCTCCATAACTTTTCACATGGGGATCCCTCTGCCTGTACCAGTCTCCCACAACTCTACCACACTGGCTGTGGGAAACAGGAATCCCACCTACGCAAGAACACTTGACATATGGGTCTGGGCTGAGTGATAAGAGCAGGCTCCTCCCACTGTGCGCTTCGTATTTGGATGGGGATAAAGACTAGTGACATCCTGGAGAAGGAGGCAGCCTGTGTGTGAGCCATGCCCAGCATAGCCTCCTGTCTCTGCTCTGGGCAGAGCCCCGCGCCTGGCAGCCCATCTCAGCCGGACGTGGGTAGCTCAGGCAGTGCTGAGCCTCACACCTGTCTTTGTGCAACGTCATGACCCTTTCTCCTCCTTACCAGTTCTTCACCCTAAGCCCCAACCAGTCCTGTGTCGCTTCTGATTGGTTGGCACTATTACTATCTTGAATGTCTGTATCATCTGCATTGGGTTTTCTTTTTTTATTCCATTCTTGATTTTGGCAATGTTTGCATTCATTTTTTTTTCTTGATTTGTTTTGATAGGTGTTTATCATTATTATCATTTCAAAGAATCAACTTTATTGATTTTTTATTTGTACATTTGTTTTGCATTAATCCATGTTTTTTTTTCATGCTCTCTTGAATTTGATTTGCTGTTTTTTTGTACTAAATTCTTGAGTAAGATACTTAAATGTTAATTTTAGGCTTTTTCTACAACTAACATATATATTTAATAGTACACATTTCCTTTAGCTATAATTTTAACTGCATTCCACAGGTTGGTGTCATGTTTTTATTAGTCTATTTCAAAATGTCTTATAGATTTTACTGTGATTTATTCTTTGACTCTTGGGTGGCTTTTAAAAATTATTAACTTATTTGTAAAGGTCGATTACTAGAGAGTCTGGCAAGATGACAGCTGAGTGTTCACACTGCACTCACCTCCTCTAAATGTGCACAGCCAGATCACAACCAAACAAAATCCTGAAAGATAAATGTACAACCATCCCGTACATTAGGGTAACAGTATAGTGGAAAGGGATAGGAAAACTATAATTAAACTGTTTAGGGTGACATAGGGCAGCACAGCCTGGGAGACAGGAGGGTGGCTGCAGTTCGGAGGCCCTCTGCATTCTTGATTCTAGAACACACACACACATTGGGACAGAAACTGGGCACAGAGTTGGTATGCAGGACAGAGAGTACCCCACTGGAGAGCTAATGTAGTAGTTAATGTAAAGTGTTTGAACCCGAGGCCTCTAAGTTAGGACAGTTGGGGCCAGATCTGATCACCAGTGTCTCCTTATAAAAGATGCTATTATTTGTACCCCAAGGCTGTGATGTGCAAAATGCCTGCCTTACCCTACCCCATGGCCAGAACCAATGTAATATAATTAAATGCTCTCACCAACCAGAGTTTAAGCATTTGGATCATTATAACAGGAGCTAGTGCTGCAGGGTTATGCTCTCTACTCAAAAAGCAAAGAGCAGTTCCTGACTTGTAACCCTGTCTTAACTCTAGTCCTCACCCTGAGCTACTTCTATTGCTCAACCACAAACCAGAGGTTGAGACTGGCACCAGGTAGTATGAGACATTTTGGCCAAAGAGTTGGCCAACGGGAACAGATATAGTTGCGATATGAGCGTGGAATGTACCTTATTCACATGTAGCTTATGGATAGAATAGATTCTCACCTAGACTCCAATTTACTCACAACACAATGCCTTCCTTACAGTAATGCCATAGAATAGCATACTGTTATCATTTCTTCACTGTACCATCTCTAAGAGGTTATAGTAATTTGATACTGTAAGTTTAATTTTCTTAAAGTGGTGTAAAATCATCCAAGAGATGCTTGGATGATCTGTAAAGCTAAAGAGCGTGATGTTCCAGGCATATGAAATGTGTTCACTAAATGAGACTATTTTTATAAGTAGTGACCATAGATATTTGTTGAATGAATGAATGAATGAATGCATGAACATGTTAATGAGTTAGGGAGAATAAGACTGCCTATACTTGGTTTCAAAGGAACAGGAGATAGCAGAAGGAAATTTGGCATCTGTAGCAAGAGACAGCGTAGTGCAGCCAAACAAACTCATGATACAGTGGTGGGTCGTGTGCAGTACCAGCGGCAGTTTCCAAATTTGCCAAAGGCGAGAAGTTTCTTGTCAGAAAATAGAGGAACAATTCAAATTTGTTCTGTGGGCCACTTGAAATTGGGAGGGGGGTTTCTGCTTCCTCTTACCCTTACCCTCAGCTAAATGATGAGAAAGGGAATCTTTTTTCTTGTCACTTTAAATACATGTAAACTTGGCTTGCCATTAAAGCAGTCAATGACAATGTTTGTTGGTAAATGCCAAGCATCATTGTATAATATCCTCTTTTGGACTTGAGTTATCTATAAATCTGATGATTCTCAAAGTTGTAAAAAGACATTGTTAATTTTTTTCATGGTTTTATATCCTTTAGGGACATATGAAAGACTGCTATGAACATATCCAACTGTCCTTTTATCTTAACTCTATATTTTCTGTTTGTTCACAGTGATGCAGACTGAATCTCATTTCTTAGTGAATGTGTTTGATAGTTTGGCATCACAACCTTAGTGAACCCATTTTGGTTCCATATATCCACCGCATCCTTCTCTAAATGGTTCACAAACTATTTAGTAATTCTATTGAAGAATTTTGCTGAGGTTTGGTATCAAGAATTTGCTTATGACCAAATGAGAGTGCCCAGAACCTAGACTTTCTAGAATTTCACAATCAGAAACTATCTCCCCATCTTCTGACACCTGTTCGTCCTTCTTGTTTTTCTCCCCCCATAGATTGCCAATAGTAGTTGCATAATTTACATCTGAGTTGTTGAGTACTTTGGATTATGATCTGTTTGGACTGGAAGGCGTGATTGCATTTGGAGTGTGAAATAGTGGAAAGAAAAGAGTCCTTCGAACTATAGATGTAAAGTATCACTTTGATGTATCACTTGCTAGATGTGTGACTTTTCCAAGTTCTACTTCTGCAGTAAGTAATTCACTCACTCTATGTAGCCTCTGTTTCCTTTTCTGTAGCAATTAAGTGAATTAATTGCTGGGGCAATATCTGGCTTTGTATATGTGTCAAAAATCTGAATTTCCTTAATGCCTTATCTAAATTAATTTAAAATTTTTTCTTCACCTTTTAAATTGTCCATTAGAAATTGAACACTATTCTTTCAGCTGGAGAAGACAACAGGAGGGAAGAACTCATGCTGCAAGGTGATGTAGGGTACTGGAATGGAGCACCATGAGACTCCACTTATCAGGAGGATGTTTTGTGAACTCTCTGTGGAAACGAGTGAGTTTTACAGTCACTCTGGATGTGTTTTCCTCTGTAAAAGGAGGGGAAAGCCTGGGTGATTTTTCAGCTCTAAATTCTGTGAATCTAATTTTGCCTCTTGCCATGTCTTTGAACTATGTAACCTTCTTCCTGCAGAGAAATCTGACCTTCTAGCCAGTTCTTGATTTCGCTTTGTAACAAGATCTCAGGAATTAAAGAAAACGAAGCAGGCCCTTTCCACATATAATTCTTCTGAGCAGAACCTCTGTCATCAGTTTATTAGCACAAATGAGCCCAAATTAGGATGACAAACCTGCTGTTCCCAACTCTATTCAGTGTTTTGGATTGTCCAGAATTTGATTCTATCGCTAACTTAATAATTGATAATTGATGGCATAATAATGCTATGTCAACATGTAGCTATGTTATGTAAATAATGGAAATAATTAGGCAGTGTTTTCTAACCCAAAGTATTTTTTGATAAATGAGAATGAATTTTCGATGTAAAATGCAGCAATTACTCTTTTCCCTGGAATGATGAAAGAAGCCTTTGGATCTACATAAGAAGTAGCTCTTCAGTTGGGGGGGGAATCACATTCCTTGTCTCTAAAATATTAATAAGAAGAATTTGCTTCTTAATGTGTTTACTTTATGCTCTGGGAACATTAACCAGATCTACACAAAGTGTCCTCTGATTTAGAAATAATTAAGTACATTTTAGCTCCTTATTTCAGGGCAGATTTTACCAGATAATTTTTATTCATTCATTTGCATTATGTATACATTAATTTACTGATGAAATATTTCAAGCAGTCATTGTATGTATGCCATTTGAAACATGGGCTTAGAAAAGACCAGAGGAGAGTGACTGTTGCTTTTAGAGAGGTCTAATTAGGAGAGATCTGCTGAGGCCAACAGAGGAGAGGACAGAAAGGGCCACTAGAGAGCGTGTTCTAGACTCTAAATTTCAGAAGCGTTGCTCTTCTGCTAATCCCTCTCTTTACATGCCTAAACTTATGGCTTTACCATTCAGATTTACTCTGTGTCTTACATTTAAAACAGAAAACAATTTTTTCTTTATGTAGCAGTAAAAAACTCACTCCTTAGGCCTCACCAACATTACTTTTCCATTCCGTACAAAAGAGCTGTCTCCACTTTATCTCCCATTTATTCTTTTAACAAATATTTATTTATACATACAAGAACTGGGGTGTAGGCCAGAGGTGTGGGGAGTGAGAGTGTTCTCCAGAGACAGGCTGGGGAACCAACAGGTGGGTCCACTGAAATACACTGCTCAGGGGGGCAATTGGCAAGAAAGGAAAGGTCTGCTGGGCCATGTGGGTCAGCTCACTGGCCAGGGATTGAACTCATGCTACCATAGCTGGCAATAGCTTGATAGCACTGTGTCTTTAGCCCCTGAACCACCAAGGAGGCCCTCCCATTCATTCTTTAGCTGACTTCCCTTCCTCCAAGTTGCCAAAACTGCTCTTGATAAGCTCACAGATGACTTCTACGTACTAAGTTCAATGGATACTTTTAAATTCTCATTTTACTTGACTGATCTACTTCTTACTTGAACTCTCAGCCTCATTTAAACACTTGATATCTCCTCTTGGTATCTCCTTTTCCTTTGGAAATATGCTCTCTGGTTTCCCTTTTCTTCTATGGGCCATTCCTTTTTGTTCTCTTCCGATCATTCTTCTTCCTCTGTGTAGGGTCTAAGTGTTAGTGTTCCTTATGGCTTGATGTTGGCCTACTTGTCTAGTCTTTGCTCTCCTTTCCTCTCTTCTCTGCTTTCATTCTTCTTTCTCTTTTGAAAATCTCTTATCATTTACATGATACCTATGTATTGAAGAGTCTCAAGTTACATCTGCAGCCCTTCTCTTTTCTGAGCTTTAGATATAAATGTGGAACTGACTTTTTTTTTTTTAAGGATTTACTTATTTGTGCATACAGAGCTGGGATACATGTCAGAGGTGCAGGGGTGGTGAGAGGAGTCACCAGGGACAGAGTGGGGAGCAGAACAGGCCGACTGATGAAGTACACTGCTGAGGGGAGCAGTGGGCGTGTCAGGAGAGGTCTGCTGCGCCATGTGGTCACCTCTGAGGCAGGCAGGGATAGAACTCATGCGGAGTGGCTTCAGCTTCTTAGTGTTGTGCTTTAACCCACTGTGCCACCAGGGAAGGCCCCAAGGAACTGCCTTCTTAATACTGTTGTTTGAATATTTCAGGACATGTCATTTGAGATGTTTCTTCGAGATCTAGATCTCCCTCCAGAAGTCTCCTACGTGGCTCTCCAGCTCAGTGATGCATCTCTCTATCCCAGGTGCTGTGGGTCTCTCTGGCTTGAGCAACAGCATCACACATCTTATGGACATCTCAAACTCAACATCTCCAAAACCAGTCTATCAGCCGTCTTCATTTCAGCCATCACTCTACCCTCAAGAAGCTTCAAAACAACTAGAAAGATACACAAGAAGAAGGAAGAAGGGAACAGCGGATGAAACAAAGATAAATCCGAGGCCATCTGGTTCTGCCTCACAAGATTACTGTGCTAATAAAATCAGAACCTGATGGCAAGTTTTGACTCCTTCCTCCTGTACATTTATCCCTCATACTTTGTTTTATTACTCTTTATTTTATTGTATTCCACAGATACTGCATTTAAAAAAAATAAATTGGAAGTTTTGTGGCAAAAAAATTAAAACCTAACTGATTAAGAATCTGTTTGTATTTTGCCCGTAATGTACTTTATACTGTGACGAGGATGAAAAACCAGTATTACCCCCATAGGTAAAAGAGCTACTTTGTTTGAACTACTTTTTTTCACTTTAATGATGGTGATAAATATTTTATTGTACTTTGTTTTATTGTGCTTCATAGAGACAATTTTTTTTTTTTCAAAAGGGAAGTTTGTGGCAAGCCTGCATTTAGTAAGTCTCTAGGCACCATTTTCCAGATAGTGTGTTCTCATTTCATGACTCTGTGTCATGGTAACTCCTGCAACATTTCAAACTTTTAAATTATTATTGTATCATAATTACGAAGACCTGGGAATCAGTGCCTTTTGATGTGACTATTGTAATTGTTTGGAGTTGCCTTAAGCCATATCCATAGATGGTGGTAGACTAAATGGCTGCTGTGTTCTGATCATGCCACTGAGTGGCTGTTTGCTCTCCTCCTCTTTTTTCTCTGAGATACAACAATACACATATATCCTGAGATACAACAGAGGGACCAGTTAATAACCTTATAAATGACTTCAATGAAAGGAGGAGGTGTTTATCTCTCACTTTAAATCAAAAGCTAAAAACAGTTATGCTTAGTCAGGAACACATGTAGAAAGACAAGATAAGTCAAAGCGAGGCCTCTTGTATCAAACAACTAACCAAGTCGTGACTCCAAAGCAGTTCTTGAAGGAAATGAAAAATGTCACTCCAGTGAACACATGAATGATAAGAAAGTGAAATACTCTTATTCAACATTAGAGAGAATTTTAGTGGTCTGGATAGAAGATCAGATCAACCATTCCCTTAAGCCATAGGCAAATCTAGAGCAAAGCCTTATTTCTTTCCAGTTCTATGAAGGGTGAGAGATGTGAGGAACAAAAAGCATGACAACAGTAGAGGCCAGTTCATGAGACTTAAGAAAAGACGATTTCTCCATAACATCAAAATATAAGCAGAAGCAGCAGCCAGTTATCACAAGCTCTAGCTGATGAATATGGCTATATTAAACAATGTATTTTCAAAGTAGACAGAACAACCTTCTGATGGAAGAAGATTCCATTTAAGGCTTTTGTAGCCAGAGAGGAGAACTCAATTCCTGACTTCAAAGTTCCAAGGACAGACAGGCTGACTCTTTTGTTGGAAGCTAATGCAGACTTTAAGTTAAAGTCATGTTCATTTACCATTCAAAAAATTCTAGGCTCCTTAAACATTATGTCAAATCTAGTTTGCCTAGAAATATTGAGATTTTGTTTTATAACATCCCAGAACAAACTCAAAATCATTTTGTGTGTTTTTGTTTTTCAATCCTACTAGACTAGAAGCTCAAATATTGACCTTCAGTGCTACAACACTCTACACTGTGGATGCTGATGGTGGAAACATGGTATGTGAGTGTGTGTATGCAAGAGAGGGAATGTACACATTCCTGTAGGCAGGGCAGGCAGCTGCGGGAGTCCACGCAGATCACGTGGGAGGCAAGGAAGAGGGGAGTAGCAGAGTAGGGGTGCTATCCACAGTGACAGAAATCTCAAGAAGAGATCTCCCCTGGGAAAAGATGAGAGTCATAGGATGGCAGTTCAGATGTGCATTCTGGAGCCAGATTGGAGGGTATGATGATGACGGAATTAATGCACATAAAGCCGCTATAGACAATGACTAAGGGAATGAATATACATAGGCATTAATACATTTCTTTAAAAAATTAGCATTTTCCCCCCAAAATTTTTTCTATCTTATACAACTGCATGAATTAAGTATTCCCAAGAACATTGTTAAAGAACTGGAAGTAATTCATATTTAGAAAACTGAGGGAGTTTCTTCTTGCTGAATGTCATTGAACTTGTCCAATGTAGCCCTTTTGGCTCTGGGTAATGGGGTCAGGTGAGTGTGTGCAATGACCAGGATTTTTGAGATGGAGAAGAGATAACGGGAAGTCAAGTGGGCAGCCTTCAGAAGTGAAAAGGGAGTACAGAGAGGAGGAGAAAAGCCTGACTCAGGGCAACTCAAAAAGAGGTTCAAAACATTTAGCACTTTGCTATCATCCCTGCTATCATCCTCAAAGCATTATTGAGAGAAACATTGTTATGAAGCCTAAGTCAGATCTGAGTTTTGTTTTGTTTTGTTTTTTCCAAAACAGACCCTGTTACTTTCAGGCACACTGTCTTTTTGTGTCTTTCTCCCTGAAACCATAGATGATATGAGCATGATGTTGCTACATTTAAAAAATGTAGAGTTTTTCTGGTTGACTCTATCTTCTTGTTTCTTGGTTTACTTGGTGTGCTCGTGGGTCCCCTTGCTGTAGGCTGCACTTTGTTGTTTTTGTTATTGTTGTGTTTTTAAAAAGATTTATTTTACTGACTTATGCATACAGGAACTGAGGTATAAGCCAGAGCTGTGGGGGGTGAGAGGATTCACCAGAGGTAAAGTGGGGAGCAGAACAGGTGGATCGACTGAATGAAATACACTGCCAGGCAAGACAGGAAAGGCCTGCTGTTCCATCCATGGGTCAGTTCCCTGGCCAGGGATGGAACTCAGGCCACAGCAGTGATAGCACTGAGATTTAACCCCTAGGGCCACCAGGGAGGCCCCAGTCTGCACGTGTTCTTCTGATTTGCCTGTGGATAGGACCCTTACCAGTCAGTGTGACTGACAAATGTTGATGACAGGCTCTTGTGTTTTTTGGTTTGCATAGCTCTTCTCTGACTCTGACTCTTTTTGTTCTCTCAGCCACATGTAGAACATTCTGGGTATTTACTGTCTCTCATCAGTGGACTTCCAAGTTGTACTCGGGAGGCAAAATTTCTCTCAAAACTCCATGTAGGCTTGTTTTTCTCTCATTTGCATTCAAATAACCACAATGATCAAAAGGGTCCTACAGATTTCCAGGTGAACTTCCATATCCTCTTACTTCTGTGTTTGATACTTCTAATAGGCCTGACATTCTTTTGCTAACCACTTGTCCTACAAATTTTGCTTGTATACATGTTCTTAGCACTCGGTCAATCTTTACTGCCAAAAAAAAAATTCCTCCTAAAATAGAGGTGGTTTCTGTTTGACTGTCTAGCTATGCAGATTTTTTTTTTTTTTATTAAAGGAATATATCTCTTTTATTCATGCAAATCCTTTAGGCTTCCAGTAATGGTCAAACAATAACCTGACTTTATATGATTCCTTTTCATGCCCCCTTTTTTCCTTATTTCTTCCAAATTACTGATGTGGATTGGTTATAGTTCCCTTTTAAATATTGGGTGACTGCATAATGGAGTTTTTGAATTTTCTGCCAGAATGTGGAACTAAATCATGTTGTAACGACTATTACATAGCAATATGTTTTGTGTATGTTCTTATCTAGCACTCGAAGCCAAGGCCATGATATTTCCTTTGTTCATGAATTCTAAAGAGCAGTCCTTTGTGTGATCCTGGGACTCGCCTCCCCGCCTTATCAGACTGGGCTTCCTCAACTTGTACAACATCTACCAGTTTTCTGCCTCGCTGGAGCTTGTGGTTCCTTCGCTTTCATTCAGCCATTTTGATTTCCTCTCAGATTTCTGCCTGATAGTAAAGCTTCACAGCCATATATTTATGATTTAACTGTGAAATTTCTGCCTAGGAAAAATCCTACTGTACTTTCATAGTCCTGCAAGACTCTCCCAAGTTTGCTGGTTGACTTTGTGACTCACATCCTATGTTTTCTGGGCAAAATCCTTATCCTTTCCCATGCTTGTAACTGGGCAGCTCTTTGGCCACTGCTGATTCTCAATGTGCTAACGATTGTTATGTGAAGCTCCCCCCATTTATCTCAAGAGCTGACCTCCCTCCTATTTTACTTTGCAAGTTTTTAAGATTGCAAATATCTATGTAAGTTTCCTCTACTTTCCCTAAGTCCTTCCCTGACAATTGTCTACATAGGTGATTACCTTATTTCCCTTTTTTCTCATTGTCAACTTAAAACTCATGCTTACTCATGCAAATCGGATTTATCTAATTATCAAAAATATTTATGTCAAAAGGACCTTATCCATCTTGTAAAACAGAAGTTTCACACCAGTTTGGTTTGGATTGAACCTGTCCTATCTCTCTAAGTTCTAGTTATCCTAACGGTAACTTTGTGGGATAATTATCAGGGACTGTAACAAGATAGAAGTTGATCTTACTTTCAAGTAAACGTGGCCTAAAGCTGCTGTTGGTGGTTCCATTATCACCACAGATGCAGGATAGTGTCAGCATCCTCAACATGTGATTTTCACTTTGAGGACTGAGATGGCCTCTCTAATCTGATTCATCACACTTGTATTTCAGGGAATGTGAATGAAAACAGCACAAGAACTAGGCAGAAGAACAGAATGCTATTCTTCAGAAGACATTTCCTAAAGTTGCACATGCCACTTTCTCTCATAATTCATTGATCAAACCAAAATTTAAGCAGGTGAATATACTTCAGTTGTAAGGGAGGCTGGAAAACAGAATTTTAGGCAGCCTATACCCTGTTAACATTTGGGAATTCTGTTAATGAATAAAAAAGGAAGGTTAGATATTGGTGATCAATGAGGAATCCCGATATAACTCCATTCCCAATACACTCCCCACTTCCCCTTTCTTTTAAAGATTACTTGTGCATACAAGAACTAGGGTGTAGGTCAGAGGTGCAGGGGAAGATGGTGAGAGGACTCACCAGAGATTGAGTGGGGAGAAGACTAGGCAGACTGACTGAAATATACTGCTGAGGAGAGCAGTGGGTGAGACAGGAGGGGTCTACTGTGCCACGAGGGTCAGCTCCCTGGCTGGGCTTGAACTCATGCTGCAATGGCTGATGAAAGCTTGTTAGTGCTGTGTCTTTAATCCCTGCACCACCAGGGAGGCCTCCCAATTCCTCTTTCTATAATCTCACTTTTGCATCCAAATTTTGGAAATTGCATATATATTTTATTTTATTTTCCAACCTTGTTGAGCTATATAATGAACAAATAATATTGTACAAATTTAGGTGTACACATATTGGCTAACACCTCTATTACAGCACATACTTGCTATTTTACCTGTGATGAGGACTTTTAATATTTCTCCTCCCAGCAACTTTCATGTACATAGTATTGTTAATTATAACCACCATACTATATGTGAGACACCTCCCCGAACTTTCCATCTTTTTTTTTTTAAAGATTTATTTATTTATGCATACAAAACTGGGGTACAGGCCAGAGGTGCAGGGATGGTGAGAGGATTCACTAGAGACAGAGTGTGGGGAGCAGAACAGGCTGACTGATGAAGTACACTGCTGAGGGGGGCAGCAGGAGGGCCAGAAGAGGTCTGCCACACCATGTGTGTTACCTCCAAGGCAGGGGATTGAACTCGTGCTGAAGTGGCTTTAGCTTTTTGGTGCTGCATTTACCCGCTGCGCCACCAGGGTGGGCCGAACTTTTCATTTTATAAATTGAAGTTTATACTTTTTTGATCAACATTTCCCCTTTTTCCTACCTCCAAGTTCTCATAACCACCAGTCTACTCTCTGTTTCTATGATTTTGACTTTTTAAGCTTCTGCAATTAGTGATATCATCCAGTGTTTCTCTTGCTCTGTCCTAGCACACTGAGTATCCTGTCCTCAAGCTTCACCGTTGTTCTAAGAGGCAGCATTTCCTTCTTTGTCATGGCTAGGTAATGCTCCATTTTATGTCCCCATGTATCGAGACATTCTGTTGTCACTTCTTTTGAATACATGAACCCGGAGGTAGATTGCTGGTTTGGAGCGATTGACTTCTACAGTCCTGCCTTCGGGACTTCATGCAGAGACCCTGTGCGCAAGGCTTCTGATGAAGAACTCTACAGCCATGTGCCTGTGGTTCACTCCCACCTCCCAGAGTGTTGTAAGCAATGCCATCTTTGTTCTGGTGCTCAAGGGTACAACTTTCAGACAAACTGGAGGCTCATAAATCTAGAAAAGATTCTAATTTTGACAGTGTCAAAGGCTAAAGGCTCGCTGTTAAATATTTCACTATCAGTTATACATTTCTACTTCCTGGCTCTCTGCGGTTCACCTTTGTTCATCACAACTTTCTTTTCTCCTAAGACAGCGGCTGGAGGGTGGGAAGGTCCTGCTCTTTCCTTTGTCCTTGCCATTTACTCCTGGCACATCTTCACGTTTACATTCATTTCACATATGGACATTTTTTCTTCCTGAAATTCACATGTTTTTCTTTTCACCAGGTTTTTAACATCTTTCCTGGTGTCGATCTTACTCTGGATGCAGTATCTATTTTTCTTTGAATTTTGGCATCAGTTGTAACACTTTCTACTTACTATAGAAGTAAAAGAGCAGAAAATGTCAGGTAAAAGGTTTATATGATACTTGAAAGATCAATTAGCTGTTTTATACCACTACACTTATTTAAGAACCATTTTGATTTTAAGCCCTGATTGTCTCTGCTAGTAAAATACATTTTGATTACATGTAGTGCTGTTCTGCTATTCTTTTATGGATTAAAGCATGATCTGGCAACTACATTCTGTTTTGATGAGTATGTGCATGCCCCCAACTTTGTAAATTTCAAAGTTATATGAAACTGAAGCCAACAAGAATACTAACCTTAATTTTAACCATGTGTCTCAGAATTAGAAATTAAGAAGAAATATTCCATGATGACTAATGCAGTAATAAGTGTTACAAAATTTAATCTGCAGATTATGTGTGTAAACTTAGAACAATGCTCCATATACTTTTTAATTTTCACCCACTAAACGCCACAGACCCATGGTTTTCGCTCATTCCTACACCTTTAGTGTGCCCAGTCACTCACAGGCATCTTCCCTTTCCCGGCAGTCTCCTGGATTTGTCTCTAGGCCTCGGTTTCAGCTGCCACCTCTCAGAGCCAAGTCCCTATCAAGTCCCATATAAATTACTGTAGCAAGCTCTAAACTGGTCTCCTCACTTTCAATTTAAACCACACTCTGCTGCCAGATTCATCATTGCTTTCATCATCTCTCTCCCCTGATTAAGACCCTACAATGTTTCCTTATTTTTGATTACTTCAAGTCTGGACTCAGCCTGCTAACAATGAGTCTTGCTCAATAAATCATATTTTTCCATTTTCTCCACAGAGCATCACTCCACGTGCCCTGCTCCAGCAAGTTCATTTTCTTCATATTCTCTTTTTTCTTTCACTCAAATACTTCTATCTTCATCTATTTGCATAAGCTGTACCCATGCCCTCTCAGATTTCCTTTCTTCCTATAACCAATCCACATGATTCCTTTCCTTCATCATTCCTGATCTTGCCCTTTCCACAGCAATCTTTTACATTAATATTTCTGACTATCGTCTGCAACTACAGAATGATTTCGAGGAAACTGGAGCTTGCATTAAAATTCTTATAAATTTATCTAATCATATATATATCACCTCTCCACAACTAGTCCATTTTATCTCCTTCCTGTAGCTAAAAATATTTAGCTGAGTATAATTTGGTATTTAGAGAAGTCAATGAAATGAGGACCACATAAAATCCAGCACATTTAATTCTTCTGTTTTGTTTTAATGCCCTCGTGCTTGTTCTCATAGTGGGTTAGGGTTTGGATTTTTAAGTTTTATCCATTGCTCTCTGCATTGTTCTAATACATATCTGTGTTTCCTTACCTTTGTGAACTCGTAATTTCCATTCAGTAATTAAGTGAAACAATTATGAGGTAGAGATTGCAGACTACAGATTACAAGGTGAATGAAGTAAAAGCAAGAAAGGAGAGGAGTCCTCATTGCAATCTGTGGCCTATCCTCTTTGGATTTCTTCACATAAATCTGCAATTATTCAAATCCATTCCTTTAGAACTAGGTAACTGCCTATTTGAATTTGTTCCCATCCCTCCCTGGCCGAGATATCAATAATTGATTTATGTAGGTCATTCCCCATGATACTGGATCAGATATCATATATTGTAAGATATTGTTTATAGTCAAATAAAAAAATAGGTCCATTCAAACTAACAAGGAGAAATCACCAGGAAAGATGAGGTACCTTACAACTGTGACTTTCACAATCCATGTGTTTTAGCATGAAACTAAAATTTGAAATTCAACAGTTCAAGTTAACTGTTGAAGATTATAATAAGTTGGAACGATGTGGCTAGAATTGAGGTCAAAATATTGCATTCCTAAGGATGCTGAAAATCATGCCCCGGGGTGTGGGGACAGGGTTAGGGTTGTTCTGGCACAGCTTTGTGTTCATCTGCTTGGCTAGGATGGAGAAGTACTACCTTGTGGTCTTCTTCACTTGTTCATCAGTTCCTGTGGACCTAAAAGTCATTGTTCAAACTCGGGTACGTGGCAGACACCCCACAGTCATGGTGCTCTCAGTGGGTTGTGAAAAGGTGCAGAAGAGACAGAGGAGCTACTTGCCAGACCTGATCCCTCTCCTTGGCGGCATCCTTTCCTTGCAGTTAAACTGGAGTTGTCTGATTAGTTCTGGTCAGTGCAAGGTGGGTCAAATCGGTACCATCCTCTTCCAGCCTGATCTCTGAGGAGACGTAAGGCTTGCTGTTTCTCTTTCCATCCTTCTAGACAAATCCAGTAGAGGACTTGAAGACATTGTGATGCAGCCACAGGATGGAAGGGTCCTGAAACAAACGTATAGACTGCTGTTCATATAACACCTTCCTTAAGTAGTGAAATGATTGCAACATGCTCCTGTTGATTTAAGCACCTGAGGTTCTGGTGCTGTTTGTCACCATTATTCATCAGATTAATACAAATAATATATCTTAAATCAAAACTAAGAATGTTTTATGAAAATAATTACTTGTCGAAAAAACATTTTTTAACACTACCAAAGGTAATTCAACTTAACAAAAAGTTGATGAGTAACTACGCATGTGCAAAACATAATAGTAACAGTAATAGTATTATTAATCATAATGCCAAGATTTATATACTGGGAATGTAGTGGAGAACAAGGCAGAATATTTTAACTGGGCAGGGCAGTTAAAAATTATATGGATGTGAAGAAAGTATGTTTACAAACGCTATTAAAAAATAAGGCATAACAACAGGCATATGAAAAAATGTTCAACATCACTCGTAATAAGGGAGATGCAAATTAAAACCACAATGAGATACCACCTCACCCCA
>NW_004567117.1:12113276-12147645 GCF_000260355.1 Condylura cristata
GCCCCTGCACCTCTGGCCTGTACCCCAGTTCTGTATGCATAAATAAATAGATCTTTAAAAAAAAAATAAGGCATAATAGCATGAAAGAGAATCTCTGGGGTAGGATCAACTTCTCCTTGAAGAGGTGGCATTTCAGTTGAGACTTGGGTAAAGAGCGTGTACCAGTCACGTGTATTTTTGGGGAAGAGCTGTCTGCACAATAGGCATAGCATGTGGGAAACCTCTGGGCAAGAACAAACTTGGTGTGTTCAAAAAGTAAGAAAAAGGTTACTGTGGCTGAGTCCTAGTGAACAAGAAGACAGTCGTGCTGGGTTGTACATGAACTTTAGGTCAGAGCTAAAGATCTGTACTTTATTTAAAGAGCACTGAGAACTGTTCACAGCTTTTAAACAAGGGGCCTGATTTGTGTGTGCGTGTGGGGGTGTGGGGGGGGGTGGCGGTATTTTAAATCACTTGCTGAGGCCTGGAGAGTGGATTTAAGAGAGAAAAGAGGAAGACCAGACAGGGGGCTGTGCAGTGGCTCTAAATGGGTTAAAATGGGGTAGAACTGGATGGATTTGGGATTGAGATGAAAGGAGGTTTTTTTTTTGAGTGTCTCTAGCTGTTAGGTAAGACTTTTGCAAACATTACTTATTATTGGTAATGGAACGAGGGCCTAGGGCTCCTTCTCCAGTATCACCACTAGTGTGATGGCTCTTGTGACCCTTTCCAAGGCTTTGGGTCTCGTGGCCTGAAGATGTCAGCTTTTGCATCTCCCTGTGCTTGAGGGCAGGTTTGGTGATCCCCTGCGGGTCAGGATGCCTTCTGATAGCTTTAGGGAATGGATGAATGAGGATAACCTAAGGGATTGGTCTGTGGAGTCTTTTCCAAGTTGGTAAGAATTCAGGACTCTCAGAGGCAGCTGTGGCATCCTGCTCTCCCTTCACCATTAGACTGCAGGCTTGAGGAAACTGAAGTTGATTAACACAAGCTTGCCTGAGGTTGTATTCCTAAGAGCCAGACATTTGCAGCTAACAGCCTGAACAGGAACCCAGTACATGATGTAATCTTATTTGCATCCCAGTCTTTGTATCCCAGTCTGTTTGCTTTATCCTGCCAGGTGGAGCAGTGGGGTGGGAGGGTCAGTGGAGCACTGAGAGCTGTTGGTTCTGCCTGGAGCGCACCCTGAGAAAAAAGTGCATCTCAATAGACTGCTTGCTCCTCCATAGCTCCTGGATGTACTTGTATCTGTCTTGCGTTTACCCCATTGCTGCAGCAAGATGGATAAGCAAGGGTGATTTTTAAAAAAATAATATAATAGCTTATTTTTACAACATTTTGTGCATTTTTCCATCTCAGTTGTAATCCCCTTGGGATAGAGGGTCAAGCCCCTCCTAGCCCTTACAGTAGAGAGTAACCATGTGTCAGGTAAAGAAAGGGAAAGAGTAGAGTAATAGGAAGGGGCAGTGTAAGATAAGATAAGCAGGAGAATACTCTTGGTGGTGGTGGTGGGGGGGTGATATTTGAGTAGAGAAGTAAGGAAGTAAGCCATGCTGATATCCGAGGCGGGGCTCCAGACAAGGACACAGTGTGCAGAGAGGCCCCTGTCAGGCCAACTCGTGGGCAAGTCGGAGGAGCCACGCAGCTCAGCGTGGTGGGAGTGCAGTAGTGCAGAGAGGAAGTGGGGGAGACGAGGTCACAGAAAGGTAGGTGGGTGCGGCAATCATGGGCGAAGATCAGGATTTAGATTTTTGTTTTAAGCTGGGACACCATTGGAGATTTTTTGTTTGTCTTGTTTGTCTTTTGCATAGAAGAACTGGGGTACAGGCCAAAGGTGGGAGGGTTGGCTATGAGAGGATTCAGGAGAGACAGAGTGGGGAGCAGAACAGGTGGATTTCACTGTAATACACTGCTAAGGGGAGTAATCACAAGAGTGGTCTGCTGAGCCATATGTGCGTTAGCTCCCTGGCTGTTATCCATCTCAGGCCAAAACAGTGATAGCCCTCAGACTTAACCCCTAGGCCACCAGGGAGGACTGTTGCAGAATGGGGAATAGAGGAACAGAAGCTGGGAGACCAGGGAAAAGGCAATAGCTTTTGTAAGATAAGATGGTTTTGTTTTAGCCGGTGGTTGGATGTTGATGCCATTGTTGGAAGACAGAGGAAGAACTATGGAGGAGAAATCAAAGTTCTAGTAGGAAGGCTTAACGTTTGAAATTCCTATTAGACAGGCAGTTTGAGATAGCAATTAAATCGTTGGTAATTTGAGTGCAAACCCAGGACAGGGATCAGAACTAGCAACTGAAATTTGGAGTGCCTTAGCCTTAGGTGGGGTCATTCAGGAAAAAAGTGGGACTCCAGGACTTTTTGTAACACAGACAGGAAGGAGACTGAGAAGTGGTCAGTGAAGTGGGATGAAAATCAAAGAGCTTAATGTCATAGAAGCTGAAGTAAGAAGGTGTCTTAAGTTAGAGAGGGTACCTGTGTCAAATGCTCACAAAAACTGAGTGAATGTTGGGTTTGACAACATGAAGCCTCTGGTCAAGCCACCAGTTTCACAGTTGTGGACAGAGTAGAAGCCAGGTTGGGAGAGCGTGGGATGAAGGAGTTAGACAAGGGACAACAAACTGCCTGAGACTGATTTTGTAGGAAGAAAAACATAGAATGTGTAAATAACTAGAAAGAAATGCAGTTTGGATGAATTCAACTGTCTTTTCCCTCAGTTTACCTGATCTCTCCAAGATGCTTGAGGGAAAGTATTGTATTACTATATTGTATTGTATTGTTTTTGGATCAATTGTACAGACCCGATGGCTTATTGTATTGTTTTTCTCACAGATATTTTACATTTTAAAAAGAGGAGCTTTGTCTTTTATGTGGTAGATATAGTCTAGTATATGTTGAATGAGTGAATATTATGGTTCAGCTCTGGGGGGAGGGGAGGAAGAGAGAATACATGCATTGGCTTTGCATGTATTGGGCTGGAAATCTTCCTGACAATCTGTTAGGCATCAGGGATTTTTATCTCCAGATGGGTGCCCCATTTTTCTTCTTGATAACCTCTTACTAATGAAGAGCCTGGGATGGGAGTTCCATTTACAAATGGTGAATCATTAGAAACAGATTTGTAGGTGGAGAAAGATCTTCCAGCAGCAGAGCCTCACTTCTGAGGCATGCAGTCCGTTTCCTGCACAAAGGGGGCCTGTGAGCAGGTCCATGGGAGGAGAGACAACTCATTACACATGTGCACTCCCACACCGCCCCGCTCACTACAAGCCCTCAACTAAAAGCCTGGGGCAAAAGGACAAGCCCTCCACTGAAAGCTCTCCTCTCAAGTCCTTGGCCTCAGCCCTCTGTACCTCTTTCCTTAACAGTTAGTTGGGACAGTCTCAGTTCCCTTGTAGGACAGCCCACTTGCCCATTCAGTCAGCCCTCAGGGTCTGCTGTCCTTGGGTCTCAGGCCCAGCTGGAGCATGGACCCGCAGACTGCTCTGAGCCAGGGCACTTTTCTGTAATCAGGAGACTAACGACAATTCAGGCCCTCCAAGCCTTCCTTGGAATCACTGCAAAAGTCAGCCTAGGCTAGTGGACTTTCAACAGGAAAGAACTTTCTAGAATTTACTACTAGACTCTATCTTCCCGAGTTCTAGTCCCTCATCTCTGTGAGGGTTTGACCTGGTTACTTCTTTCTGCCCAGCATCTTCCTGCAAAATGCCCATCGCCTGGTTCTCCCTTTCCCCTCCCTTCCCACCACAAGAGAGGTTCTGAAACTTCAGTCATTGTACTTCTTGTGATATTTTTTTATATAGGTGCCATTAATGATATTGTTTATCTAAAGTTTTACTGTAAACCAAATTATTTTACTGAAATACTTTTTAGTAAGTATTTTATGACTGTAAAAATAGAAATTGAGGCAAATAAAAATAAGTACAAATAAAACACAACATTTATGTTACCAAATTCTTCTTGTGTATTTATTTACCAAAGGCTTTTAGCCTGCACTTCTTTTTTAAAAGGAAATTATCAAATATTATAGTTATTAAAGTTATTACCAACACAAAACAGACTGTTTCTTGAAACAATCAAAAGGATTGAACGGGAAGAATTGTTTGCCTAGCATTATGAAGTACTAAAAGCCGCCAAATTTTACACCTCAGCGTGGCTAAAATCATCAATTTTTTTCATTTTACCTCAAAAACAGAAAGGGAAGAGAAAAAGAATAATTCTGAATTTGAGATTTAAAACCATGTTATGGTGCTGCTGAAACAATTTCCTCCCTCTTTTTGGCAAAACACTATACCAGTAAAGGTAGAATGCTTACATGGCTGAGACCCATGGGGTTCAGTCTCAGACGACCACAGCCTTGTGATCTAGAGTAATCCACTATCTTCACTTGACTTTCTCAAATAATCAAAAGTAGAATATACAGAGAAATACTCTTGAGAAACCTCTGTTTCCTTGTCATGTCTGACCTCTACAGTAAGTTTGAACTTGAAAACACTTCTACCTCTTTACCTGTTATATATCGATGTTAATGTCTATCTCACAGTGCTGTAAGGATTACATGAGAAAACCATGGAACAACCTAGAAAAATTCCTCTATAGAATACTTGTGAGTTCTCTTCCTGACCCTCCACCTCCCTACCCATCTGAAGACTATTAGGGAGGTAAATGCATATGGATGCTTGATGAATGATTTGGTGCTGATATGATAGAGATTTGCTAGAAATTCTTATAAACCAGAAATGAAATAACTTAGAGGTTCTGGAAAATTGTCACTGCTAAGTATTTAGCCAATACAAAAATAATAATAAGGACAAGACTATTCTGAAGTTCACTTTCAGACTCATTAATTATGGAGTGCCAACTCACCATTTGCACTAAGAAGCATTAAATAATTATTTTTTGGTTTCTATTCAGTTCTTTCCTAATATAGTTTTATATGTTGGGATTTTGCCAAACTAGTTTAGTTAATTAATCTTAAGTCAAACCAAAGCATATTTAGAACATTTATGGGATTTCCTTATGAAACATCATCACTTCTGGTGCACTCACATTTTGCTGTTTTTGGTCATCATCATTTGTATTGTTGTATTTGGCAGCAATCCTGGAAATACAATTTACTTTATGCTAAAACCATGTCTAAGGAAAAACTGTGACTCCACTGTAGAGTGAAATATGGCATGCACTCCCTTGAATTGTGGTCTCAATTTTGGATATACATCAAACTAGAAATGATGTATTCTTTCAGACTTTAGAACTTGAGAGTAGGAGGTAGGAAACATTCAGATGCCACAAACACACTTAAAAAAGCACTGCAGAGCTCGTCCTCTTTAGGAAGATTACAGTTAGGTTCTCCAATCCTTTTTAACCAAAAAGAAAGGATGAAAAGCGAAACATTAGGATGGGACAAAAGGAACACTCTCAATAGAGCCTCCTTGTAGCAGCTGAAAAGATGAGCAAGGTATAATTTCGTATGCCTGAGGCGTAGTTTGGCTCAAGGAGTAACGAAAGCCATATGAAGTGTTTTATGGTGAGTTTTACAGTTCATTAAACATTCACTTACAAGGAGGATCTTTTAACACTGTAATTCCTGAGGTACACATTTGCCTTCTCACAGTGCAGAGGAATGAAATTCTCTAGAATGAGAATCGGATGTTAGGCAAATTAGAGCAAGTCAGCATTTCCTTTTCTAGGCCTTTTAACTGTTTTTGGTAGGCAGATTATTTGGGGAGCAACCACATAAATCTTTCATTCCATTCTTTGGCATAGCAAGTCATATATTTTTTGAAAAGACCGATCTAAATATCTATATCTTCAAAATGGAGATGTAGGTATATACCTATCTAAGGCTGATGTCAAATGTCTTCCTGACTCACCATTCTTTGGTCTGAAAGCATAATCAGGAGAATTATTTGTGGGTTTGTCACCAGTAACCTAAATTAAATTTAAGTCTGGAAAATTTGGGGTCAGCCTAGAACTTTTACTGTGAATTATGGTGCATCAGAATAATACCAACTGTAGGAAGCCAAGAAGGTTTTTTGGTTTGAAAGCAACTAATTCTAAGATAAAGGATGCCATTCTCATAGGATTCCCTGACTTCCTGCATAGCTCTGAGTCTTAAACCCTTGTGAGTGTTGTGAAATCATCACGTTATATAAGCAAGTCATCATCTGGCCAGGCTTGGGGTCACCTTATTGGTAGATCTGGAACAGAAGCACAGTGTGAGGGCTGGAGCACGTGCTTTTGTCACAGTGGTGGGGGCGGGGAGAGGGGGTTGGAGATTATATTCTGTTAGACAAACACTGCTTACTTTCCTTAACTGCAAAAATTCTGTGCAATCAAGTAGACTGGAAGCTCTTGGTCAACTAAAGTGGAACAAAGCACTCCTGATGGGTAAGACAGGTGCTTTCTTCCTTCTCCTTTGTTTGAATTGCTCAGGTAAAGTCTGAAAATGCTGTTGTTCCTTGTGAGAATGTCCTGCTGAGAGAAGATGGCTACCCCTTACAAATGGGGGCCAGTCCTGAACCCCACTCTTACAGCCAGAGTGGGGAGCAGGCAGCCCCTGCCTATGCCTTTCTTCTCCCTATCTGACCCTGACAGGTTTAGGTCAGGTTTTCAACGTCTCAAGCAAACAGTCCTGGGACTAGGCTGAGTTTGTGTCTGGGCCACCCTGTCTTACTTTTCTGTTATTTTGTGACTTTCAGTTATTTTCTCTATATCCTCAGACGTTTTTCCTTTTCCTTCCTTCCCCTCCCTACTTCCTTCCTTCCTTCCTCCCTTTATTATTATTATTCTTATTCACTCTTAGTTCCTTTCACTTCCTCCCCTCTGGAAATAGACTGGCAAAAAGTTCTGATAAACACATTTGTACTGTAGAGTAAATGATAAAAAATTTGTTTCTTTTCTCAGGAGAATTTGCTTTGAAGCCACGATATATACGTACTTTTAATGGTGGAATTTAAGGTTATCAAATCTGGGAGAAGACAGTTTTAGGGGTGAGGAATCCCTAACTGGCGCTAATGTTAAGACAGAGCACACCTACAGGGCCTGCTTAGGAGGGTGGACCCCCCCCCCAACAAGGTAGCCAGTAGCTGGTAATGGACAACCCACACTGCTGTCCATGGGAGGGGCCAGTTCCATGGCCGAGACTCTGGCCTTGCTCCATGACTGGAGTTTGAAACCATGAGGCCCTGTCTGAAAATCTTGAGCAAGAGTCTTGCTTATCCCAGAGGAATGCTTGGAAACACTATGAATATTACATTTGTGGTGAATGTTTCATTGTTTTACTGTTTTCTTCAGTTGATATGATAGACACTGCTTAGTTTTTAGGATTCTTGGACTTGCCCTTCTGTGAAACATCCAGAGTTCCCACATATAGGTTCGCTCCCACTGACAGCAACCGTTTAGTCTCATCATTCCTCAGCTTGTCTAAATCAGAAGTGTTTTCAATATTCAAACACTGACCTCTTGGTAAATGAAAAATTGTGAGTGCAGTGAAATTCCTGCAGGCTTGGAGCATGCAAGCACGAGCACATCGCTGCACGATGGGATCACTGGGGCTGATGTCAAGACAGGGAACACCAGGCCCTCCCCTACAGCACCCTTGCTGGTCGTGCAAGCCAGCCGGCTCTTTGCGTATCACATAGACAGCTCTCAAAACAAGCCTCACCCCATAAAAAGAAGAGAAAAAAAAAAAAAAACTCTTGAACTCCATAAAATGAAAAGCAAAGACTATTGGTCAACATTTTTTTTTTCTAAAAATTAACTCACATCATAAAGAGTTTAGTTTAATCTTTGCTTTGTCCTAATGTTGAAAATTCACTGTATTTTCCTCCTCTGGTGTTTATGTGCTGTAAAGCCAGACCTATGGTGATTGAATTATAGATTTGCCTCTTTCTTTATAGCCTGAGCTCCTTAAGGACAATGACTGCATCTCACATAATATTTCTTCCCTCCAGGGCCTTATGTACAGTAAATTCTCATAAAAAAATAGTGAGATGGAAAAATGAAAATAATGTTTATTCTTAACCCATTTTTATACTTTAAAATTCTTCAGTTCCTAGCTGTTTTGTCTGTAGCATTCTGAACATCTTAGATAGCCATAGTAGTAGAGCTTATACCCTAACACGATGAACTTTAGAACCTTTCGCTGTGTGAAAGAGGTCAGTCACAAAGGGCCTAACATTATTCACCAGAGCAGGCAAGTCTGTAATGATAGAAAATGTTGCTTGCCTAGCAGCACATATGCTAACGTAGAGACAGAAAATGATAGTGATAGAAAATAAATTCATTGTTGGCTAGGGCTGAGTGGGGCGGGAAAAATGAGGGGTGCCTGCTGAAGGGTGTAAAGTTTCTTTTTGGAATGATGGGAAAAAATGCCCTGAAATCACACTATGGTGATGGCTATCTAATTTGTAAATAAACCCTGCATAGTACACTCTGAATGTCATGGCATGTAAATTACATATCAATAAAGCAGTTACAAAGGAATCAACTATGACCTTGGGTGAAGTGGGGAGAAAAGGAGAGGTTTGGAAAAGAGGAAGGATGAATCTCAGAATTTTATAGACACAGTAAGAAATAGGTGCTATTTCGGAGGAAAAAAAAATTGGGGCAAGTGGGGAAAAGATAAAATTAGAAGACAAGGTGGTGAGAAATGAGGGGAGGGGATCTAATGGAGCATGATGGAGGATTATTGGGGCTTTGGTGGTGGGTGTGTTACAGGGTAGCCCAGAGTGGACTGGGCCGCCTGTCTGTGGGGCCTCACCCCCGTGCTCACAATTCAGCTATACTGCAGGTACACACAAAAGGGTCAATAACGGGTTTATTTACAAAAGGGGAAAGGAATAGGAAACAACCCAGGGAAAGAGAGTGGGATACAAAGTAACTAGAATACCTTATGACTAGGCTGACTGAACACACAGAGTCACACCGTCAGGAGAGCTGCTTCCCGAGCGAGAGAGTGAGAGATGCAATCACGCCCTGTTTATCCCCCAAATGTCCCAGAATTCCTGCTAGCTCCGCCCTTGGGTCCTCGCAGTTGTCTCCCTGGTACTGCTGGGAGTTGTAGTTTCCAATCACTGGGGTAGGGGGTAGGTTCCAGAAAGCTGGAGTAGGGAGTAGAGTCTATAATACTCTGCAGAGTTCCTTTGGGACATCCTTCCCCTTAACAATTCCCCCCTTTTGATTTCATACCACCATATCTATGGTAGTAGATCACAGGGTGTCGTCTTCATAGACAGTCTCCGTAACACTTCCGGTCTTTGTAGGGTTTCCAGTGTATGCATAAGAAGCAGCAGTCACCAGCAGTGTTTATGAATGCCCAGGATGATGGTCATTACTGTAAAATAGTCCATTATTATAGGTGAAGAGAAAAAAATGTTGCAATACATGAATATCAAAAATAAAAGGAACAAGCAAAAATCTTCAGAAACTGGTTTAACTTCTGTAAAAACAAGTTCTCTCAACCTTGATTCCAACTTAATCTAATAATGTATAACATATTTACAAATTCAAGCTAACCATATTTGTATTTTTGCATAAAATCACAGGGTAGACTAACCAAAGAGCGATTTTTAGATGCCCTTGTTGGAATAGTCCATAGTATCTGAGTGAACAGTTGATGTCCAGTTGATGTAGGCGTCAGGAACAACATCAGTTCCAGCAGCTTTTAGTTTTATTTAAAAAATGTATTTATATATTTTTATATCTTTGTTCTTCTTTTTTTTTTTTAAGATTTATTTATGCATACAGAACTGGGGTACAGGCCAAAGGTACAGGGGCGCTGAGAGGACTCACCATAGACAGAGTGGGGAGTGGAGCAGAGCAGGCCGACTGACGGAGTACACTGCTGAGGGGAGCAGTGGGCAGGTCAAAAGAGGTCTGCCGTGCCTTTGGGTCACCTCTGGAGTGGGGATCTAACTAATGCTGAAATGGCTTTAGCTTCTGAATGCTGTACTTAAACCCGCTGTGCCACCAGGGAGGGCCCTCATCGTTCATTTTTATGGGATGTTTAATTTCTTCTCCCAGGTGTTATCCCCACAACCCCTTGTGCTCTTCCCTCCTCAAGCAGTACAATTTCAATAACAGCTATATTTTAAGTTGTGATTACAATGTCAATAAGAATATGTTGGAGGTCACCCTAAGCCCTTCATCAAGTCACTTCACTCCTTTTCCTTTTCATCTACACACCTGTACAGAGGGCTGAGTAATGGTATCTACTTGCAGAATTGCAGTGTGGATGAAATGAAATAATGCGCATACAGCTCTCACCACAGTGCTAGGCACATGCACAGGAGCTACCAGTTGTTTTGCTTTTGTTTAGTTGCTGATTATTGTTATTAGTTTGCATGGGAATTATTCACTGGGCAAGCAACCATGGACAAGTTACTCTCAACTTCAAGTCCTCATCTGTAGAATGGGGATGGAACAACACTTTCCTCAGAGGGTTTTACTGGGATTAAAGAGCCAACACCTGTGTCTCGGTGCTCTCAGCGACTACTGGAGAATGGGACCACCTTCCTCCCTTCCCTCGGGTGCAGAAAAGCCCGACAGAGGCCTTGTGCTAAGAAGACATTACAATCTTGTCCTTCTGGGAAAAGGCATCAGGCACAGTAATAAACATGTGTTGATCTGTAGTGAGTGTTAGTTAATATTCTTATCATGCATCATCATATAGCAACTCTGTCATTATTTATACCCATTTTACAAATGTAAAAACCTAGGCTTAGAGAGATAACTAGTCTAATGCCAAACAATCACAACCGGAAGGCAAATTCCCAATTCCAAAACTGAAAATCTTTCAGGAATAGGCTCTCTTTGGTGGCTCAACATGTTAAGCACAGCACTATGAAGCTCTCCGAAGCCACAGTAGCACGAGTTCAATCCCAGTCAGGGACCTGACCCACTTGATGCGGCAGGCCTCTCCTGACCCACCCACTGCTCCCCTCAGCAGTGTATTTCAATAGATTTGTCTGTTCTGTTCCCTACCCTATCTCTGGTGAATCCTTTCACTCATCAAACCTCTGTCCTGTACCCCAATTCTGTAAGCATAAATAAGTAAATCTTAAAAAAAATCTTTCAGGAATATTTGCATTGACTTCAGAAGACAAAAGCTCTTTACATGGGTCAAGGCAGAGTATTTTGGAGTTGGGGAGAAACAGGCAGAGTAGATGGTTAGTACATGTAGATGATGACATGGAAGAAAAACGCAGGTTAAGTAAAATTTCTGGTAAACAAGTCAGTTTTTTTTTTTTAATATTCAAAGAAGGGATGCCAATCTTTATTTACTCTTGGTTCAAGTTCAGAGCCATCTTAGACAGTGTGGCAAAGTGGGGGAAAACAGCTCCCGGGATCAAGGTTCAAATTCCAACACAAACATAACTGTGTGGCAATAGGCAGATTCTACCCCCAATTTCTTGGCAATGCAGGGGACTATCCCCCCCGTTTCCAGGAGCTGAAATAGCTGCCTCTGCCCCAGCGCCTCCACAGTCACTGTGCTCCCAGGGAGCTCTGCTGAAAGAGCGTGGACTTTGCAAGGTTCAGTTCTGCTGCTTAGAATGGGCCTCAGTGGGTTACTGAAACTTTGGGTAGCCCTTACCCCAAAGTACTTTTAATCCCACTTACAAGTTTTACAAGTAATGTTAACTTCATACAAAGCAGTGACATTAGGTTAGAAGTTCTTATTTCCTGGATCAGGAGTGGAATGCATGGACAACCCAAGAAAGCACTTCCATGTCTGATTTTCTGTGGGCCGTGATCCGAGACAGACACGATTACAAAATCTCAGAGTCTGGCTGGAGTTGGTTGGGCGGCAGGAACCGATTGGTCTCCTTCTCCAGATAGAAGGAGGACAGCAGGCAAACACGATGAAGTTGTGCCAGGGCCACACACTCTGATTCGGCGCCAGCTCGTATCCTGGCTTGATCCTTTTGGAATTACAGGGCTCCCTTGACAGTGCTTCCTACCACCCAAGTGTTAGCATCATGCTGAAGAATTGACCTTTGGGGCAGCCCCAGAGGCTGCCAGATGAATACAATTTTGTTTGTGCAACAGAGTTATCACCCCAGGGCTGAATGACTGGCCAGCCTCCTTCCAGCACTTTTGTAATATGAGATAGATTGGTTGGCACCCTGGACAAGTGAGATGCTAACAGTGATTATGTGATGAAGAAGACGATGATGGTGGTGAGGGTGGCATTGGTTGTCTTGAAGAGTGCATTGGGGCATCGTGAGACATTTGAAATGGTAGGAAGAGCCTGGGCTTTGCCTAGGATTAAGGTCCAGGTCTGCTACTTTGGGTTGTGCAACTTTGGGCAATTACTTGATCTGCCTTAGTTTCTTTCTCTGTAAAGTGGGGATAATTATATTACTTACATAATTATTGTTGGCAAAGATTTATATTGTTACAGGCGATATGCATGTGTATATTTTCTTTATGTATATTAATCTACATCTGTAGAGGCATTATATTTCTGTATATATATTTACGTATTCCTGTTTGTGTATCATTGTATATTAAGTCACTGTGCTAATGATTAGAGCCACTGTAAACATTATATGCTAATCATTAGCATTTAAGCACTTATGGTGGCAATGATGAAGGGCCCCCTCTCTGATAAATGCTTTACAGACAAGATCTCATTAAATCTTTACAATAACCCCATGAGGCAACACTTTTTCCATGTTATAGATGAGGAAACTGAGGCAGAGAGATGAAGTCCTGTGTTACATGTCACACAGAGACAGACAAGCCTAACTTGTCTGATTTCAAAACCTGATATATGCAAGGATAAGCTGTTTCCTTTCATTACTGAAACAAAGAAAAACATACCCATAAATGTCACAGCATCTTTATTTCTCCAAGATGTCCTTAATTCATATGCCAGAACAGAGGTTCAACTATAGAGCTCTCTATGAACCATACAAATGCTGTTATGGTTTTAGCATGAAGTGATTTATAGTCACGCTGTAACTAGACATTACACATGATACCTAAAACTCATGCCACTAGATAAATGGTTTTTACAACCCACAGAGTAAGGCAGATGAGTCTGCTAGGGAGAGAGGGCTTATCTCAATGAGAATCTTTCTCTTTTCTCTCCAGCAACTCACACTCACCATCCTGGAATAGTGGACAGATTATCAAGTTGAAGTGGAACAAAGAATCAGGATGAGGGATGGTGCTTTCCCACCCTAACTGCACGTGGTGATATCCAGGGCGTCATCTGGTGCCATGAAATTTGCTTCTCTCAGGAGAGAGAGTGGCACCTGCAGTGTCACACACCACATGCCGAGGGGTCCAGGTGAGCAGCCCAGGGGTGCACAGGGAAGAAAAGTGCAACTAGTGGAGGGACCACAGGTGGAGCACAGTGGCCTGGGGTCCCTCTGCTCATGGGGGTCCCCTAAAGTTTCATTGTGAAGTGAACCAGGCCTGATGGAACAAGGGGAGCTCACCAGGCAGAGATAGCACACAGTCCTTCGAGGCGGGGTGGGGAGCCGGATGGCCAAGGCAGGAAATGTGGAGAGGCTGCTGGCTGCAGCAGCAGAGCTGGTTCTGGCCAGCGCAAAAGGTGGAGGAGGAGAGTGGTGGTCAAGCACATGACCAGTGAGGCCAAAGGCAGTCACACTGAGAAGGAGCTAGAATTTGTTTCTAAGAGTATCGACTACAAATTTGGGAAATGGGACAGTTGATAGGCAAGGACATTGCTATTTCCGTATAAAGACTGAAAGAAGGAAAGATGTGGAAGAAGAACAACCAGAAAGGAGGTCATTGTGATCATTACAAGAGATATGAAGGACTAAATTAAGAAGCTTCGGGATGGGCAAGAGTGAGAAGAGGGGAGAGTGGTTGTTAGTGTTGAAGCAGCAACGGCTGCTTTCAGATTTGATGAGAAAGTTGAGGGGTACAGTGTGAAGTGACATCTTTTGGGAAACCAGATGCTTGACTAAAAAGGGGGTATAGGATATGGAGTTATAATCAGGGCAGCTATTTTATTGGTTTTTATTCAGATGGTAAGTAATAATCAATAACGGTTGTTGAGTTTGCTGGATTCTAGTTTGGGGAGCCAAGAGAGAGAGGGAAGTGGGGGATTGGGGTCCAGGAAGCAGTGGAGGAGGAGACATCTAGACTTGGTTCACTGGTGTGTGGGTTGTAGCTCAAGCTGTAGGTCAAACAGCTTGACCTGGGACAACAATGTGGAGCAAGGGGGAGCGGCAATGCACCCCTACATTGAAGGGTGAGGAGCTGGAGAAAGAGACCTCGAGTGATCATGAAGGAAAGCTTGAAAACAGGAGAAACAAGTCAATTAAGATCAAAAGACTAGAGCGTGGCAAGAAGAGAGGGCTGGGCAGTGTCAGGTGTCACCAGGCAGCCACCTACGAGAGACCTGAAGACTGGTGTTGGGTTTTCTCCGAAGGGATCATAGAGAAGTCAGAGAGCACTTAGGCCTGAGGCCTCACCACAGGAAGTGGAGGCACGGAGGGGAGGTTCTGATAATTTATGGAAAGTTCAGTTACTATCATGCAAGGGATTCAAGTATCATCACATTCAAGTCACCAGATCGTTTTACAACATCCTGTCACCAAATCCTGGATCCTAGGGAAAGATTTTGCTTATGCTGACTTTATTCTTGGCGTTGATGTCAATGGCTTGTGGAATGGTAAGGAAAAAGAGAATTCTGAAGGGATATAAAGAAGTGTGTGGTGAAAAGGAAAAAGCCAATGTTCTCAGGTGTGAGGAGCAATAGGAACAAAGATCTGGGGCAGGTGGGAGGCGGTTGGAGGATCTCCTTGTCTGTGGTGAGCGTCTGGTGTGAGCGTCATGGCACTGAAATTTCATGACTAAGTACTTGGATCTGACCTGAAAAGCCAAGGAGCTGTGGCAGGTTTCTGAGAAATAGTGACGTTATCAGAACAACATAGTATATGTAGTCTCAGGGTCCAAGGTCAGAATGTCAGAAGTGACCTTCACGTTCTATGCTTGTTTAGTCAAACAGTCTTCGATGGGAATGACTGCGTTTGTTCTAGTCCCAACAAACTCCAGAAAGTTCTTTGGCGTGGGTGGCTGACACCACACTCAATTGCACATGCAAATACAGTAATTAAGCCTGAAAATTTAGAGGTCAGCTGGAGGCCAGCGGAAGATTTGGCTTCTTTGCTTCCAGATTTTGAAATAGCAGATTATGCACAACTCACTGTCTTCCGCCAAGACCTTGTTACACACACTTGCCAGGATCTCATTTTACAATTTCCATTCTTTTAAAGAGAAATCACCACACAATAGTGGTGCTGGCCAAAGAAGCGCTTTACTCCAGAGTTCCAGTTGTCATAGTCCCCACCTCCTTCCCAGGTAGGCTCCCTCACCTCCCAGCCTCTTGGGTGCCCCCTCCCAACTCCCCCCACCCCCTCAAAGTCTCAAGGTCGCTGAGGAAAATGCTGGCTGCCGACAAAGCTGGGGTTTTCTTAGGAGAAACATTTTGGGAGCGGAGGATATAATAGAGCCCTGAATATAATATGGCATAACAATCTTAAATATTCCAGACAGGAAAAGTTTTTTGTCAAACGCTCTGACAGTTTAAACTTTAAAGCTCCAGCAAAACTTTTAAACTTTTAAACTTTGAACCTGTTTGAACCTCTCATGATTTATGAATTATTAAATGTACCACTGAAAATCACTGACTTTCTCTTTAACTTGTGAAACTTTCTGCTTAAAAGCAACCCAGAAAAGAACGCCTGTGAGAGATGCAAGAGGAGCAGAGAGCCAGCGTGGGTTTTATTTATTTATTTAGTTAGTTAGTTTTTGTTTTTAATCGAAGTGCTCTTCTTGGCGGGTTAAGACCCAAGTCCAGAAAATATTTAGGAGAGAAAGGTGAGGAATCACAAAGTAAAATATAAACGGTCTGAAAATTAGTAGTGGAAGTAAATCTTAATGAGTCAGCTTGTATAGATGAACTGCTGTTTTTATATTGATGGTAAAATACACATAATATGAAAGTTACCATTTTCACCATTTCTAAATACAGTTCAGTGACGCTAAGTGTATTCACAATCCTGTACAACTATCATAGATTCTTCAGAATATTATTCATCGTCCCACACTGAAGCTCTGTCACCATTTAGTACTAACCCCACTCCTTCTTCCCGGCAACCCCCATTCTATGACTGTGACTATTCTAGGTACTTCATGTAATGGAAATTACACCCCCCCACACACACACCCCACCTGCACACACTATTGTGTGATTCCACTCATATGAGGTAAAGTAGAAAAACAATAAAAACACATTTATTTTTTTCTTCCTACATTCATCATGCAACACAAGTGATGAAGACATTAGATCAGGAGAAAATTTGAGCTTTTCTGTGCATTTTATACAAAACTTGAAGGCAAGCAAAGTGATTTCAGGTAGGAAAAGAAACTGGCTGTGATTCATTCTTCCTAGAGGGCACACTTATTAAGTCCTCAGAACTTGGCCTCCCTGGTGCAGAGCGCTGAGCTGAGCACAGTGTTGGAAGAAGGGGACACGGAGAGGCGGGCTGGGCTGGGCTGGGCTGGGCTGGGTTGACTCGTTGGAGGGTAAGTGCCCCATGGCTGCCCTCTTCCTGGAACTTAGGCACTCCTGGGGTGAGATAACTTGTCAACTCCCCATAGTTCTCCGCAGAAAGATTTCATTGGTTTCTGTCAGTGTGTTTTCAAGGGTTTAGTAGCCAGTTCATCTTCCACACCTCCCAGCATCAACTATAAATGCTGCATCCATCTTAGCTGCCTGCAGGTGAACATAGCAAGTTTAGGAATTTCCTACAGCCTCTCCAGCAGCCACAGCTCCTTCACGTCGGACCAGAGTGAAGGCATGAGGCAGTCTAGTAGTGGGCTGATGAATTAGCAGGGGTGTGTTCCTGTAATAATTTCCACTGCTACTAAAATGAGACCCAACCTTTCAAAAGGCTGGGGGAGAAAGCTGTGTCTCCTGAGGAAAGGAGGTTAAGTGGGTGGGTACCTCTGCAGGGACACAAGGGGAAAGGTCTCGGGGAGGGAACGTGGAAGGAGGGACCCCGAAAGGGGAAGGGTGGTGCCGTGGCTGCAAACTGCTTGCATCACACTTTGCCAAGAGCTGTCCCTCACTTTACCTCTTGGAGGAAGTGTGTCTCATGCCATTGGTTTGGGGAGGGTGAATACATTTGCCAGAGATTGCTTAAGTTATTGGATGGACCCAGTTCCCCCACCCTGGATAAGTGTGCACACTCTCTGAATGATTGACTTTCTACAACAGTTGCCATAACTGTGCTGGGATTTGGCAATAGAGAGAGGGCAGGAGGAGAACCAGGCTGAGGTGGGGCTCCTGCTGCTTCTACCCATGTTATCAGAGGGCAGAGTCTAACTAGCAGCAGGCAGGGTTGATACCAAGCCCCAGGAAACTGGACTTGAGCAGTGTGAACACCTCCTGCTCAGGGCGGGGCAGGGCACGGTGAGGGCAAGGGGTGCCATGCCCAACTGGGGATCTACCACATCCAAGGAAGGATGCTCAGGAGTTAGCTTCTCCTCTACCTCTGATGCCATCATGGATTCACCTTCTGAAGGGAAAATTCTCCTCAGCCTCCTCTGGTCCTCTAGGGAGTTTTTGTTTCAAGGTGGATTGTTCAAATAGCTTTATGCAAGGACAGCCCACAAGTTCCTGGGTGTGATGGGTGACCCCACTGGGTGGATGTTCCCGAGATGCATCTTGCAGTGTGTTGCTCAACACTTTCCCCATCCCAGGCGTGAGGCACTCACTGCTCATCAGTTGCTAGAGAGAGCTGTTGTTTTTCCTTCCCTTCAAGCTAAAAGGCACAGGACACTGTAGAGAGTAAGATAACAAGGAGTCAGGCATCCTGGGAAACTGAATGGAACTTAAGCAGACCACGCATTTAAAGAAAACTTGGCTCTGGCTGAACCAAGGGGCAACCACCAGAACATCTGAACTGAGGGCAAGAAGCAAGATTACAGGGAGTATCTGGAGCCATCATTACTACACCACTATCTGCTGACTGCGTGTATATGCTAAACACTGACCACACATTTTATTTGTTTGTTTATTATTTATTTACTTAGGCAGATAAGAACTGGGGTATAGGCCAGAGGGTTAGGGGGTGAGAGGATCCACCAGAGACAGAGTGTGGAGCAGAACAGGCAGGTGGATGAAATACACTGCTGAGGGGAGCAGCAGGCGCGTCAGGAAAGGTCTGCCATGCCATGTGGGTCACCTTCCTGTCTGGGAATCGAACTCATGCTGCAGTGGCTGTGGATAGCTTCACAATGCTGTGCTTTAACCCATTGCACCACCACGGAGGATCCACCATGAATTTTATTTAAATCTCTTTTAATTGTGGAGGAATTCTGGAGCAGGCTGCTAGGTTGTGAATTCTGGTTCCATTATTTGCTTCTTCTGTGAACTCAGGCACCTGTCTTAAATATGTGCTGATTCAGTTGCCTTGATTGTTAAGTAGAGTAGGATGGTCGTGAGGATTGACTGAGATAATGTTCATGAATCTTTAAGAACAGTACCTGGCCCGTAGTAAATGCATTTTAAGTGTTGGAATTTATATATCTCCATCAGTGCGGATGAAGAAACTGAGGTTCAGAGAGGGTAAGTAATTTGCCAGAGGTTGCTCAGCTAAGGTTTGGACCGAGGTGGTATGACCATTTCATCTGTAGTCACCTTGGCCAAAAAGATAGAATAGTAACAGAAACAGGAACATTTTCTTGAGATGGATCATGATAAGCATATTAGCTAAAATTTTCTGAATGCTTGTATTGTGTTAGGTGCTTCTTACACATTAATTTTGACTTATTTATCATTTTCTCTATGTACTGGCTTAAATAGTGATCCTCCAAAATACTTGTCTACCCACAGCCTCAAAACATGACCTGACCTTATCTTTCTAAAAAAGGGTCTTTGCAGGTGTAATTAGTCTTGATAAGGTCTCCCGGGTTGAGGAGGCCCTGGCTGCAGTGACTGGTATCTTTATAAGAAGGCCATGAAAAGATACAGAGACACACAGGGATGATGCCGGATGATGACTGGGATAGAGATTGGGTTGCTACAGGCTGAAGAAGGCCAGAAAACATTGGCAGCCACAGGAGCTAGGGGGGTGACCCTTCCCTAGAGCCCTTCCAGGGCCCTGCTGGTCCCTTCAGCCTCCAGCACTGTGAGAGGACACTGTGAGAGGACAGATTTCAGTTGCTTTAAGGGAAGTAATGCACTTCAGTAGACCGTTGAGGAACTGAGACACAGGCGGGCTAAGGGATTTGCCTCAAGCCAGTTTCTTAGTGGTTCAAGTCCTGGAACTTGTACTCAGATCTGTCCGAATCCCAATTCTGTGCTCTGACACCAGTGATGAACGCCAGAGATACCAAAGTGTCTGACTCAGCCCAAGCCGGGCTGTGATGCTCTTTGCCTGGCTCCAGCCCCATGTCTTTTGCCCTTGACTCCCCTGGCATAGACACTGTGACTCGGGTGCTGCTCAGGGCACTGGGGAAAGCTTTTCTCTCTCCAACAAACTCTCACCAGGCGGCCAGTCAACCCCAGAGCTAGAGGACAGCACACAGCAACTCACTCTCCTCCCTGTCCCTGCTCCCACTCTCTGTTCTCATTGTTTCTTTTTAAAAGAGATATGGGCACAGGTACTTATGTGTGCCAGGGTCTGTGTAGTCTGGGCATTCCTTTGACCTTAACTTTTCTCCGCCTCAGCTTTCGCTGTGAGCCACCCACATTGGGTCTCTTTTTGCTGTCCCTTAAATATGCCAAATACACTTGGATCTAGAACCCAGTAGTTCTGGAGGCTGAACTTTCCTATTCCTGGAAAGCTTCTCCCCTTAATGAGTCTCCCGCTTTCACCTTGGGCCAAGCCCAGTCACCTCTTTGAGCTAGCCCTGCAGTAGTGTTTCTGTGTCCCATCGTGTCCTCATTCTGCTCTATGTATCTCCTTAATACTTCTCACTGGCTGCTATTAGGTAGTTATTATCTGGTCTTCATCCAGTCCTCCTACTATAATATAAACATCAGAAGGGTGGGGATTTTTTTTTTTCTATTTTGTTCATTTCTATAATCCTTGAGCAGGGCATTTCATTTCATCGACTACCATAACATCATTTGCGTAGTTCTTACATTCCAGGGAATGTGTTAGGGTACAGAGCTGGATGGGGCCTATCTTTACTCTTCAGGAGTTTATTGCTTAGTGAAGACATCGACAAGTAAAGATTAATTCTTCATTGTGATCAGGGTGTGCACAAGTTGCTACAGGAGCCCTCCTGGTAATGGGGACTTCTTGGAAGAAATAGCATTAGGGTGGCGACTTGAAGGTGACTCAAGTCTAGGAGATAACTTTAGGAAAACATTGCAAGAGGAGATAATAATATAGGCAAAGGCACAGAGGTGGTGAAGAGTGTGTCAGGAGAGAGGGTGTCTGGGAGATGGAGACATGGAACTAGAAATGAAGACAGAGGCCACACCATGAAGTCTGGGTATGTGACAGCATGTTTTCTCCTGGGGAAGCAAAGAGGGGAGGAGAGGAATGGCAGGATCGAGTGTGTATTTTGGAGAGTTCACTGTGCTTTGGTGAGAAGATGGACTGGAAGGGGTGGAGAATGAGGCAGAGCTGTCGGTGGGAAGGCTGTCTCAGCAGCAGTGCAGGAAAGAGTGAGGCCAACCCCCAGGAGCAGGCGCCCTTGCCATGGTCATGGACTTGGGTGCAGGTCATGGGTGTTTGAGGGTGCTACCAAGTTCACTTGTCTTGGATCTTTGTGGGGAGCCAGGGGTGTACCTAGTAACCAGATGGAAACATTCTACCTCAGCTTCTGCAGACAGAGCGTGGGTCTGAGGCCTTCATGCACTGGATTTGCTTAGGAGGGTTTTACATACGACGTTGTATTTATTAGGAAACCTGCCAGGGAGGCCAGTGTTGGAACTTGCATCTGAGTGAACAAAATTTACAAGTCCAACTATCTGGACACACCACTGTGGGCCCTCAAGCAATCTCCTCAACTTCCTCATTGCAGGAGAAGGGGTCTACACTGAACTCAGGTGTCCTGCCTAAGACACTACGGCTCATGGTTGTGTGGGACAGCACGCTCTTTTCTCAGGTGGTGGCCGTGTGGTGGGCAGAGTTTGTTGAATTAAGACTCACTAATCTTGGAGGACACCTCAACTCCAGTCTGGCTGGATAATTGGTGGGTCATGGTCTTGCAGCCCAAATGGCTCACAGAGTAACATTTCCCGGGACTGTGAAAGTGCCAGGCACTGTGCCCTTGCTGTCTCCCCCTCCATGTCCACCCTTTGACTGCCCTGCTCCCTCACTCCTCTCTCCTACCCCACTAGCAGTCCTCTGATTGAAGACAAAGCCAAGACTTGCAAAGCAATGAGGGCCAATCCCAAAGGCGAACTGACCAGTGAACGTAAGGCTGTGTGCCAGATGAGTTTCATAGCTGAGTCTGTTAGTCATTTGATAGCTCACTTAGCTCTCAGGTATCCTTGCTATTTGTATGGTCACACTTCTTTTTAGAAGGAATCCAAACAAAGGCTTAATCTTGTGGTATTTTTACACACACAGAGGCTTTTGTTCCAATGTCTCCTGCATGCAAATAATAATTTTGAAGCAGTTAAACAAATCTCCTGGTAACCCACCGAGGCCCATACCTGTCTCTGCACTTTGCAAAAAAATGAGCAGGGGCCCAGGTGAAAGTTAAAGAAAATGCTTCTTTGGGGTGGTGGGGGGAGGTGCTGGTCAGGCTTTTCCTGCAAGGTGGGTAACACCTGTGTTATACCCCAAGGGCTCTTCCAAGCAGGGATGAAGCTGGAGACTGGGGGCAAGAGGGGACGAAGTTGGGAAATGGACAGAGCTAGGGAAAAGGGGACGTAGTTCAATATTGTCACTTTTTGTAGGAGGTGAAGAAGTGGGAAAAATATATCCTCTGCTGATTCAGAGAAAACTGAAGGTTTGGTACTTTATTTCCTGATCCGTGATAGTCTACTCCAGGAATAAACGCAGAGAAGGAAACAAAAGAGGAAAGGAGACTTCTAAGTAATTCCAGTAAGTAGTTTCTCCAGCCAGAGACTAACCTACAGCCAACTCACTTCAAAGGCAATCCCATCGCTTGTCAGCTGCAGAATTTCTCTTGGTCCAACGTAAAATATTACATGAAGGGATGAAGCAAACATATTGGAAGGAGAAGGAGATAGAACAAGCCAAGGAAACAAAGGTGAAGGAGGTTACTCCAATAGAGAGACTTGCTTGGGGAGCTGGAGGACAATTTTGGCTTGTTTCTAGAAGGTAAAAATGTCATAACAAGGGGAGCAGATGTCCTCTGGCTGAGACATTAAAGCTGTTGCATTTGAAATATTGTCACTATTCATTTTTAAAGATGGCCATCCTCCAAATGGGTTCTCAATAATTGGCATGAGCTGATCATGAGAAATCCTTGGGTGGAAATCCTGAAAACCCAACGATTTTCACAGCTTTGATACTTTTTCCTGGGAGACTAATAATAAGTGAGTCTAGGTTAAAGGGATGTAAGGATAACAGGAAACATCTCCGAGGTTACAAATGGAACCTTGGAGGCTGTATTTTGGATGGTTAGTGAGATTTGGGAAGATGATGCTTACTCCATACTGGTTCTCTGCATAGAGTCTGCAAATCAAAGGCTGGAGGATAGGGGCTTCTGCCAAACAAGTAGTCCATAAAATTCTTTATTAAACACAGAGAAATGAGCTTTGGCAAGAACATACTCTCACACGTGCAGGAAAACTAATCAAGGTAAAGAAGTTAGTAAAAAGCTGCAAGAGTGGATGTTTTTCAACCTAGATGAAAATAGAGACCAACCACCACTGTAAGAACAGCAGTCAAGAGGCATTTCCCATCAGGAGGACGCTTGACATTAGGAAGTTTCCTCAGAGCAGTTGGGTGCAGCTCTGGATGTTTTGGCTCTTCAAAATCCCCTCTCTGAGCTGTGGAGTCCATGATACGTTTGGAAAGACTGAGGTCTGGTGCAGCAGCGTGATTAGGGAACACCCAGACACCAGTGGGAAGGGCTGGCCATTTGAGGAGACTACGTCTCTCTTGCCTGACCTACTCTTCTGCCCACACCCTTGCGCCCTTCTGGTTTATAACACAACAAAACCAATGCCTGCGAAGTCTTCGTGATTTGGCAGTGCCATCTGGCTTGGGCTCAGGGGAGTTTAGTTGATGTCAGTTGTATCTGTTTGAGTCTTTCTGAGGTGCATGAAGATGACGGATGTGATGGTGCCTACTGTAGGGGTGGAGCCCTGGGAAGGACATAGGGAACTGACAGCGCAGGGCAGGGCATGTAAGTGTAATTCAGTTTTTCTGTTGCAGAGTCAAAGTGGCAGGTTTTCATCAGGACAGAAGTGAAGCACTCACCCCTGCAGTGGCTGTGTGCCATCTCTTCACACCCTGCCTTTTACTCCAGTCATACCTCTACCTCCTTTTAGTACAGTGCTCACCTCCTTTTTTTTTATTACAAAAGTTTATTTTTACATCATTTTGTACATTTTTTTTTTCATCTCGATTGTAATCCCCGTGGGTTTCCCATCACCAAGTCACCCGTGGCTCACTTCCTTTTTAAGACAGTGCACATACTTCAAGAAGAGGGACCCCTTGTTTTTAGAAGCCTGGGACGATTAAATCACATAGTTTCGTGATACTAATAAACATATTATAAATGAATAAATGAATGAATGAATGAACAAGTGAGTTAAATGAATGAATATATGCGGAACAGGGACACATGGCTCAATTGGGAGCACCTTGGTTCTGGGAGCAGAAGGGATGCTCTGATGGTTTTCCTGCAGTTGGACTCAAGAAACACCTTCAGCACTTGATATGAGGGTGGGTGGTGTAAGACTGTCTGGGATGTGGAGGGGTTGGGGAGGAAGGGTCCAGACAACACTAGAGGTGTATGGCAGGGTCATCAGGAGGCAGACAAGGCCGACAGGGTCATCAGGAGACAGACAAGATCTTGCCCACCAGATCTGGGACAGAAAAGAGGCAGCAAGAGCGAGGAGTGTTTGCAGCATGCCTCTGGAAGGAGGTTTGGTGATCAAATGAGAGCTCACGAGGTAGCCAGGTTTGGGTGCCATGAGCTCTTTGGACATATTGTGAGCATGTTGGGCCTCCTTTTAAATTCCTTGTGACTTCAGAGCCACGCTATCGTGGTTGGCTTATTGCTTAAGGTGCCTACCACTTGGTTTGTTGAATGTTGTGGCTGATGATTGTTCTTAAGAATGAGCTGATAGCTATTTACAGTAGCCAAGCTTTGGAAACAACTTACATTGTTGATCCACCACCAACCATAAACTTTTTCTATTGAAAAGCAATACATGTTTGTGACAAAGCATTAGGAAGCAAGGAGAAAGACAGGAAGAATCAATTGCCCGTTTAGAATCATCACTATTATGATAATATCACATTTTTTAATGCTTTAGTTTCAATAGTCTCTTTTACTGCTACAGCCAAGAAAGGCGCAGGGAGGTCACTCAGCTATTTTAAGAGAAACCCCCCATCTCAGAGTCCTTAAACATATCTCCAAATCTCTCTAAAAGTACGGACATGGGCATACTTGGTCTGATAATCATAAAGGGTGTTTGCCCAGCTAACTATATAGTTCCGTGTTATCAGATGTTCAAATAAAGAATCAGGGGAGCTTATAAAAGGGGGTGACACTTTGAATTGAGAGGAGGGAATGGAGAGAAAACAGAGGGAGGAAAAGACCCAATGGGTCAATTAGCCATTATGGACCATAAAACTTTCTATAAAGGGCAGGTGAGAGAAAGACATCCATTTCCTTCCTTATACTGATATAAAGATCTTTCCTTTGCTATTATTACTCTCTTCTTCCCTCATAGGATGCTACTTCTGTGCTCCAGGCAGCTTGTTTTGGTTTAGGCATGAGAAGTTCTGGGGGAAAGCCTGTCGACATCTTGATGAGCACCTTTTAAAAATCAGGTGGCTTTTCAATTTTTTCGGTCACTGCAGATTTTTCTGTATGACTTCGGGAAATTCTTCTTACTGCCTGCTCCCCCAGCCTCTCCAGACATGAATCTTTCTTAATTATCTGCTTATAAACAATAGCTGTGTGTCATCATCTATATTTCGTCAGCTTCCAGGCCCTTACCCTGAACACATCTGCTACTTGTACCCCAGGAATCCCTAAAAAATGTGTTTTTAAAGCTTGCTTTATTTTTGGCCAACTTCTCCCAGACCAAATTCCTACAGAAAAATTTGGGAAAGGACTCATTCCTCTCCAGCATCAGAGACCATATCTTCCCTGAAAGTTTCTACGATATGTGTCACTCATCCAGAGTCCCCCACTAAGTCCAGGTCTAGAATGAGGGGTCGAGTCTCTCTCCAGGCTGTCTCTTCAACACTCTGCAGAGCTCAGCCATTGCTCCCAGCAGGCACATGCCTACTGGGACACACACACACACACACACACACACACACCCCTCTCTAAGAAGTAATACAGTCCTGCAAAGCTCTGCATAGGATGCTGGGGGTGCTACAAGACCAGAGCTGAGTAAATACCCAGTAGCTGACACTGCTGGAGAAGCCAGTCTGGGAAGACTTCATGGAGGAGAAGAGAAAGAACTGAGTGATGAAATAGAGACAGTTGCACAACTTGGCTTATGCATGGGGTTGCACATATCAAGTTCATCAGCTAAGGCCAAGAACCCCCCCCGGGGTGACTTTGAGTTGATTTGTGGCCTCCAGAGCTTGGGGCTGTGGGCTTATGTGGTGAACTCTACCCCTCAGCTGGCTGTCCAGGGACACATGCGTTGGTGGACCACATGAGGCTCTTTGGAAAGCCCCAAGTGGTTGCCAGATTGTTTGAGAATTCCAACTCCTGCTGTAATATTTGGAGTAGATACCTGTGACAAAAGCTCATCATCCCTTTGGACAGCAGATGCGAGCCAACCCCTCCTGAGAATCTCTTCCCCACTCTCAATGCTGTTTCTGTTTCCTCTTGGATGTTGAAACCCTGGGGCCTACCACAGAATAAGCAGGACCCCCATTTTCTCACCCAGAGGGTAGGAATCTCTGTCTGCCTTCCAGCTTGAGAACAGAAAGGAGTTGCTATTTTCAGCTTTGCATGGGAAAGTCCGAGGGAGCTGGGAGGAAATGGGTCAACCCCAAATTTTTGTGCAGCAGCTGTCACCTCTGTTGACATGGAGAGAAGAGGAGCACAGGGAGGTGGAGATGTCTCAGTCACCCCATTAAACATCTGTGCTTGCAAATCTTGCCTTGAGCTCCCTGGCAGTTCGGAACAGTGGAGAATCAAATCACTTTTGACAAGGCAGAAAAAGGATAAGAAAGGAAGAGCTGAAACTCCTTCTGAAAGCAGCCAATGCGAGCAGCCAGGCCTCGTGGGAGCTGCATGTGGGTGCTGAGGACAGTCGCGGGCTCAGTGGGAAGAAGCCCAATAAACAGAGACTGTGGGAAGAGAAAATTAGAGGTGCCTGGTCCCACCAAGGAGAGCAGAGGGGTAGTGAAGAGAGGTGGGTGGAGAAGGTGGGCGGGGCAGAGGGAGGAGACACGGGGAGGTGTTTGGGACGTGGTGGGATCAGGGAGCCTGCAGTCAGTGACTGGTCCCAAGTGCTGGAATAAATCAGGGCAAGATTCTAAGCCTGTGAGGACAAAGAGGAAACAGGACAGGAAAAAATGAGGAGCCAGGCTATTGACTCAGTCACCAAGATACAGCCAGATACATCCACCATGGGGGCTTTCAGATAAACCCTGGTTCAAGCTCCTGTTCAGACTCTTATTAGCTGAGTAGAGTTTTCTGTTGGGGGAGGGGGTCGTCTCACAGAGCAACAGTCTTGGAAGCAGTGTGGGATAAAGATCACCCCAAGTCCACTTGCAGCGATGAAAAGCCCAGAGGGGTTCACTGGGCAGTACTGTGCAGCCCCATCCAATCAAGTACAAAGATGGGTGAGTGCTAGGGAGTGTACCTGCATGGGGGATGGAATTAGGGATATAAGATAAGGTGGAGTGACCAGGAGCCATTGCCTGGAGGGGAGGGGGAGGGTTGGGGGGGCATTATTCCTGCTAGTCTAAGCACATTTTCTCTGTTCTAATACCTGCCTGCTGTTTTCAGCAGATACTGGCTTCCCAGTATGCTCCTCACACCCCTACATGACCCTGCACCTGGCTGACAAGCAGGAATTCTGGGCACCAAGACAATATCCCTGAGAATAAGGGGTCCCACACACGGGTGCCTGTCCATGTGTTACAGTGTGAGGGTAGTTGTATTTCTTTGCAGTCACCAAAATTATGGCTTTATGGGGAAACAATGTCCTTTTGTTCTGGGAGATGCTGATACCCCAAAATGTGAATGCCTTCTAACAAACACTGCTAAGCTCATGAAGGATTTGGAGCAATGAGATATGCTGTGATAAACAGAGGAAGGGCTGAGGCTTGTTTCGGGGCCCATGCTGAGCAAAGTAGCAGCACCCCAGGAATGGGACTCTCTAATTACAGCCACAAAGAGTTAATGATACCAATCTCCTTGGGGGGCTCTTGTGAAGGGGGAGATGCACCTTAAGCACCCGTCTGCCACCCAGGATGAACTGGCCATTCAATAAATCATAGAGAAACTCATGAGCTGGAGAAACTGACCCCAGGGATGAGAGCGACTCCATTGTAGGCTTTAAATGCTCCTTAGCCTGCCTTGGACTTGACTGCTGTCAGATTTGAATATCTATCATTGAAGTCAACCTAAACAGCTAAGTGCATGACATTAAAGGGCAACAGTGCAAGATCACATTTCCCTCTCTTGTTAACTTAAAATCCTTGTTTTTTCACTTTTTTTTTTTAAGATTTATTTATTTGTTCATATAGAACTGGGATACAGGCCAGAGGCTCAGGGGTGGCGAGAGGCTTCACCAGAGACAGAGTGGGGAGCAGAACAGGCAGATCGAGGAAGTACACTGCTGAGGGGAGCAGCGGGCGGGTCAGGAGAGGTCTGCCACACCATGTGGTCACCTCTGGGGCAGGCAGGAATCGAACTCATGCGGAAGTGGCTTTAGCTTCTCAGTGGAGTGCTTTAACCCGCTGCGCCATCAGGGAGGGCCAGTTAATTGACTTTTTAATGAACCTGTTTTGTCTCTTTCAATGTGGCAGCATCTTGATGTAACAAACTGAAATTGAGTAAAGACAGGAAAGACTAGGGAAGCAACTTCCTATTCATAGCACTCTAAGCCCTAAAGAAGTTGAAGCATTTCCCTTCTTTCCCATCCATGTTTGAAATATTTCCCTCTGGCACAGAAATTAGGTTTGCTTTTACAACTTCATCTTTCCTCAGATACAAATGGGCACATTCCAAACACAAATTTTCCCTTCCACATTTTGAAGACTGCAAATGGAACCCCATGCTATCCTTTTCCTAAGCAGTGCTGTTCATCCAGCACAAGGCTTTGACCTGCCATATCATCCTTTTTTTTAAAGATATATTTATTTATGCAGTACTGGGGTACAGGTCAGAAGTGCAGGGGCCATGAGAGGATTCACCAGAGAAAGAGGGGGGAGCAGAACAAGCTGACTGACTAAGTACACTGCTGAGGGGAAGCAGCGGACGGGTCAGGAGAGGTCTGCTGCACCATGTGGGTCACCTCTAGAGCGGGGATTGAACACATGCTGAAGTGGTTTTTAGCTTCTTAGTGCTGTGCTTTAACCCGCTGGGCCACCAGGGAGGGTCCACCGTATCATTCTTTAAGCAGGCATGTGTTGGCTTGCTTGGGGGGGCTCCTCCCTGGGGGGAGTGTAAGCCCTCTTTCTCAAGCCAAGTGCTCAAAAGCACCCGTCCTTGAATGCTGAGAGTGGGTGCTTTTTGGGATGTGAAAAATGAAATATCTCCTGTTGCTTAAAATCCTGTTTGGGCTGCGAATGCAGTGTGGCATTACTTTTAACAACAGGGGTTTGGTGGTGATACCCAGTATGTGAATGGTGGGGTAGGAGCTTGCAGGGCATTGCCTCTCTGGAAGAACACTTATTTCTGTACTGCCACAGGCTTGGAGTCTCAGATGGAGCTGGAGGCCCTACCACTTGTGAAGGAGATTTTAGTGGGAGTCCTCCCTCCAAGACCAGCAGAGTATGGGACACTCTGGGGGCGGGGTCAAGCAAGAAGGACCTAAGCGTAGGTGCTTCGGAGCTAGGGCAGGCAGGCATCTAGGTGACCTTGCTTCCGGGTGGCCCTGCTCGGGGCCAGGGGATGGAGTGTCTGCTCTCCTGTGCCTGGGAAATGCTGCCCTGTGGAGCTGCATATCTCGACACTCCCTGCGTGTCAGCAAAGCTGTCCCAGCCTTGCTGGGACAGCTGAGGGCAGCTCCTAACAGACGTGACAGTGTGACAGTGTCAATTGTGCCAAGTAACAGTGATGGTTGTGCAGTGATGGCCAAACTGCCCCAACTCAAAAAAGTATCTACTTCTTTATGGTTTGTATGTGCCCCCATCCCCAGATGCTTCTCCCATGTCTCAAGAAACAAGCAAATACCAACTACCTCAAGTTAGGTGCTGACAAAGAAATTATTGACAAAGTAGGCCCTCCATGGTGGTGTGACGGGTTAGGACACAGCATTGCAAGCTAGGCACAGCCACTTAAGTGTGAATTTGATCTTGGACACCGGAGATGACCTACATGGCTCAGCAGACCTCTCCTGCATGGCCCTCTGCTCCCCTCAGCAGTGTACTTCCTCAGTCAGCCTGTTCTGCTCACCATCTGTCTCTGGCGAATACTCTCACCACCCCTGCATCTCTGGCCTGTACCCCAGTTCTGTATGCATAAATAAATCTTAAAAAAAAAAGAAATTGTTGACAAAGTAGTAGTCATCTTTATTTGGCTTGTTATCTTATTGCAAGAAAGTTAAAGATGGTTCACAGATAGTGGGGATTTCTCTCTCCTTTGAGGAAATTAATCCACACTGGGATGAGGTAACTCTGGCTCTGGCTCCAGTGAGTGGCTTTAGGATACTTGGCGACGCTCAACACCCTCCTCCACAAGGGCTGTCTCTGTATGTGCTCTCCCCATTCTTCTTCCTCTTTTATTAGGGCATTGAAGGAGCTTCATGATCTGCTCTCCTTCTCTCTTCACCTTCATTTGTACCACTATTAATTACCCTGGCAACCTCTTCTTGAGCTGTATTTAGAGTTTTCAATAAATCTATATTAATTACCTACTGTGCACTTACTACTATTTCTGGCACAAAGAGACAAAGGGAAACAATCCTGATTCCACAGAATTTGTGGCCCAGGAAGGCACACAAATGGGTGATAACAGTGCAGTGTGCCAATCCAATGAGAATAAGTAAATGGGAAGCCACTGGGACTGGTTAGGGGAGGTACACTTTGCAGAGAAATGGACAACTGATTTGAGACCTCAAGGAAGAGTTTGCATGAGCCAGGAGAAGATTGGAGAAGACTAGAAAGAAAGAAAGAAATTCATAAAGGGCCCTTCCTGGTGGCAAATGGGTTCAAGTGCAGCACTATGAAACTATCCGCAGCCACTGCAGCACGGATTTCGATTCCCAGCCAGGAGCTGACCAGAACGGCACAGCAGACCTCTCCTATCTCACCCGCTGCTCCCCTCAGCAGTGGATTTCAGTCAATTCTCCTGTTCTGCTTCCCACTCTGTCTCTGGTGAATCTTGTCACCCCCTGCACCTCTGGTCTGTACCCCAGTTCTTATATGTGTAAAATAAATACATCTTTTAAAAAAAGAAATTCACAAAACTGAAAGATAGATGATGAGCTAAAATCAGACAAAAAGAGGTAGAGACAGGACTGGAAGGGCAGGCAAAGGCCAGATCACTGTCACTGAGATCCTGGAGATGACCACTAGCCATTCTGACATGATCACACATGCCACTCCTGGCTTGTTTCACTGACAGTGTCACACTGCCTTGAAGGCCCCTTTCTAGGTAATGCCTTCATCAAGGGTTAGGTTTCAAGGTTTCAGTGCCCTTGAAATTCCAGGTGACAGCTGTGCCATCCTGTGTACCACACCACACTGAGGAGGCAGGGGAGGCTTTTTTATGTGTGTCTCCCCCATCTGGAAAGTTGAGACCAAGGACAGTCTTTGTACCCCTTGCATCCAGTGCAGGGCCTGGAAGAGGTTGGTGCTGATCAATAATGGGGTTGAATGAATGAGATGGAGCCTTCTTCCTCACAGAATACCCACTCGGTGATTCAGCCTTGCTAGTGAACAACCTGGTCTCTCAGGAAAATAGTGGTCTGGGGACCAGCTAAAGGCAGTCAACCAGAGGCAGAAAGGAAAGGAACAGAGAGGAAGGGAGAAGCAGAACTATTGACAGATGGCGATAAAATAAGTGGAAAGTCGGCCCTCCCTGGTGGCGCAGCTGGTTAAAACACAGCACTAAGAAGCAAGAAGCAAAAACCACTTCAGCATGAGTTCTATCCCCGCCTCCCCAGAGGTGACCACATGGCGTGGCAGACCTCTCCTGACTTGCCAGCTGCTCTCCTCAGGAGTGTACTTAGTCGATCTGCCTGTTCTGCTCCCCACTCTATCTCTGGTGAATCTCTGACCATCCCTGTGCCTCTGGCCTGCACCCCAGTTCTGTATGCATAGATAAATAAATCTTAAAAAAAAAAAAAGGTGGAAAGTGGAAAGGAATTGGAAAGATTCATTCAGCTTTTTGAACTAGTTAAAGAAAAGGAATACAAGACAATCACACTACAAGTGGGAAAGAACCAGAGCAAGTCTCCTTCAGAACTAAATAACACAGGAGAAACAGCGTGTAAAAGAGGAAGCAAGGGAGTCAAGGTAAAACAACCCATGACTGGGACTGAGTAATGGCGGCAACTTGACCCTCTGCCCATCAGTTAAGAGTAAGAGTCCTCTGAGTCCTCCCCACAATCAGAGTGGTCAGTTCCCACTACAAACAGTGGTTTGCTTTTATGGATTTAATTAAATTGAATTAACTATAATAACCAGGGCTTCTGTTTACCTCATTTTGCAACTCAAGAAGGTCTATTTTGGCTTTTGGACATGAATGCTTCTTAGTCAAGAATCCACGGTGTGTGTTTGTTCTCACTTTTACTTGAAGGGCAGGCTGTAGTAATGGAAATGAAAATGAGTTAGTTAAGGCCTTGAATTCCTTATACTGTGGCTTCTTTGCACCTGTGAGCCCAGAGCTTCCAGCCATCATGTTAGATAAAAGCAGTGGGATGGGTTTTCTTTTTATTAATTAAAAATTTTCCATTGTTGTTCCTACTTTTTCAGTATTTAATTTTTCCCTGTAAATACCCACTACCACATCACCTATGAACCATCACTATGGGTCCCCATTAAATTGCAGTGTTAAAGTGCCAGCTTTAGGGGAATTGGCTGGAGAACCCACTCTCTCCTTTACTAACTTTGAGATTTCAGGCAAAAAAAAATAATAATAATAATAATAAAAATAGACCAGCCCTAGACCTGTCTCTCAAGGTTATATTGGGTTAAATGTTGCACAAACAGGCCTGGTTCTCAGCAACTGCTTAATGATGCTACCAGTGATTGGACATGTGAGAAACATCTCAGCAAACCCCTCTGGTCTCCAGTAGGATGGGAACAAGAGTTTATGCCGGGGAAGGTAACCCTCCTGTTCTCTCCTACCCCCTTTCTGTGGCTGCTTTGCATAGATCCCAAAGTAAGTGCTCAGTTGCTCCAGGATTACAAGAAACTGTGCAGGAGGCTTCTTCCCAGTGAACCCTGCTGTTTCCTGGAGCTGACAAGCTGCCCTTCTCTGTAGCACCCAAGAGTCCCTTCTGTCCCCATGGTGAGGGGTGAATTTTAAATGAATAGTATGCAAATTGCCATTTACTGAGTTGGATTCAACAAATGGTAGACTTCCCAGTACGGATTATTTTTTGAGTCATCTATACTTTCTTAAGATTCCCCATGACATCTTTGCAGTCACAGAGCTAGTAACACTCTCCTGCTTTCTGGATAAAACAAGATATGATCCTGGTTCAGAAAGGCATGAACCAAGAGTGAGACAAACAGGTAACCCTCCAACTAGCACAGGAGACCTGAATAGAACAACCATAAAGAAAACATTTAGGAAGCTACACGCAGTGCTTGGTAGCATTCTGCATGTAGAAGAACTTATTTGAAACTCATAGCACTCTATGAGCCAGAACTTTTTTTTATTTTTTTTATTTTAATATAATAGTTTATTTTTACATCATTGTGTGCCTTTTTCCATCTCAGTTGCAATCCCCACGGGCTTCCCATCACCAAATCACCTGTGTGCCATCACCGACCTCCATTTTTTATCCCATTCCCTGCTCCATCCCTATAAAATGTCTCTGGTATAAAGTTATTCATTATTTTTTACTCCCCTGGTCCTTTATGCTCCTGTTGTGAACAAAACCATCCGGTATTTTTCCTTTTCTTTCTGGCTTATTCACTAAGCATGATCCTTCCAATGAGCCAGAACTATTTTCATTCCCATTTGCAAGTGGTGAAACTGTGGTCCAGCTATGGTAAGCAGAAGTGGGGTACAAACCTGGGCCCTTTTACTCTGGAGTCTGTTCTGAGCCTATGTCACTGGCTTTGAACATATGTTTCCACAGGAGAGGTGAACTTGGAACACGTGCAAGGATGAGAGAACAGAAGTTGTTAGGATATTGTGAATGTGGGGTTCATTTTTTCAAGCTTAACTCCAATTATTCTTTGCTACCAGAGCAGCTGCAGACCCTCATGCTGCATGTCATTATAACCTTCCTTTTCTACCTCCTCCCTCCCCTCCCAGGTCACCTCATTGACATGGACACAGCAAATGAGGCTGAAAATTTCCAGTGACACAATGTCCCACACAATGTCCTTCTCTGTGGGTCGCTGGCTCACAAGGTCAACACAACAAACTCACACCACTGCAAGGGCTATCCTTGGGGAGCTGGGTGAGGGGTTAGACAGGAGCTCCTGCCGCTTCCCCTCCTCCTCACCCCGAGCTGGCTCAGGGGATTGCAAGGTGCCTGGAGAGGGAACACTTTGGCTGAGGGGTGGAGGGGAGAAGAACTGACTTGATTCTGGCCAGAGAATTCATTTGGGGATTTTGGAAGACCCTCTGGAGGCTGTTAATTGCACCAGACATTCTGTATCTCCAAGGAGTATTTCATGATCACTGATCACTTGCTTCCTTGTTTTGACTCAATCACCTATTCATTTTTTTTTTAAAGATTTATTTAAATCCTCCCTCGTGGCCCAGCGGGTTAAAGCACAGCACTAAGAAGTTTAAGCCACTTCCACATGAGTTCGATTCCCGCCTGCCCCGGAGGAGACCACATGGCGTGGCAGACCTCTCCTGGCCTGCCCGCTGCTCCCCTCAGCAGTGTACTTCGT
>NW_004567117.1:12148071-12149779 GCF_000260355.1 Condylura cristata
AAAAGATTATTTGTGCATAAAGAACTGGGGTACAGGCCAGAGATGCAGGGGTGGTGAGAGGATTCACCAGAGACAGAGTGGGACTGACGAAGTACACTGCTGAGGGGAGCAGCGGGCGGGTCAGGAGAGGTCTGCCTCGCCATGTGGTCGCCTCCGGGGCAGGCGGGAATCGAACTCTTGCGGAGGTGGCTCTAGTTTCTCAGTGCAGTGCTTTAACCCACTGCACCACCAGGGAGGGCCCACCCACCTATCCATTTTTTAAAACAAACACCAGGCTTCCCTGGTGGCAAGTTAAAGTCTCAGCTCTATCACGCTATCTGTAGCTGCTGTGGCATGAATTCGATCTCCTGCCATGGAGCTGACCCCATGGCTTGGCAGACCTCGCCTGTCCTCAACGGCAGTGTGTTCAGTACATCCGCCTGTTCTGCCCATCACTTTCTCTGGTGAACCCCCCCCACACACACACACCCCACCTCTGGCCCATACCCCAGATCTTTATGCATAAACAAATAAAAACAAATCTTTAAAAAAGATAAAAAAATAAAGCCACAAATGTCAGAAATAGAACCCTTAATGTTGATGAGACTATTTTGGGGATGTGGAAAAATATTAATTGGCCCCTGAATTAGTCACATGGAGTATCTCTGATGGTGTACACAAAAGATGTTATATCCCTTTTCCCAACCAGAGAAACTTTAGAATTACATTGTACATTTGTGTTATATTTAGTTTATGAATTTTTTGACATTTTTTGGGAGATAAATCATTTTGTTTCAGGAAGAAATCCTCTAACATAAAATCTAAATATCTTTCTTTCTAGGTACCGTTTCTCAGATTGTGACTGTAAAATGGGGCTTTCTTTATTGCCTTTGTTTAAAAATTATATTAATCTCAAGAAAGAAAGCCACTGACTTTAGGTGGGTAAAAGATTTTACAAAGAAGAAAGAAGACTTGTCCAGAAGATCTGCCTATTCTGGAAATGAAGAAAGTTTTATTTCTTGGAGACCAGGAGATTTATGGATTTATGTTTCCTTCACAAGACAAATGATACAAGCACTTTTTTCCCCCAGCACTAATGCTAATCAATTATTTTTGTTACTAAAAAAAAATGATCTCTAAAGAGTGAAAGAGTTAAAATACACTGACTTCTAAGTGTTTAAGGTGGTTTAAAACTTTTTTCTTTTCTTTCTTTGTTTTTTTTTTTTTTTTTTTTTGGTTTCACTAGAACTACACTAGAACTACACTGCTAATTCCTAGTTGTGGAGTAATTTTTCCTTTTGCAAGGGATTTTGAGCCACACGAGATAAATCAGGAAAGCTTAGAATCACAAAATTTAGGACTGGGAGAGACCCAGGCAACAGCGAGCCTCTCGCTCAGGGAGCTGAAACACTTGTCCAGCACATCCGGCTGGGGAGGTCTTGGCTCCACTAAGCCCACTGACCTGGCATTTGCTCACCTCCGCTTTTCTGGTCTTCACCCTTGCTGTCCGGCTGTACCTCCTCTTTGACAGCTCAACACTCCGAGACAACCCCCTTTCCTGTTCTCCTCAGCCCCCTCTACGTAAAAAAAGAGGCCCAGGTTTTGAAATTTACTATTTCTACGTAGAGAGGACCCGGTTCCGTCTGTGTGGCCGCGTTTGGGGTCCGCTAGCGCGCGGCGGGGCGCGCCCGGGCGTCTGCAGGGGCGAGCGGCGACGCCAGCGCAGGCA
>NW_004567117.1:12150189-12172241 GCF_000260355.1 Condylura cristata
AGTCTTAACGCACCTCATTTGTAACGTTATCTTGGGTTCGGAGGGGAAATCTTTCCTACTTACCTGGAACTGGCAGAATGTGGCTTCATATTAAAGTTTACTCTTTAATCTCCGGGGCTGGAGAAGAGAGCAGAATCCTCTTGCCACCAAACCAGGACAAGTGGTGGAGGCCAGGAGGTGGGTGGCATTTCCCTTTACAACTCCGCGAATGTCCAGGCACCGTCCAGTCCCCACCTGTGTCCTTCCTACCCTCCTTACCACCCATTAGACCTTGCCCAGTCCTTCCCCCACCTCGCTGCCTCAATTCTCAGTCCTTTCTCAGAAGCAGATCATAGAAATAACGAAGATAAAAATCCGTTGGAGTCAATAGCAGTTTTGACTTTAAACATGAGTTAAGTTAACAAGGAACGCAGCAATAAATTCAGCCTAGGGCATGACCCAGCACTAAATTGTCTCTTACAGTGTCCAGATTTCTGGCCAAGTTGTCAATTTGATGCCCCTTCTCTTCGCTAACCTCCTCAATTCGCCTTTCAGGTTGTGTTGTTTTTGTTGGTTCACTTTTGTTTTACTGCCAAGTTATCTCTGCCTTAACTTTCCCCCTCATTTTCTGACTCTGCTTTCCAAGTTCCTTAAGCATGACCAGAATAACACACCCACTCCTTCTCCCGCTAAATCCCTCAAACTGCTTCCCTGGTAGAAATTTTGAAACAAGCTCATGTCAGAACATTTTGTTCATCTTTACTCACACACGAGCTGATGAAAGATGGAAGGACTTGGTATTTGCTGAAATGAAAACATGGCGAAACTGTTGGAACCAAGCTGGCAATGTTCTCTTTGTCCTTTGCAAAAAGGTGGTTGTGTATCTTTCACATTCTATGTAAGAACATAGCATAAGGAACACGTTGCCGCAAGATAAGCAGCACTAGCCAGGGTTAACCAAGAAGCACTTCATGTGCCTGAGTAAATAGACTGGAGAAGGATTAGACCATGTTAGACTAATAGGCTGAGCATGGTGATAAAGTTATCCCAAAGATTCTTTCCGCTTTCTGTTTAACAGTTACTTTTCTTCAAAGGCAATGGGTAAATGATGCTGGTTTTATGGCGGGAACCCTCTATTCACATAGCTAGACAACAGGCTTGCCTTAAACATTGTATTACCCTTCCTGCTCTGTGAGACTTAGAAAGAAACCATGATATCACTGCATACACATTACATGATACTTTCCGCTTGATGTCCTACAAGTCAAAAAGCAGGGCAATCAAACACACTTTGCATACCGAGTCAGTGCTTCATGAACGATCCTGGTTCCATGGCAGAGATTTGGGGCATTAAGCAGGCCATTCAAAATGCCCAATGGACAATGTCAGGGATTGTGCAAGAAATGAAAGGAGAATTAGTATTTCCCCCAGAATAAGAAGGTGGCTCAAAGCACATCCCTGTTAAGATCTCTGTTAAGAGATCTTGGTCAACAGGAATAATAGTAATGACGTTTACTAAATTCACCATTAATCAAATGTCATTGGTCTCATCTAATCCTTACAAGATTTCAGTGAGCTGGACCCCTATGATCCCAATTTTACAGATGGGGAAATGAGGTCAGAAAGAGACTCTGGTGCTTGACCAGGGCCAACAGCAAGGACACAAGATGAATTTAGAGGGTGACAGAGCTCAATGTGTTTCTACATCTCATATAATTTCATGCTGAAAAATCAGTGGCAAATTAGATCAAGAAATGAAATAAGTTCTATTAAATATCCACATCTGTGAAAAGCTACCATGAAGGGATGGGCTTAATATATGATTAGGGACTGACTTCTTAGAGCTGCCTGGAAGGTGAGTACATAATCTCACTCCCAACTTAAAATTGGGACAACAGGACTCAAAGAAACTGAATGAGTTTGTCAAGATCTTGTAGTGAGGAAGCGTCTGTTGACCCTAAATATGTGTACTCCTGAGCTTAGGCTTTTGGTGTGTGTGTGTATGTGTGTGTGTGTGTGTGTGTGTGTGTGTGTGTAGGATGGGGCAGAGAAGTCCAGTTACAGTGAGTAGCAAGGAATGAAAATTTTCTTTAATAATCTGTTATTTTTCTAAAATGCATGTCACATGGCTAGGTGCTGTGATAGCATTAAACATGGCAAGATCGAGTTCTGAAGGACAGTGGGACGGTGGGAGGTAAAAAGGCACAAGCTTGGCCAAGGACTAAAGGCGGAAATGGTTGTAGCAGCCTGCTTGGCCTGGGATTCAGTTCAATGACTGTATCTGAACCTGACACCATATCCTATGCGTCTTAGAACTCCCCTTGTCTAGAGCAGTGCTTGGCAAGTAAGTACTCAGTAAATGTCAAGGTGAACTGAATTTACTTAAATCAGTCAAACACCCTCACCCAGTCTGAGAGATTCCTCTGTCCCCTCCTATACCATTCCTCACTCTGTTCTCTTCCCTCTTCCCTGCCTGCTTGACTTGAAAGGACCAATTCCTTGTCACAATCAAGAGACATTTTTAAATGGAAACATGTCAGCTTATCAACCACGTCCAATCGTAAACACATAGCGTGGTTTTCTGTGTGCCAGCTACTCTAAGTAATTTACATATACTGATTTGTTCAGTTCTATGTGAGCTTGCTCATTTTACAGATAAGGGAACTGAGGCAGAGAGCTGAAGTAACCTCCTAAGGCCATCCTTGGAATTAAGGACTGAACCCTGACCCCAATCCAGGCTTTCTGGGGACAGTCTTTGGTGTCTGTGCTGTTAAGCATTTGTCCCACTGCTTTTTAAAAACAGCTGTACATTCATCTCACTACTCCCCAACCACACATACCCTCCCCTTTGGTGAGTGTAATTCTGATCTTGGAGTCAAGCAAGTCAAGGTTGGTTCTTGTCATTGCACTCAGTTCTGAGATGTCCTGGTTTCTCTGTGTCCTCTCCTCTCTGCCTTTCAGCTTTCTTGGGATTTTCAAATTTTTCTTACTCTTAATCATGGTGGAATAGTGCCAAGTTTGGGCATCAAACAGTGCCCTTTTGAAATCCCCATAGAGAGCGGCATGGAGCTTCAGATCATGTCCATTGTGAAATAGTTTTCATAAGATAGGCTTTGTGTGAACTGACCTCAAATTCAAAATCCTAGCCTTCCCGTGTGGGACTTAAAACCACAGAGGACCCTTCCACGTGTGCTTATCTCCCTCCTGTCTACATTTCACAGCTTTGCAGAAGCTCGGGTGAAGAAATGTCCTGTTCAAATGACAGGGCTCATGAGCCAGCTCTACCACCTCAAGCTGACTGTGCATTTGCAGAGACCTGACTGGGTCCTTCAAAAATGGAAACAGGAAGCAACTATACTGGAGATTTTGGATGCCTGAATGCAAGTTAATACATCAAGCAGCTGTACTGAATGTGACCATGAACTGATCTTCCTTTAAATGCACTTAATAGCACAGCCAAATTTGAACTTCCTGTATTTCCCCAGCACGCATCCTTGTAAATCTGGCCTCTCAGTGACGTTGGTGAACTGAGCCCTTTTAGGACTTGGGGACATTGTGTTAAAGTAGAGGCAAAGAACGTGATAGAAAAGAATGACATGTAACAGCAACAAGATGATCCAGGGCAAGGATGTGCCATTCTAATACTGCAAACCCCCTCTAAGTATATGAAACTTCCTGGCATTAAGTAAGAACAGGAACTACTTTGCAGAAGACTTATTAACATAGCAACTATTGACTATTCCAATCCAGTAGAGTGATGGGTCTATCAAGAGTATAGTAATTTGTAAATCACTAAAACAGAGTCCCAGATTTATATTTAACCCCCGATTGACTGAAGAGATAGTCCGCTGGGAGGGTTATTTAGGCAAAGCAAGGAACCATTGGAAGGATCTTCAAAATTCTTGGGATAAAAGTCCACGTGAGACCACATTCAGTCAACTTCCTGGATGCCGGGAAGTTAGTCAGTTTCTGCCAGTTCTAGAAATAAATACAATAACCTCGCATCTTATTTAAGCCTGTGATCTCACTTTGCCCTTCGCAACAGCTCTGTGAGGTAAGTGGCCCATCATCTCCTTGATGTCTGTTTTGCAGATGAAAAACACAGTCATAGGGGGATTTAGGAACTTGGCTCAAGCTTTAGAGTTGCATATCTCCTGGGCCTGGGACCCAGCTCTTTTGATCGTCACGTGACTACATCTGCACCATAGTCATACCACACGGGCTATGAAGCTTTGCCAGTGATTTAATGTAGGATGTCTCTAAGAATGATGGGTGACATCTGAGTATTGAGGTGAAGTAAAGATAGTGACATAGCCTCCTCACACCTGGGAATAATATTCTGCTTATTCCCAGAAGCCCCTGCAGCAAGGATAAAGGTTGAACCAGGAGCATGTGGACCTGTGGGAGCTGGCAGGCCAGCAGAGAGGAGAGTTCAGGCCCGGTTGGTTCACTCCCATCACATGCTCATTTTGTTTGTCCCCCATAGCTGTCTCTGAGTAAGGATAAGAGTCGTGATTCATGAGTTGCTAAAGTCTGTGGAGGAAACTACGCTTATATAAACATCACTGATGTGGAATAGCTGTAGAAAACCAATTATTCAAAGTGGACTTTTATTGTACTTTCAAACTGAATGTGTTGTCATTCTACATCTCTGTTCTTTCCCATTATTTGAGAGTTTCTTTTTATTTCTTTCCCACAAATACCCACATCTAGTAGCTTCTCACAGTTATAAGTCAGTGTCCTATAGCAAATCTAAAATGAGTTGCTGGAGAGCTGGCAGCTCTTTCCAAGCCTTGACAGAGGACTCTACCCAACGGGGGCTCCCTGTTAACATGAGGCTTGCAAAGTCATTGTGCTCACCTCTATCAAGCCCCTGGACATGACTAGAGCCCCACAGCATTGCCTAAAGTAAGGCAGTAGTGCTCCACCCTGCCCTGGGAATGGGCTGTCTACTTCTGCTCGGATCCCACGGGATAGAATCTGGTCACAGTTCACACCTATCCGTGGTGTATGCTGAGAAGATGTCTAGCCGGTGTGTCAGAAACAAAGGAAATGGCTCTGAGAAAAGCCAGCGGTTGTACTGTTCTGTCCCCCAGGGATGAGATTGTGATGTGGCGCCCGCGGGGCGATGAGGTTGGGAGCGCGTCAGTGTGCACAGACCCGCGATAACTTGGACAGATGAACTGCTTACTTTCAGTAAGTCCCAAAATGACATGGTTACCCTCCACTGCAGATGCACTACACATTGAGAAAAGTTTTCAAATAATCTCATGGAAGAAAAACAGGCAAGTGAAAAGAAAGAAAATAGCCATAAAGAACCACTATTACCATTATCACTTATCTTCGAGTAGAATAACTTGAAGGAGAATTTTTTTTTTAAAGATTTATTTATTTCTTCATACATAACTGGGGTACAGGCTAGAGATGTGGAGGGTGAGAGGATTCACCAGAGACAGAGTGGGGAGCAGAACAGGCAGATGCACAAAATAGACTGCTGAGGGGAGCAGCGGACGGGTCAGGAGAGGTCTGCCCATGCCATGTGGTCACCTCCGGGGGCAGGCGGGGATCGAACTCATGGGGAAGTGGCTTAAGCTTCTTAGTGCTGTGCTTTAACCCGCTGCGCCACCAGGGAGGCCTTAAGGAGAATTTTTAAGGTGATTTTATTTAAATTTTGTTTAAAATACATCTCCCAAGAAAGTGTATTTTTACTTATTTATGTTTAAACCCAGTGGAGAGAAGTATAATTTTGAGTTTTACTTTCTTTATTCTTCAATAATAAATGCACTAGTATCGTATGTTACAACATACAGAAGACATCTTTGCAGGCATTTTCATGACCTTATATAAGGTTTTCTAGACTTTCTAACATATGTTTTCATATGTATAATCTTAGTACCATGTGTATTTCATTGAGTTTCAGTAGATTTCATTATCCTTTTAAAATTTCTATTTATTTTCCTCTGTCTTTAACGGACAGGCCTGGTACTTCCTCAAAAAATTTTTTGCAACATTACTTTGTTGCAAGAAGTGTGAATCATTTAAGATTTTCTGGAAGACTACCTTGGCAGAATTTATTACAGTATAAAATTTATGCATTCCTTGACCCTTGAAATCTTTTCTAAGAATTGCTGTTTTACTTGTATGAGATAAATTTCCAGACTGGTTTTTTGTTTTGTTTTGTTTGTAAAATATAACATATAATCATATAATATTTATTTAATAATTATATAATAAAAATCTAATAATATAAAAAATAATTTGAGTTGGTCATAGTAGCAAAGCATAAAGAAAAACAAAAATCCAAAGCAAATCAACAAAAACCTGCAATAAGTGTTCAGTAATGGAATAATAAACTAAAGTTTGTACTAGTTAAATTGATGAGTTTTCCAGGAAGTAATGGTGAGACCAAAAGCAATTGTGTATGAAGAGTATGATCCTATTTTCTAGAAAACAAACAGAATAAAAATTTAAAAAACGTCTATGTATAATCTACATGACCCAAATGAAAATATTATATATTTATATATGCCAGGCACAAACTTTATATATATATTATATCTATGTATATATACACATGTATATATATACTTAAAGTTTGAGGTAGAGCCTGATACTCTGTGTTTCTTTCTTTCTTTAAAGATTTATTTATTTATTCATAAGGAACTGGAATCCAGGCCAGAGATGCAGGGGCGGTGAGAGGATTCACCAGAGACAGAGTGGGGAGCAGAACACGCATATCGACAAGTACACTGCTGAGGGATGCCACAGGAGGGTCAGGAGAGGTCTGCCACGCCATGTGGGTCACCTCCAGTGCGAGTGGGGATCAAACGCATGCGGAAGTGGCCTTAGCTTCTTACTGCTGTGCTTTAACCTGCTGCACCACCAAGGAGGGTCCCAAACTGTCTTTTTAATAACTGAAATAGTGATATCCAACAGAAGTATGACCTCTTTCTTTGACCCAGAAATAATTACCCACCTCCAATATTGGCTGACAACAGATTTTACAGATGTAATCCAAGGTCATCCATTTTGAATTTGTCTTGAATGCAGAGAAAATATTTTTTTTCAAACCATTACTAAAAAGTAATGGTTTTGCCCCTCCCTGGTGGCGCAGCAGGTTAAAGCACAGCACTGAGAATCTAAAGCCGCTTCCGCATGAGTTCGATTCCCGCCTGCCCCAGGAAGTGACCACATGGCGTGGCAGACCTCTCCTGACCCGTCCTCTGCTCCCCTCAGCAGTGTACTTCCTCGATCTGCCTGTTCTGCTCCCCACTCTGTCTCTGGTGAAGCCTCTCGCCGCCCCTGAGCCTCTGGCCTGTACCCCCGTTCTGTATGCACAAATAAATAAATCTTTAAAAAAAAAAAAGTAATGGTTTTGCTTTATATTTCCAGTGCTTTAGAAATATTATGATACTTGTTTCTGGGAAAATAAAACCGTGAGATAAAGAGCTTGTCGCTTAAATATGAATGGAATGACAATAACAACCAGAGTAATTTTTAAAATACATTATTTCTCATAGTTCTAAGAGGTATTACTATACTTCTGTTTTCCAGAAAAACCCAGAGAGATTAGTATTTATTGAGGTTTACATAGCTTGTGAGTGGCCAACTCAGCTGTGGAATTAAAGTGGCTTAATTCAAAGCCTGTGTGTTTAACCATCTTCTTCGATGGCCAGTCTTTTCACATTTTTCTTTAACACAAACCTCCCTCTATATGTGGAATTCATGCATTCCTGAAATTTGGGTGAGCTAAATTTTTGAATGCACCAAAGTTTATTATTGATTTACATTTTAAAATTAGATGTGTCCTGAAGGCTTAAATGTTGGTCAAATGGCATAAAATTGTCTATATACATGTATATGTGTGTATACATATTTGTGTGTATATCGATGGACAGTAGATTGTGTAATAGCCAGTGACGTGTAATTAGACAGTGGAGTGGCAAGAATGGTATAGAGCAACTTTGTATTTCACCCTGTAGCTAGGCAGTAATTTTATATTTTCTCGTTTGGGCTCTAGAGAGCAAAAAAAGGAGGATGAGTTCTGTCTTACCCAGCCTATGGGTATTTGGACTTCTGTGAGGATTTTGAGATACTTTGAGCTAGAGATTCAAGAGTGGCTAGAAGTGTGGGTGAGGCCACAGAACAATGGAACATGAACAAGCTGAGAATCAGAGGGGTTTAAGGCAATTAAATTGCAATCATTAAATAATGTTTTGCTTTATATGCCAATTTATCATATTATTTTTGCTCATAGTGACATATCACTTTTAGTAAAGCCTGTTACGAGTTGGAAATATGTTAAAGACAATAGAATAGAGTTATCTATGCCATTTCTATATCTGATTTAAAAATATTAACAACTTGGTAAACAAGATTAATAAGATCATTGCTATCATTATTTTTAATTTGCTGGTAAAAAATATGAATATTATTGGGAATAGCTTAAACATTTGTTGAAAGATTTGTTGAAATTTTAACCAGATCTTTTTTTCTACCTATTAGTGGCAAGTTACTTAAAAGTAAAAATAATAAACCCCACAAAAATCAATGACTTCTTATTTTCCAAATTTTTAGATAAATGCTGACTTCTAGATAAAACCACAGTGCTTTCTCAGTGCTCTCACGCCAACATTAGGTTTTCATTTCATGAAGTTCAAGCACATGGAAAGCAGCAGGCTAATGACAGAGTGGCCTCTACACATCAGCTACTATTTCAGTGTTACTTTGATTTTGATCTTTACTTAGCTACTCCTAAATACAGCTAAAGACTGGGAATCAGAAATTCCCTATGGGTATTTCATAGGGAGCTATAAATCTTTCCTGAATTAGTGAGGAAAATAATTGCTCTCTTGGTGGTAACACAGGGCAGGGATAAAACGAGTTTTCATTTCCCATGCCAGTTCTGACAAATTGCTAGTTGTTTCTTGGGTTAACAAGGGTTTTGAGGGCAACTTCAGTTCTGAGTTTCGTCAGTGTTCCGGAACGGGTACTTTATGCTGGACCTCTGAGTTCACCATACTTAGTAGTTCAGCCCAATGTGGGCATTCTTCTGTTGGCTATACAGGAAGATGTTAGATTAAGAAACTATGGCAGAGGACTATGGGTGCTTTGATGGTGGGAAATCTATGGTGATCACACCTGCGGGAAGAAAAATCTACATTATGAAAAAACACACAAGGATGTAAGATAATGGTGACATTAATAAACATTTGTAAAAAATAGAATAAAATAAACCCTAATTACAAAAAAAAGGAAATATTTTAAAATACATAAACTGGAAAGAAAGGGAAAGTTTCAGCATCTAAAAAATATTTAGATTGGTAGAAGGGAGAGCTAGAAATGATGATGAGATGGGTCTCAGGTATGACGGACAGGCTGCAGGCTTCAGGAGCCAGGAACTGAGAATGTCAGTGCTCACTTGGCAATGCAGCATAGCCCTGAGGGCTGGGATGGACACCCTTAATCTGAGGGCCACTCACCATCAAAAGAGGGACTGTGAAAGCAATAAAAATTGATCTAAAATGTGCATGAATAATGGACATGGAACTTCTATTGAGAAACAACTTTTGCTGAAGATAAGTGGAAAAAAAAAAAAAAGATAAACTTCCTGAGAAACAAGCTCACTGTGGTGCAGTAATCAGTTGTGATAACTTGGAACCCCTGCAACCCAAAATGTGAGAAAATAAAAAGATATAAAATAGAAGTGTTTAAGTGAATGGAAGTAAATTCTAGAACAGTAAGATAAGAAAATGACTTCATAAGAAAAGAACAGGCAAATTAGAAAAAGAACAAAATAAAATGGTAAAAGTGAAAAAATGGTGAAGTGTAGAACTTAACAAATGGGTCAAAATACAAATTAGTCACAGCTGAAGGGAGAATTATTTATTCAGAAGGTAGAACTGAGAAAGTCACCTAGAATATAATACAGAGAGATAAGGAAATGGAAATTTAAAGAAAAGTTTAGTAAAATGGATGATACATCAAGGAGATCCAATACACTTATTAGGAATTCGGAAAGGAAGGTATTCGAGGATCAAGGAGATACAGTATTTGAAGACAAAGTAGCTGATCTTTCTAGAAATGAGACAAATATTGAGTTCTCCAAATAAGTTTCCTTCAGCAAATATTTTTCTCTCTGCTATATTATCAGTATCAGCAAACATACCTCAGTGACATATGGGAAAATAAAACACACTTCCTTTGTCTTCCACCTTCCTTCAGATAGGACTCTGGGTCTCTATTGTTTACACAGCAACACTCACTTGAGAATTATCTACATTCCTCATCTTCTCTCTCTCTCTCTTTATGAACTCTCTCTAATCAGGATTTCACCCCCATCTTTGCACAGGAGGTCCATATTGCTGACTCTCTTGATGTATTCTCAATTCTCAGTGTGTGCAAGCAGCTGCATTTGACAGAGATTATTCCCTGCTCTTTGAAATGCTTTCTTCGCTTGGCTTCTAGGGCACCACTACTCTCTCGATTCTCCTCATCCTGCTCTGCTGTTCCCAGTTCCTTTGCTATTTCTTTTTCACCTCCTAAGTCATCAAAGGCTAGATGCCTCTATTCTCTGAGGCAAGCTCATCCCCATCATGTGGGTGTAAGTACGACCTGCTGACAACTCTCAGATTTATGCCTGCTGTCAGTCGTCTGAACCTCTTCTCTGAACTTCAAATTCCTATATCCAACCTCCCAAACTAGAGTTAGACATCTGAAACTGAATATACTTCAAGGAAGCTCCTACCTCAGGCCAATAAACGAAAACAATAACAACTCCTGACTTCCTCTGCTCCCTCTCTTCAAACTATTCTTCTTGGAAAGTTCTCATCACAGACAAGGACTGTTCCATTTTTTTAGTTACTTGATTTAAAACAATTGTTACGATCCTTTTATTTTCTCTTTATCTCATACCCCACTTCTCAACACCTCTGCCACTACTGCTGTGGTCCAAATTTCCTTCATCTGTCCTCTGGAACATACAACGACCTGCTAATTGGTCATCTTGTTTCCAGACTTGTTTCTCTAATTAATAAAATGTGTGTTCTCTGCACAGCAGTTATTGTCAGCTTTTAACTTCCCGACACACACCATGCTCTATTTTTTGTTTAAGATTTATTTATTTATTCATATAAAGCTTGGGTACAAGCCAGAGGTGCAGGGGTGGTGAGAGTCTTCACTAGAGACAGAGTGGGGAACAGAACAGTCAGATTGAAGAAGTACACTGCTGAGGGGAGCAGCGGGCGGGTCAGGAGAGGTCTGCCTGCCGCCATCGGAGGCGGGGAATCAAACGCACACTGAGACAGCTGCTGCTAGCTTGCAGTGCTGTTCCCTAGCCAGTTGCACCACGAGGGAGGGCCCCATGCTCTATTTTTAATGATTGCATTAGCCTCCTAGAGCATTTGTAAAGCCCTTACAATGCATGTAGGTCTATATGCATTACCCACTCCACCACCTGGCTTGGCCAATCGACGTCCACTCCCGCTCTCACTTCTCCAGTCCAGCCACATTTGCATCTGCTCTAGTCGGTCACCACACTGGACATGCTCTGACCCTACAGTTTTTCCCTATGCTGAAAGATCCATCATGATTTTCTTTCTTCAGATTTTTACATAATTGGTGTAATTTTTTCAGTATCTGCTCTTTTTTTCAGTCACGTTTCAGGGATTTTCCAATCTCTGAGCATGGAATAGGTTTCAATCTCCTTGTGTCTTCTATTTCTTTTAATATTATTTTCATTGACACTATGTTTCACTTTTGTTGTGAGGTTTATTCCTAGGCATTTAATCCTTTTTATGTGACTGTAAATGGGATTGTTTTCTTGATTTCTTTCACTTCTAGGTCACTAATGTGCACATACAGCTATGTGCCCAACAACAGGAGATTTAAAAGGTGTACATGTACAAGATGGAATACTACTCAGTTATAAAAAATATGAATTCTTTTCATTGACAACAACATGGACAGAATTGGAGGGTATTATCCTAGTTGAAATAAATCAGAAAGAGAAAGACAAATACCAGATGATTTCATTCGTATGTGGAATACAGAGAAACAAAACAAAGGAGCTGAAAAAAAAAACTAAACAAAAACAAACCATAGAAATCTGATTGCAGAATTGAGGCTACTAGAAGGGATGGAAGACAGAGGTGACTCTGTGGGTCTATGGTGGAAGATTATAGGTACCTTGGTGATGGATGTGATGTGGTAACATATATCTGAGGAAGTATGACTCTATTTCCCTGAATCATTTATGGTGTTGTAAATCAATGCTACTTAAGTACTAAAACAAAAACATAATGATGCAGAAGATACCAAAAAAAAAAAATGTGAAGAAATCTTGGTAACTATACTGTTTTCCAAATGGGAAAGATTGTTACTTATTTAAGTCCTATCCCTTCCCAGATTATTTTGTGATTATCATTATTTGATTGTCTCCCTTGCTAGACTATGTTCTTTTTGAAGGCAGGAATCCATATTTTTAACATGTTACCCTAATGTAACACAGCAGATTCCAAGTTGTTCAGTGAGTATGTGATAAATGGATGAATGAAAGGATGACACAATGTTACTCTTTATCATTTCGTTTTTTTTTTAATATTTATTTATTTCTGCATACAGAACTGGGGTACAGGCCAGAGGCTCAGGGGCAGTGAAAGGATTCACCAGAGATATATTGGGTAGCAGAACAGGAAGATGGTCGAAACACACTGCTGAGGGGAGCAGCGGGAAGGTCAGGAGAGGTCTGCCGTGCCATGTGGTCACTTCCAGGGCAGGTGGGGATCGAACGCAAGCTGAAGTGGCTTTACCTTCTTAGTGCTGTGCTTTAACCCACTGAGCCACCAGCGAGGGCCCCCATTTAGTTTTTATTAATGAGAGATTGAGAAGTAGGATGGAAACTGTTTTTTCTCGAAGTCATTGCAGGTTTCCATGGGTATTTAGATACCAATTATGTTTAATTATTTACTATGAATAACTATCATTTTGTAATAATATTAGGCAGTTACTTCCTTTTTCCTCCCCTCTTCATACAGTTGGCTCAATGTCACCAATTTTCTTTTTGAAAATGAAACTATGCTAGATACATCAGAGTTTGTAAAGTCTGCTTTGTTAGTGAATAATGTATCTTCTTTCAGTTTCTCTTGTTTATGTTGCCCAAGGTTGTGGTTATGATTATTTCTGAAAATTATGAAAATGTCTCAATGCAGACACACCCTCACTTGTAAATAATGGTTGTGTCACTTAAAGAATATGTACAGCTTGGAAACCACTGATATTAGAAAAGTTCCTATCAACGCTCTTGGTAACACTGTGGAGGGTCGGGAGGTGTTTGGCTGGGCTCTGTCGTGTCCATTCTTGAGTCCCTAGAGGTGGCCCTCTGCTAGTAGTGAGAGTTTTTGTTCCATCCTCTGGGAAACACCACTCAAAGTCCTATTAATAAAGGACAAAGCCACTTAGTGGTAATTAACATCATCCTCATGACTAAATATAGGTGTTAGCCAAGTTGTTCAGGCATGTTTGCTTCTTGGAGAAAATGTTATCTGGATTTGGCTTTTATCATTTTCCTATATTAAATCCAGCTTTACATTTTTGTGTGTGAAATGCTTTAAGAACATTGCCTCATTCCCCCAGCCTAATTCCAAAAGATCAACATCAAGGCTGAGACTGCAGGACACCAAACATCTGGACATTTACAAACATTCACTTTTTTCCAACTGAAGTTTGCAATTTATTGGTGTGGATCTGCTGGCCTTCCTTGACATGTTTGACAATCACTAATAAAAATCTCCCTACATAATCCACATAGGTATTCTTCTATTCTTCCAGCTCAGAGACTCTTGACCAAGCATGAATTGTTAGGACAGGAAACAAGGGACCCCCCCCCAAATATTCTCTTGCCATGTGCTATTGCTTTGCTGTGCTCTTCTGTGGGGTGAGGTCTGACTCTGGAGCTACTCAGCAGAGATGGGCCCCAGCACATGGGCTGACACAGGCGCCATGAGCGCATTAGACATTTTTTCAGCAAAAAAGTGAAAGGCGTTGTTCACATGGAATTTATAAGACGCCAACAAGCACATGAAAAAAGTGTTTAGCAACACTTACTGTCAGAGAGATGCAAATCAGAACCACAGTGAGATGCCTCCTCACATGTGTGAGAAGGGCCCATACGAGAAACAACAAGCACCTGTGAGACACAGAGGAGAAAGGAGCCCTCTTGGGTGCTGGTGTGGATGTTACTGGGCCATGGAAAACTGGATGGGGTTTTCTCAAAAGATGAAAAATGAATCTGCACGGGATCCAGTAATTCCACGTCTAGGTATCTATCCAAAGAACACAATACACTAAAAACTCAGCGGTCAGAAAAGATAAACTCATGCCATTTGTGCAACAGAAACAGAGCTGGAGGGGACATGCTAAATGAAATAAGTCAGATGGAGAATGACAAATACCAGAGGGTGTCACTTGTGTGTAGAATATAGAGAAGGCAAGCAAAGCGTCAGATAAAGACAAACTTTAATACTTCAGGGACCTCCCTGGTGGCGCAGCGGGTTAAAGCACTGCACTAAGAAGCTAAAGCCACTTCCGCATGAGTTCGATCCCCGCCTGCCCCGGAGGTGACCACATGGCGAGGCAGACCTCTCCTGACCCGCCTGCTGCTCCCCTCAGCAGTGTACTTCGTCGATCTGCCTGTTCTGCTCCCCACTCTGTCTCTGGTGAAGCCTCTGCCGCCCCTGCAGCTCTGGCCTGTACCCCAGCTCTGTATGTACAAATAAATAAATAAATCTTTAAAAAAAAAAAAAAAACTAATACTTCAGATTATAGGACTGGAGAGACGGAGGGGCAAGAACAAAGCAGGCACACACTAGACAATGCTGGTAGACTGTGGGTGCTCTGGTGGTGACAGGGCTACTGTAACGACACCTGAATGAAGGGCTTCTGTACTTGCAGAGTACCAAGAACAATGGAAACCAGTGTTAACTCAATCAAAACAATTTTTTTTTTAAAGAGGGTTTAGTTGAAAGCGACAACTGGGAAAACTTGAAAATGACTGGATCTTTAAATTTTCTGATGAGCCCAACCCAGATGGGGGCAGAGAGACTATGAAGGGTATGTTCATCAGTAGGGAACTTCAGGGGATGCATGGCCCATTAGACACCTTTGTCACACACAGCAGGCCAGCTATGGGAATTAGAAATTCCCAGTGACTCCACAGTTGACTGACTAAATGAATGCACCAACCTGCCAACCTACCTACCTCCCTTCCCCTCTTCTTCCCTTCCTTTTTTTGTCTCTCCTTTCCACGTTCCTTCCTTCTCCCCTTCTTTCTTCTTTACTTCCTTCCTCCTTTTCTTCTTTCAGAAACTCTTATGTTTCTGCCACCCAGCATCAATATCAAAATCTTGCTGATTTCATATCTTTCTCTCCAACCTTTTATTTGTGCTGCACTTATTCAAAATAAATCTAAATTAAAAATTCTAATTACACTTTGTGATTTCTTACTAGCAAAACATTCACAGAACTAACTTATTGTAGAAAATTTTGAAAAGCATAAAGGGGAAATTCAAGTTTTCTACACGCCTACAATTCAAATTAGTAATTTATTATTTTTTCTATCTAGACCTAAAAATTATGCATGTGTATGAATATATATGTATTTATACTAGCATGCATTTATTTCATGTGTCATGGTAGACTGTTTTATGTAGCAGGTAGCAGAAAATCCAATTCAAACTTGCTTAGACTTTAATATTTTTTTGTTTGTATGTTTTAAAAATTTCTGTGAATGAAAACTTCAGTGGTCAGGCAGTCTGCCTGCCTGGTTTGACTTGCTTTCTGCTCAGTGTCTCTTGTTGTCTTGCTGGTTGGTTACCCCTATTTTCAAATTGGTATCCCTCTGACTCCAAGATCAGGGCCACAGGCTTTCACATTCATCTTCAAGGAGGAAGGCCGCCACTTGTAGCTTATGAACAGAAGTCCTGCGCTCTCTTCTGACTGGCCGACTCCTGAACCAGGCACTATAATAAGAGATGTGGGATCTCCCCGCGTGAATAACCCTTTGGAGCCAGACGTGTCTGCTACCCAGTGAGAGATGAATGTTGGGGCTGGGGGTAACCCTCAAATGCATTGCTCTGTCATCTACCTTGAAGGCCCCAAGAGGAACAACTCATGTAAAACCTTTGCGTGTCTGATAAACTCAACTAAAGGCTTTAAGCACATGGAAAGCAGGGAAGAGTTTCCATTGTAACTATGCAAATAAAACAGAACTGAGCTAGCTCTCTAATGAATTAGTTGTCAATTGGGGGTGATTTTTGCCACCAGGGGATATTTGGCAATGACAGTAAAGGGCAAGGTGCTACAAAATGTCCACAGAGCTGGAATCATCCAGCACAAAATAGTAATGGTGCCTTTGTCGAAAGGCCAGCTTTAAAACATCTAAGTCCATGACCAGGCTTAGTGTGCTTGACAAATCCTGATGCCTTTCTTCTATTTTCTCTTCATTGCTCTTTCTCATGTCAAATTCATATTTATTTCTAATATAGGATACTTTAGCTACCTCATTTTTTCCTCATTCTCCAAACTGATTGTGTTCAGGCCCATAGCACCACTCCAAGAAGTATATAATAAGGCATCTTCCTATATACAAATACACTATACTCTGTAAGAGGAATTGTTTGCCATTTCTTAATGTCACTTTGAGTTTATTACAAATTCATGTAGAGCTATATGTAAGATGACACAGTGGATGTCCTTTTCTCTCAGGCTTTTTTCATTTAGATGTTATGAGTATTTCTCTACTGCTTTCCTAATGAGATGCTATTTCCCAAATATTTCTGGATCTTTCTTCTTCTAAGCATTTATTTGGACCACACTTTTGATACCCATGGCTGGGTCCATGTGTTTCTTTTGGTAAGTGAGTTGGGAACTGACAGTTTCTAGGTCAGAGTTTCTAGTTATTCGTGTGTTACCTTTCAGAGCTCTTTTTCTCCTTCGTGGTGAGGTGATTAGCAATGTTTAAGATCGACCTCTTCCATTGACCTGGATATTTGAGAGAGCTTGAAGAAAAAGAGACTTTAATATATATGTGGCCTAAGAAAGAATAGACTTATGTTGTTTTAAACTGTTGGGACTCTGGTATTATTTCCCAAAGTATAACCTAGCCTCTCCTAATTGACATATCTGATACCCATTCATCATTTCTGTTCAGAGTCATCCTCCCCATTACTGGATGGGAGTGACTATGACTGATATCATGGGTTTCATCTGCATTGGTCTACAGCAATAATCACCAATCAAGTGCTTCTTTCCTGTAGTTAGTTGGGGGGCAGGTGATTCTTCTGAATTGTAATGGGAAGTGGGCTAACAGCTCCTGAGAATAGTTCTCCTGAGAATAGATCCTAGAGAAGAGATCAGATGAGGTCTTCCATGGTGGTGCAGCAGGTTAAAGCATAGCACTAAGAAGCTAAAACCACTTCAGCATGAATTCAATGACCACCCTGGAGGTGACCACATGGTGTGGCAGACCTCTCCTGACCCGCCCACTGCTCCCCTTAGCAGTGTACTTCATCAGTTTGCCTGTTCTGCTCCCCACTTTGTCTCTGGTGAATCCTCTTACCGTCTCTGCACCTCTGGCCTATACCCCAGTTCTGTATGCATAAATAAATAAATCTTTTAAAAAAGGGAGAGATCAGATAAGAGAAGCTTTTGGAGCCTCTGGAGGTAACTTTATTTGTATGTGATGAGTGGAGATTTGTAGGCATCTTGAAAGAGTGAAGGACAGACTCTTGCCTCACTAAAGATGGCAGAGCAGAATGACGGAAACAACTTGGTCCTTGGTGACATTATTGAGGCTCAGGATCAATCAAACTTGAAGCTTTCCCTTCCCCTGGACTTCCTGATATGTGTGATAATAAAAGTCCTTAATTTAAAGTCCGTTTCAGTCAAGTGTTTTATGTTACTTGAAACGGAAAACATCCTAAGTGATATATCATTAAGTTGACTTCTGTAATGTTATTTTAATTGTCTGTAGAGTATGTCTAGACTGTAATATATTTAATTAGTTTCCTGTGACTTAACATTTAGGTAGTTTTCCACTTTCAGCCACTATAGTATAGAAAGAGTCCTTTTCTGCAAATAGCTGCCAAAATAAAAGTTGCAAGCAATTTTTTGATTTCTAAGAGCAAGAAACTGAATCAGATTTTCATTCATTTGGCACTTGTTTGTATTTTTTTGAATGTTTCCCGTAGAACTTTTTTTTTTTTTTTCATTCCTTTCCATAGGAGGTGATAGAGTAAATTCTGGCATGGGTTTTTATTGGGGCGGGGGAGAGGATTTTTTAAATTATTGTTTAAAATTCCATGTTTGTGATCAGTTGGTTTATCTCATCTGTTTCTTGCTTTGTTTCTTTTTAAGATTTATTTATGCATTCAGAACTGGGGTACAAACCAGAGGTGCAGGGGCAGTCAGAAGATTCACCAAAGACAGAGTGGGGAGTAGAACAGGCAGATCAACGAAGTACTCTACTGAGGGGAGCAGCGGGCGGGTCAGGAGAGGTCTGCCACACCAGGTGGATCACCTCCAGAGCCCGGGATCGACTCACACTGAAGCAATTGCGATTGCAGCTAGCTTGCAGTGCTGTGTCCTAAACCATTTCACCACCAGGTAAGGCCTACCTCATCTGTTTCTTCCTGGGTTAGTCTTTATAAACTACATTTATTTGGAAATTTGTCCATTTCTCCAACGTTATCAATTTATTGGCATGTAGTTTTCTATGGTAACTTCTTATGATCTTTTGCATTTCGGTTCTGTGATCGCTTGTCTTCCATTTCTAATTCTGTTTATTAACATTTTCTCTCTTCTCTTTTTTGTTAGTCTAAGTAGAGGGTTTACGCTGTTTTGTTTATCTTCTTGGAAACCAGTTCTTTTTTTCATTGATTTTTTTTTCCTTTGGTAGTCTTTTCTCTCTATTTCATTTATTTCTGCTCTTTTTTTTTTTTAATTAACTTTGGGTCTTGTTTGTTGCTATTTTTCAAAATGCTTTAGCTGTGATCTTAGACCGTTTGGGATTATCTTGCTTCTAAGCATGGACCTGTATTGAAATTATCTTCCCTCTTAAAGAGCTCTTTTGCTACATCCCATAGACTCTGCTATCTTGTATCATTTTCTTTAATCTCAAGGTATTTTTTAATTTCTGCTTTTATTTCTTCTTTTATCCACTAGCTATTAAAAATGCTGTTTAAAAAAAATGCTGTTTAGTCTCAATTTATTCATAGTTTATCTTTTTTCTTATAGTTGCTTACAAACTTTATGGCATTTTGTTATATGACATTATGGTCAGAGAGAATACGAGGTATAATTTTAATCTTTGTAATTATATAGACTATGGACTCGTGTCCCAAGATATGTTGTCTTCTTGAAAATGTTCCATGCACACTTGAAAAAAATGTGTATGCAGTGTTTTTTGGGTGGAGTGTTGGGTGGATATTTGTTAGAGCTGTTTGGTCTAGTTCTTTACTTAAGGCTGTTGCTTCCTTATTTATTCTTTGTCATGTTGGTCTGTCCATTTTTGGAAGTGAGGCATTAAAGTCCCCTAAGACATTATGTTGTTATCAATCTCTCTCTTAAATTCTGTAATTAGTTGTCTTGTGTATCAACCCTCCATCATTTGATACATACATATTTATGCGTGTATATATAAATGAATTGGACCCTTACTACCTTTCTTAATTTGAAGTCTATTTTACCAGATACAAGTAGATAATACAGTGCCAGAAGTAGGATATAAGGATTCTGAGGAAATTGGAGATGGATTTGGGAAAACTTTCACATGAAAGATTCCTTGCTTTTGCTCCCTCTGCATTTTGTTTACTTTTTAATGTTAACTTCCCCATTAGAGTACAAGTTCATTTAGGGTGGGGCTATTTCTTCCATATCTTTTGTACATTTGCACAGTGATCAGGACCTAGTAAATACTCAAAAAAGTTCTAGTGAATGAATTAATGGTACACAAAGCTCTTCTTTTCTGGTCCTCCATGGCTGTTCCCCCACCAGCTTTGCTAGAGTCCACGTTCCCAGATACCTCAGGCTTGACTGGCAAGGACCTTGGTGACTGCAGACTTTCACAGATCTTTGTTGATGATTCTTTCCTGATTTCCTTCTTCCATTTTTTTCCACTTGACATTCTAGCATGCTGGAATAACACATATCCTTGAAATAATATATACCTAACCAAGGGTGGGTTGACCTTGTGTCCATCCGGCCCCGATTCTGAATTCTCCTGGTAGCCTGGCAGGGAGTGGGTAGACTATCTGGTAGAGTTGATCCAAGTCATGGACCTCCACGGTGCAACTGTAACAGGGTGGTCCCCAGGGAAAGGGGAGGTTTGAGGCTACCCCACCCAGAAGGAGGGGGGAGCTGAGCAGGGAAGCAAAGAATCTGGAGAGGAGACTATGGAGGAAGGAAGCAGGATGGAGAGCCAGAAGAAGACCTGAGGGAGCCACAAGGAGCAGAGAGACATGTGAAGAAGCTTTCTCTTGTTTCTTGGTCCTGGACTCGTTGAAACAGACTTGGGTGAGAGACCCATGTGGAGGTTAACTATGGCAGCATTTATCTTGAACCTCCCCTTTTCCTGGGAACTACCCTGTTACACAACTTCTTTTCATTTCAAAAAGATGCGTTTCTTCCCTCACTTTGCACATAAAAACACTCAACAAATGTTGAATTTGTTTCTTTCATTTCCATGCCATGTATTCATGTTTCCTCTCCTAATAGCAGGGTTGGAAAAGCAAGGCCTCGTGTAGCCTGTTAAGATTTTCAGAAGAAAGCGATGATGACTGCTATGAAAACAGTTCAAGGAGTTAAGAAGAAATAATGTTTTCAAACTTCTTTTGCTTCACACCCATGTGGACAATGGTGCCCTGAAGTGACTGTATCTAGGCCAGAGCACCTGACCTTATTTTTTTGTAAAGGGTAAAAAAAAATGGGACCTTCATTTTGACTTTGAAGTTTGCAAGCTCTGGTGAAGATCAGGAAGTCAGTGCAAGTTGATTCCCATGGCAAAGGAGACCAGGAATAATAAGTTATTCTTTTTAAGTTGTGCTCCCTGAGGTTTGCTTTAAAAGGTCATTGGCATCTTTCCTATTATAGTTTCCTAAGTACTTAGTATATGAAAAATGAAGATTTTTTCCCGAACCACAAGATTAACTGGTCAAATTTGTCAAAGAAGGCTCTTGGATTATGCATAGCTACAAGGATACACCAAAAGAGAACAACTTAACCAACTGCCCAGATGACAGCTCCCTTGGGGTCAGTTGAAACTCAGTGACTGCCACACTTTTAAAGGAGGGAAGAAAACAGATTGATGGAGATTTAGAGTAGAAAGTGTGGAAAGGTGGAGTCATGAGACCAGAAACTGATAGTGGGAGTAGAAATGAGTAATATAATCCTAATACCAACTACAGAAATGCAAAATCCTTTGGCTCCCAGTGCTAGAGAGAGTATCCAGAGGCTCAGACCACAGGTGGGGATGTGGAGGTTGAGGACCATTAGAGAATCACAGATCTTACAAGTCAACCCAGTCACATGGGACCAGACCTGGGGTGGGAAGAGCGCATGGGAATATGGTGATGGCACAAGGGTGAAGAGGTGGTAGAAGTCCATGGGGTTAACAACTGAGATGAAAAAATTCACAAAATGAAGAATGATGTAAAAAAAAATTTAAATATAATAAAAAAGAAAAAAAAAAACAAGTTAACCCAGTCACACCCTAAAAGTGACTGATTTAACAATAGATAACAATTACACAAAGGCATTGTATAGAACACAATATTGGTACAATTTCTGCACTGACAAAAGGCAGCTCTGGGCCACCTGTGACCACGTGGCATTTCTTTCCACAGTTTCTCCCTTTGCCAAGGCAGCAGCAACTGTTCTCCCAATACTGTCCATCTGTGACTATACAGGTGCCTCTTTTTTTTTTCTATCTCCTCATCTCCTCATCCTTTAAAGCTGTAACCTTCTTTGGGCCCTCCCTGGTGGTGCAAGGGGTTAGGATGCAGCACTGCAAGCTAGCTGCA